>NC_081560.1:107800958-107887852 GCF_022355385.1 Mustela nigripes
ACTGAGGCAGAAGGAAATGTAAATAAAGTTAAATTTCTTCTAAACCTAAAACTCACGGACAAGGATGTTTGATATGTGACATTCCACCAGGAAACTCCCAATTGTCTTCATGTTAGTGTCTCATTAGAGGGAAAAACAGCCTTGGCTTGACACCTACCAGGCCTCCAATATCCTGACAGTCTTCTTTACCGTGACAGCCCTTCTGAATGTCCCCTTTGTCCTCACCTACCCAACTCAGTTACCCCTGCCTCCGGGAAGGCTGAGCAAAGTTTTCGAAAACAACACGCCATACCAAAGACCAATCAGGAATAGGATAGTTTAACATTGTAATAAATCATGTCAGAAAAAACAGGAACATAGGGCCAAGCAGTCATGGCCCAGTCACTTACTGCCGAGTCCACCCCTACTCTGCCTTTAAAAACTCTGACTGTAATCCAGTTCGGGGTCCAAGTCCCTATTCCGCTTTGATGGGTATACTTGGGCCCAAGCTTAAGCTTGTTGAATAAACCCTCCTGTGATTGCATCGGTGTTGGCTTCTTGGTATCTTGAACACGAAAACTAGGGCACAACATTTGGAGGTCCCACTGAGATCTAGGAGACCCCCAGGATGCCGACCCGGAGGGTCATGTGCCGGCTGGTGAGTGCACTCGTTTTCCTGTTTGCGCACCTACTTTCTGGGAGCTCCAATCTGCATTTTTACCTGTAGGAATTCCAAGCTGTATCTAGGTCGACATTGGCTTAAGCGGGCGCGCTGGTGGGCTGTCGACCGGGGGTCTTGGGAGACGTCCCTTGTCTCTGCCTGGAGGACGACATCCTCATCTGTGAGGAGAGCTGGCTGCCGTTGCGGTTGGACTGCCCCTCAACTTCCTTTCAGTTTTGTCTTCACTGCCGCGCCAGATCTTTTGTCTGTGTGAGTGTGTTCTTGTTAATTGTCATTAGTGTCTTGGTCTTGGTGTGGACTGAGGGCGTGATGGGACAGAAACAGACAACCCCTCTGTCTCTGATGACTGACCACTTCTCGGACGTCAGGGAGAGAGCGCATAACCCGAGCACAGATGTATGAAAGGGAAAGTTTCGGACTTTCTGCATGTCTGAGTGGCTATCCTTTAATGTTGGATGGCCCCGGGAGGGAAATTTTCAACTACCTATTATCTTACAGGTTGAGGCTGTCATCTTCAGAGAAAAACCCCTGACCAAGTACCTTATATCCTGGTCTGGCAGGACATGATCGAGAATCCTCCCTCCTGGCTTAAATCTTTTCTTCCTCCCAAAGCAGGAGCTACATCCAAGATCCTAGCCCTGCAGAACCCAACTCCTAAGTCTGACAAGAAAACTCCGCTTTACCCCGTCCTTCAGGGCACTCCCACAGAGGACCTGATTTTTCCAGCACCCTACCAGGTCCCCCCCACATCTGCCCCTCCAGCAGAAGCATCAGGGGCTGCCGAGGGAGTGCCGCTCCCCCTCCCAGATGGAGGGGCCCCCGTGCATGGGCCGGTGGCAGGGACACATGGACGGACCCATTGGGCAGCCCCAGCCCCAAACTGGGGAGCGGCCGATTCCACTGTCCTTCTCCTCCGCGCCATGGGACCCCCCAATGAAATGGGGGGGACAACCGATGTTATATTGGCCATTCTCTACTAGTGATTTATACACTTGGAGAACCCAACATGCAAAGTTCTCCAATAACCCAAAAGATCTGATTGGTCTTTTGGATACTGTTCTTTTCACTCATCAGCCCACCTGGGATGACGGTCAGCAGCTCTTAAAGGTTCTCTTTACCACTGAGGAAAGAGAGCGAATCCAGGTGGAAGCCCGGAAGTCCATCTTGGGTGAAGACAGACAGCCAACCCAGAACCCCAGCCTCATAAATGCAGCCTTCCCCTTGTCTCGCCCAGCCTGGGACTACAACTTGGCAGAAGGTAAGGAGAGGGTCTGGGTTTACTGCCAGACTCTAATGGCAGGTCTCAAGGCTGCAGCACGCAAGCCCACCAGTCTGGCCAAGGTATATGATGCAAGACAGGGTAAAGATGAAGAGTCCAGCAGCATTCCTAGAAAGGATCATACAGGCGTTCAGACAGTACACCCCTATGAATCCAGAGGCCCCAGAAACCAGAGATGCCATTGTTATGGCTTTTGTTAACCAAGCTGCTCTGGACATTAAAAGGAAATTTCAGAGCGTAGAAAGCCTAGGAGAAAAGAACCTACAGGATCTGATACTGGTGGCAGAATGAGTCTACAATAACAGAGAGCCTGGAGGAACAACAGGCTAAGATAAGTGACTGTCAGACCCGGAACCTGGCTAAGATCCTACTGGCCACGACCACGGATGACCCACGTGAAAAACAGAGATGTCTCAAGAAGTTGGCTTCAGGAGCAGGTAAGGAGGACAGCCCCCATCAAGAACGCCCCAAAATGAATAAAAGCCAGTGGGTGTATTGCAAGGAAGAAGACCACTGGGTAAAAGATTACCCCAAGAAAAAAAAAACAGAGGCCTCCGCTGCTATCCTGGAGGTTGAAGATTTAAATGAATGGGGGGTTGGGGTTCGGCACCCCTCCCTGAGCCCAGGGTAACCTTTAAAGTGGAGGGGCAACTGATTAAATTCCTAGTAGACACCGGGGCACAGCACTCTGTCTTGCTACAACCTCAAGGGAAGTTGGCACATAGGACCCCATGGGTACAGGGGACAAAGGCACTCAACCATATTCATGGACTACCCAAAGAACAGTGGATCTCGGCGTGGGCCGGGTACCCCACTCCTTCATGGTCATCCCTGAGTGCCCCTACCCCTTGTTAGGCCGGGACCTACTCACCAAGATGGGAGCCCAAATTAGTTTCCACCCTAAAGGGGCAAAGGTTCTGGATAAAGAGGGGCACCCGATCCAGGTGCTTGTCATGAACCTTGAGGATGAATATTGTCTTCACCAGATGCCCTCAGCACCAATGACCAACATTGACCACTGGTTGCAGGAGTTTCCCTAAGCATGGGCAGAAACTGGGGGAATGGGACTGGCCCAACATTGGCCAGCGAAATACATTGAACTAAAGCCAGGAGCAGAGCAGATCCAGTCAGGGTCCGCCAATACCCCATGCCTCTCACAGCATGGACAGGGATCACCCCACACATCCGGCGACTGCTAGACTCGGGCATACTGTGGCCTTGTCAGTCGGCATGGAACACTCCCCTGTTGCCGATGCGAAAGCCACACTCCAATGACTGTAGACCAGTCCAGGACTTGAGGGAAGTTAACTGACGGGTGATGGACATGCACCCTACGGTCCCAAACCCCTACACTCTCCTCTACACCTTGCCCTCAGACAAGACTTGGTACACAGTGCTAGACCTAAAGGATGGCTTTTTCAGCTTGCCCTTGGCCCCAAAGAGCCAAGACCTCTTCGCTTTTGAATGGGCGGACCCGGAGAAGGGCATCAATGGCCAACTCACCTGGACTCCGCTTCCGCAAGGATTCAAGAATTTTCCCACCATCTTCGACAAGGCACTACATGAGTACTTAGGTGAATTCCGTTCCAAGCACCCTAATCTGACTCTATTACAATAAGTAGATGATATCCTGTTGGCAGCAGAAGACCAAGAAACATGCCTACAAGGCACCAAGGATTTGCTCCAAACGCTAGCAATTCTGGGATATGGGGCTTCAGCTAAGAAGGCCCAGATCTGCAGAACAGAGGTGAGCTACCTGGGGTACAAACTGAGAGATGGACAAAGGTGGTTAATGGATGCACTGAAGGAGACCATCATGAGGATTCTGGAGCCTCGAAACATCTGCCAGGTGCGTGAATTCTTGGGGTCAGCTGGGTTCTGCCGATTGTGGATTCCTGGTTTCACTGACATAGCCAGGCCCCTCTACGAGGCCACAAAGCAAAGACAGGACTTTGTGTGGACTGAGGCCATGAACAAAACCTTCAATGACCTTAAGCAAGCCTTGCTTTCAGCCCCGGCACTCGGGCTGCGGAAGTAATCTGACTAGGCCCTTCCACCTATACGTGGATGAAAAGGAAGGGGTGGCAAAGGGAGTCCTAATTCAGTATATAGACCCCTGGAAGAGGCCGGTGGCCTACCTCTCAAAGAAATTAGAAGCATGGATGGCCTCCATGCTTAAAAATTATTGCTCCAGTGGCCACCATGGTTAAAGATGCAGATAAGCTGGCTGTGGGGCAGGAGCTATACGTCACTACCCCATATGCCATTGAAGGGGTGCTCAGACAACCCCCAGACCGATGGATCAGCAATGCCCACTTGACCCATCACCAGGGCTTGCTTTTGAACCCTACCAGAATTTTGTTCCAGGAGCCAACAGCCCTAAACCCAGCAACACTGCTCCCTAACCCTGACTGGGAACCCTCCCTACATGACTGTCAAGAAATCCTGGCTCAGGTGCACGGAGTCAGAGCCGATCTCCAGGACCGACCACTGCTGAATGCAGATGACTCCTGGTAAACCGATGGCAGCAGCTTTGTCCGGGAAGGAGTCAGGTATGCAGGGGCAGCTGTGACCACAGAGACAGAAACTGTCTGGGTGGAAGCTTTAGCGGCTGGGACATCTGCCCAATGTGCAGAACTGATTGTGCTAACCAAAGCGCTAACCATGGGAGCAGGCAAGTGGATAAACATCTATACTAATAGCAGGTACGCTTTTGCCATGGCCCACATCCACGGAGCCATTTATAGAGAAAGAAAGCTCTTAAAAGCAGAAGGAAAGACTATTAAAAACAAGGCAGAAATCCTCGAGCTCCTAAGGGCCCTCTGGCTAACTAAGTCACTGGCCATTATCCATTGTCTGGGACACCAAAAACCAGACACGCCAGTGGCCAGGGGAAACAGGCTGGCGGACTTAAAGGCAAAAGAAGCAGCTCTTTCGGTGAACCATGTCTTAGTGATCACACTGCCTGATCCGGGAGCACCGAACTTGCCAGACAACCCCAATGACACTGACACAGGCTTACAATGGATTAGCCATCTGCCTGGGACACAATGCTTACATGGCTGTGAAGAGCTTCAGATTGCAGCATAATCCTACCAGAGGAACTGGGACGACAACTCCTATCCAAAATGCACAGGAGTACCCATATGGGAACAAAAAAAATGGAAGACTTGGTGCAACATGCAAAGATTACCATCAAAGACTCCCAATCAAAGATTGAACAAATTGTGGCAAGCTGCCATGCATGCCAATTAAGTAATGCCATCGCCCATGGATCTAACCCAGGCACCCAGCTCCGGGGGGACCGCCCAGGAGCCTATTGGGAAGTAGACTTCACTGAGGTAAAACCTGGAAAATATGGGTACAGATATTTACTAGTGTTTGTAGATACTTTTCTAAGATGGACAGACGCATTTCCCACCAAACATGAAACAGCACAGACCATGACCAAGAAACTGCTGGAAGGCATCTTACCGAGGTATGGTTTTCCTATTAAGATTGGATCAGACAATGGACCAGGATTTGTCTCTAAGGTAACACAGCACTAGTACTTGGGGCAGATTGGAAATTACGTTGTGCATATAGGCCCCAAAGCTCAGGACAGGTAGAGAGGATGAGCAGAACATTAAAGGAAACCTTAACTAAATTAGCCCTAGAGACTGGCGGGGATTGGGTGACTCTCCTCCCCTTCGCCCTATATAGGGTATGAAACTCCCCATATAAGATGGGACCTAACCCCTACGAGATCATGTTCGGTAGTCCCCCACCTATTATTCCCAATTTAAAACCTGAGGTGCTTGCTGAGTTTGATGATCACTGACTTCTTTTCTCCCTCCAAATGTTACAACGAACCCATGAACAGGTGTGGCCTAAGCTGAAGGCCCTCTAGGAGACTGGGCCAACCCCGTACCCCCCTCGATATCAACCAGGTGACTGGGTGTACATCCGGAGACACCAACACCAGACACTCCAACTGCACTGGAAGGGACCCTGCATCGTGATCCTGACCACTCCCACCACTCTCAGGGTCAACGGGATTACTCCCTGGGTCCACTACACCCACGTCCGGCCAGCTGACCCACACGCTGTTCTCAAGGACTTTGTTCCAGAATGGAAATGTCAGCCCGACAAGGACAATCCCTTAAAGCTAAGACTGCACTGTTCTCACTTACCCCACTAGTGTTGCTTATACTATGTCCCCCTCATGCCAGGGCCAATCCCCACCAATCAATTAACCTAACATGGCAGGTAATAAGTGTTTCTACTACAGAGGTTGTATATTCCCTCTCAAAAATTGCCCCACAATGTGCTTGGTTCCCTGACCTTACTTTTTTTTTTTAATTTATTTATTTAACAGACAGAGATCACAAGTAGGCAGAGAGGCAGGCAGAGAGAGAGGGGGAAGCAGGCTCCCTGCCCAGCAGAGAGCCTGACACGGGGCTCGATCCCAGGACCCTGGGATCATGACCTGAGTGGAAGGCAGAGGCTCAACACACTGAGCCATCCAGGCGCCCCCCTGACCTTACTCTTGATCTAACAAAACTACATGGGGACACCCATCTCCATGGATTAAGAAGCCAACTATACAAATGACATTTTTATGTTTGCCCAGGACACCTTACAGGAAAACGCGCAAGACAGTGTGGGGGCCCCTCCCACTTTTACTGTGCCAGCTGGAGCTGTGTCTCCACTGGCGAAATTTGGTGGACAGCCCCCTACAAAGATGATTTAATTACTCTTAAAAGAAATCACACATCGCAGAGATCTGAAACCAGTAATCTGATCACCCTGAAATTCACAGAGGCCGGCAAACTAGATACACGATGGCAGGTAGGACTTACTTGGGGCTTAAGAATCTATGACATAGTTAGACTCGGCTACCAGGACCCAGGTACACTATTCACCTTGAGATTCTCGGCCCAGAATAATCAGGTTAACCTAGGCCCAAACCCTGCACTAGCACCTCCTCCGCCCAAACCTCAGACAACCCCTATTTCTCCACCCCCTTCGCCTGTACCTACCATGTTATCTGCATCCAATAACACCCCTGATGCAGACACAATCACTCCGGTCCCGGCCTCCTTCCCACAAGATCCTCCCTTCTTCAGCCCCTGCTCAGCACGAAGAAGTTACAGAAGATGAGGCCTTCCACCGCCAACTACCTTAAAGATTTAAGAGTCAAAATTGTTCAAGGGGGAATGATGAGGGAGCAGGAGGCTGGCTGAGGACAAAGCAAAAGCTGGCACCTTGCACCCCCTCTCCACCTGCCCCCCTCAGTAATATGTGTGACATTCATCCACTCCTGGCTGCCCTGAAAGGAAAACAAATAGTTAACTTGCAGAGATCACAATCCTTGCAAGACAGGAGTCTCCTTCGGTCTACAAATGTCCTAGTGATTTACAACGAAGAAGCTGTCTTATCAATAGCCCAACTTCCAGAGACAAGTTACTCAGATCCCAATGTTGCCCTCCCCTCCAGTGCAATCTCTCTCAGGAAGGAGACTGAGGCAGAAGGAAATGTAAATAAAGTTAAATTTCTTCTAAACCTAAAACTCACGGACAAGGATGTTTGATTTGTGACACTCCACCAGGAAACTCCCAATTGTCTTCATGTTAGTGCCTCATTAGAGGGAAAAACAGCCTTGGCTTGACACATACCAGGCCTCCAATATCCTGACAGTCTTCTTTACCGTGACAGCCCTTCTGAACGTCCCCTTTGTCCTCACTTACCCAACTCAGTTACCCCTGCCTCCGGGAAGGCTGACCGAAGGTTTTGAAAACAACACGCTATACCAAAGACCAATTGGGAATAGGATAGCTTAACGTTGTAATAAATTGTGTCAGAAGAAACAGGAACATAGATAGGGCCAGCAGTCGTAGCCCAATTACCTACTGCCAAGTCCACCCCTCCTCTGCCTTTAAAAACTCTGACTGTAATCCAGTTCCGGGTCCAAGTCCTGATTCTGCTGTGACGGGTATACTTGGGCTTGTTGAATAAACCCTTGTGTGATTGCATCGGTGTTGGCTCCTTGGTGGTCTCTCAAACACAAAAACTAGGGCACAACAAAACACACTTGAAATAAACATTCAAAGTAGAAATTATTGGGCCCCTGGGTGGCTCAGTTGGTTAAGTGTCTGCCTTCGGCTCAGGTCATGATCCTGGGGTGCTGGGATTGAGTCCCACATCAGGCTCCGTGTTCAGCAGGGAATCTGCTTCTCTTCCCCTCCCCTGGCTCAGGTGCATTCTCTCTGTCTCTTACCCACTCAAGTAAATAAGTAAAATGTTTAAAAAACATAGATAAGAAAGTAAAGTAGAAATTATCAGTAAAGAAATAGGTGGTAGAAGAACCAAATGGAAATATTGGAACTGAAAAGTACGTAACTAAAATTTTTAAAAGCTCATTGAATAGGCATGGTAGATGACAAGAGAGGACAAGAGAAAGACCTAAATCAATACAAATCATCCAATTTGAACAACAAAGAAAAATTCCAGGGTCACGTCCCAGGAGTCGCGGAATGAGAAGAGAAAGCATGATGCTGCAAAACGTCACAGAAATGATGGCTGACAATTGCCCAGGGAAGCTGAGCCTCAACCCAAAGAAATCCAAGCCCAGATACAACATAAACTGTTGAAAACTTAAAGACATCTTGAAAGCAGCCAGAGAAAATGAAACATTCCCTAGAGGGGATAATTCAAATTGCCGTCCATTTCCTTGGCAGAAACTGTGGAGGCCAGAAAAAGTGACATGTTCCTTAAAGTGCTTGAAAACAATTGTCAGCTCAGAATTCTGTCTCCAGTGCAATCTCTCTCAGGAATGAAGGGAAAATAACAACATTCTCTCATGAAGGAAAGCCAAGCGAACTGAGAGCTGGCAGACCGGCTTTAAAGGAAGAGTCAAAAGGTATACTTCAGACCCAAGAGGGAACTTGGAAAGTTGGGGGCAATGCAAGCAACAGTGATAATACTTGGTCTTCTGTCCTTGGTTCCTGAAACAGCTCAGAGCCTTAAAGGTGAAAGGTGTGCCCTGTTCTTCTAGACAAAGCCCTTCCAGCCACACCTGACTGGGTGTTAATGAAGTGACTTTGGGAAAGGCCCCAAGGATGGGGTTGGTGCGGAAGGACTGCTGCGATTGCAGGGTTAGGAACTCCCAGTCCCCACCCTGACCTCTGGGGAGGGGACAGTGCTAGAGATCAAGAACCAAGATCAAACCAACGGTGCCTGTGTAAGGAAGCGTTCATAACTCAAAAGGACAGGGTTTGGTGCACTTCTGGGTTGGTAAACACATGGCGATGTGGGGGAAGTGCTGTCCCTAGAGAGCATGGGAACTCCCACATACCTTGCCCTATGCCTCTCTTCCATCTGGCTCTTCCTCTTATAATAAACCAGTACTCTAGTAGGTAAACTGCTTTCCTGATCTCTGGGAGCCACCCAAGGAACTTATTTTACTATTTAAAACATTTTTTAAAAGATTTTATTTGTTTATTTGACAGAGAGAGACACAGTGAGAGAGAAGGAACACAAGCAGAGGAAGTGAGAGTGGGAGAAGCAGGCTCCCCACTGAGAAGGGAGCCTGATGCAGGGCTTGATCCCAGGACTCTGGGATCATGCACTGAGCTGAAGGCAGACGCTTAACGACTGAGCCACCCAGGCTCCCCTTAAAACATTTTTTAAAAACATGTCATCTTTATTTTCCCTCTGGATAACAGTGTTTACATCCTGAAGTCTGTATGTTGCTGCAACTCTTTTGCTGATTTTGAAGTGAACTTCATTCTTACGGTGTTAGAATCAGAATGTTAGGGCTTAGAGATCACACTATCGTATCATATCGACCATAATATGATAATAATATATGGTCCTAATAGCATATCATATTAGAGATATATATTATCCAACCTCCTCATTTAAAAAGAGTACAGTGAGCTCAGAGAGGACAGTGACTTGCCTGGACACAGCCTCCATTGTAAAATGGACCCCCCTGTTCTCAAACACCAGGCCCAGCTCTGAGAGGGCACAAGTCCTCCTTTCCCTGCTCAGCTGCCACCTCTGTCTTCCATGGTCTAGATAGTGCCTGGTGCTTAGCAGACACTGTATTTGCCGTTCTTCCTTTCTTAAGCTTTTTAAAATTTTAATTCCAGTGCAGTTAACAATATTATATTAGTTTCAGGTAAGTAAGGCAGTGATTTAACAATTCTGTACTATTCCGTGACTCAGTGCTCATCAAGGTAAGTATACTACAAGGTAAGTGTACTACTACCCACCTCCCCTCTGGTGACTACCAGTGTTCCTTTCTTCTCTTGCTCTCTTTTCTCGTGCTTGGTTGCTTTCTTTAGTGGTCCTTGGATTCCTTTCTCTTTATTTTTTGCATATCTATGACTGATTTTTGTTTGGTGGTTACCTCTAGGTTTGTATGTAATATCTTCAGTATATAGAGTTTATATTAAACTGATGACCCATTCTTTGCTCCTCTCATCCCTACATTTTGGGAATATGGTATCATACTTTAGATCCTTTTATTTTGTGAGTTCCTTGACTGATTTTTACAGATATACTTATTTTTACTGCTTTTGTGCTTCCTACTTTCCTTACTCTTGCTTATGGTTTTTCCTTTCCACTCAAAGAGTTCCCTTTAATGTTTCTCATAGGGCTGGGTTGGTGGTCATGAATTCCTTTAACTTTTGTCTGTCTGGGAAGCCCTTTATCTCGCCTTGTATTCTGAATGATGGCCTTGCTGGGTAGATTATTCTTAGCTGCACATTTTTTTCCTTTCAGCACTTTGAATATATCATGCCACTCTCTCCTGCTCTGCAAAGTTTCTGCTGAAAAATCAGCCGATAGCCTTGTGGGGTTTCCCTTGCATGTAACTGTCTTCTTTTGCTACTTTATTTTTTTTTCTTCTTTTGCTACTTTAAAAGATTTTATTTACTTATTTATTTTAGAGGGAGAGAGAGAGCAAGAACAGAAGGAGGGGCAGTGGGAGAAGGGCAGAATCTCAAGCAGACTCTGTGCTGAGTGCAGAGCCCAACACAGGGCTCAGTCCCATGGCCCTGAGATCATGACCTGAGCTGAAATCAAGAGTCGGACACTTAACCAACTGAGCCACCCAGGTGCTTTTTCCTCTTGCTGCTTTTAGAATTCCATCTTTATAACTTCCTTTTGCCATCTTAATTTCTATGTCTTTGTGTGGACCTCTTTGGGTTGATTTTGTTGGAAGATCTCTGTGCCTCCTGGATCTAAGTTTCTATTTTTTCCCCCAGATTTGAGAAGTTTTCAGCTATTCTTTAAAAAAGTTTTCTGCCCACTTTTCTTTCTCTTCTCCTGGGATCCCTATAATGGGAATGTCATTATGCTTGAATTCCCTGTCTGTTCTCATTTTGCATAATTTTTTCTCTCTCACCTGATCAGCTTTACTACTTTCCATTACTCTGTCCTTCAGGTCACTTCTACCATCTAGTAAACTATGTATTCCATCTAGTGTATATTTAATTTCATTTATTGTGTTGTCTCTGATTGGTTCTTTTTTTATCTCATTGCTAAGGGTCTCACTGAGGTCCTCCACTCTTTTCTCAAGTCCAGTGAGTATCTTTATGATCATTACTTTAAATTCTTTATCAGATGGGACGCCTGGGTGGCTCAGTGGATTAAGCCACTGCCCTCAGCTCAGGTCATGATCTCAGGGTCCTGGGATCGAGCCGCACATTGGGCTCTCTGCTCAGTGGGAAGCCTGCTTCCCCCTCTCTCTCTGCCTGACTCTCTGCCTTGTGAGTCTCTCTCTTGTGAGAGAGAGATCTCTCTCTTTGTCAAATAAATAATTTAAAAAAAAAATAAATTTTCTATCAGACATTATCTCCATTTTGCTAAAGTTTCTTGTGATGATTTTGTCCTGTTGTTGTTGTTGTTGTTTTTCACATTTTGGATATATTCTCTGTCTCCTCATTTTATCTAATTCCCTGTGTCTGTTTCTGTGCTTAGGGAAGATAGCTGCATGCCCTGCACTTGAAAGTAACAGCCTTATGAAGAGGTCCTCTAGTGTCCTGCCGTGCAGTGTCCCCTACTCACCAGAACCTGTTGCTTCAGGGGTGTCTTCTATGGATATTGGGTGCACCCTGCTGTTGTGGCTGAACCACTTTTTCCGTCAGTCCAGTAATCTGCAATGGCTCTCTTTGCCTGTTGTGGGCAGTGTTTGGTCCCTGTGGTGGTCATGGACTAGTCTGGGGACACCCTGGGCTTGAGTTGAGTCAGACCAAGCATTTGCCAGAGATGCAGTAGCACCAAACTGTGGGGCACTTTCCCTGTGTAGCTTTGGTTGGTGAGCAGGGCTTGAAGTCAGACCAGTTACCTGCTTCCAGTCCACTGCAGGAGCCAGGCTAGTTTGCGTGATTATCTTTCCCTTTTTCTGGGGCAGGAATTATTGTGGAGCTGTGCTGGCCAATGTATGGGCTGCTTGCTCTTTTCCAGGTCTGTGCACTGCCCTAATGGGCTCTAGTCAAGAGCCTACTGGAGAGGGCAGAGCCACCAGCATATAGCATGGGGGTGTTGGGGTAGGGGTGTGAGGTTAGCAAGCTTTGACTTCTTGCTGTGCCTGGATTGAGGTGGGCTCTCCAGAGGGGTGAATGAGCAGAATAGTGTGTTTTTGCTCGAGTGGGGGGGGGGCTGTTTATGGGATATGGAGGAGGTGGAGCTAGCAAGTTAGTGAGTCCCCCGGGGTAGCTGTGTGTTTATACTGCATGGGAAGAGGGGAATGGTGCCTGCCAGGTTCTTTGTTCCTGCAGGAGTTCCCCAGTGATTTCGGTCTTTCCTGACAGGGACTGTGCTCTGAGATTAGTAAATAACTCTCCCTCCCATATGCCCCAGGCATTTTTCAAGCTGCTGCAGTATCCACGTGGGCTGTTTGTGGCTGTGTTTTTTTTTTTTTTTTTTAAGGGCGGGAACTCAGTTTCCTGTCGCCCACATGCTCTCTAGACCTGAGCCTGCTGATTTCTTTGGCCCCTCGGGTTTTCAAAGCCAAATGTCATGGGGATTCATCTTCCCTGTGCGGGCTCCCTGGTGTGAGGGTCTGTTTCTCTCCCCTCTGCGTGACCGTGGCATCCTTCCCTCCCACAAACAGCTCCTGAGTCTCTGCACTTCCTACCCTTCTTGACTGGCCTCTTCTCTACCTTTAGTTGTAGAGTTTCAGCCTTCAGACTGTTTTTCTGCGTTGTTTACACTGAGGTGAGTGTTATCGAGTTGTATCCATGGGATGAGGTGGGCCTGGAGTCCCCCTACTCTGCCATCTTCCCTGGAAGTCTCTTTTCTTCTAACCCAAAGTACAGTTGATGCACATAACATTAGTTTCAGGTGTGCAACATAGTTATTCAACAAGTCTGCACGTTATGTGGTGCTCACACGTGTAGCTACCATCTGTCACCATACACGACCATTACATATCATTGACTGTTCCCTGTGTTGCACCTTTAATTCCTGTGACTTACTCATCCCGCAGCTGGAAGGCTGTGTCCTCCCATCCCCTTCACCCGGGTTGCTCACCCTCCCCCCCTTTCTCCTCTGACAATCACCAGCCTGTTCTCTGTATTTATGGGACTGTTCTGCTTTTTGTTTGTTTTGTTGGGTGTTAAATTATACCTATAAGTAAAATAATATGGTATTTGTCTTTCTCTGACTTATTTCACGTAGTGAAATACCCAATGGGTTTAATGGCAAGATCTCTTTTTTATGGCTGAATACTATTCCATTGTGTATATACACCACATCTTTATTTGTTCAGCTATTGAGGGAAACTTGGGTTGCTTCCACATCTTGGCTATTGTAAGGAATGCCACAATAAACATAAAGGTGCATATAGGTTTTTGAATTAGTGTTCTCATGTCTTTTGTATAAATACCCAGAACTGGAATTACTGGATCATAAGGAACCTCCATACTGTTTGTTTTCCACAGTGGTTGCACCAATTTACATGTCCACCTACAGTGTATGAGTGTTTCTTTTTCTCCACATCCTCACCAACACTTGTTATTTCTTGTATTTTTGATATGGCCATTCCAGCAGGTGTAAGATGATATCTCATTGTGGTTTTGAGTTATATTTCCATGATGATAGTGTTGTTGACCCTCTAGGAATCTAATAGACCCAAGGAGGGTCATGGAACCTCCAGTTTATAACTGGTCAGACAGAAGTACGGGTAATAATCTGGGCTTGTGATTGGCATCTGATGTGGGGAAGGAGGGCAGTCTTGTAGGATTGAGTTTTCAACCTGTGGGGTCTCATACTATATCCAGGTAGATACTGTCAGAATTGAATTAAATTGTAGGATACCTGTTGGTGTCACAGAATTGCTTGATGTGTGAAAAACCCACAAATCTGGTGTCAGAAGTGGAGTAGTGCTCTAGTATTGAGAGCAGAGGAGACACAGAGGAGAAGTGAGTTTTCCCTTAGATCCTAACAACAGTGCTATAGGATATATGAGCTTCTGTTCTAATAATGCTGTCATGAACATGGTGAGTGTTCCTAAAGCTTGGTGAACTTCTAGAAGCATGGCAAGGATCATCCCTACAGAATCACAACATGCAAGAAGAGCAAGGATTCTCTGTATGCCCAGGGAATGCAGGGCTGTGACAGGAAATAGAGGAGCTCGGGTGGGCAGACTAAGTTGTCCTGTCAGAAAAGGCTAAAATTGCAAAGAAAATCATGCTTAGGCAAAATATATGCAGGAAAATCTGATGATTGGAAGGAAAATTAGACAAATTTACAATTACAGTTGGAGACACTATCAGTAATAAAACTAGGAGACAGAAAATCAATGAAGATATAGAAGAGCTAAGGAATGCCACAATAAACATAAAGGTGCATATAGGTGCAATATTATTAATTGAAGAACTGGCATTTATAGAACACTTTACCCAACAACAGAAAAACATATTTGTCAAGTGCACATGGAATATCCATCAAGGTAGACCATATCCTGTTTATAAAATAAACATTAACAAATGCAAAATAATTGAAATTATACAAAGTATATTTCTGATTATAATGGAATTAAACTGGAAATCAGTAACAAGAAAGATAACAGGAAAATCTCAAATCAGTTGGAAATCAAACAATATACTCATAAGAATCTCCCAAGGAAGCCTCAAGAACAATTAAAAATATTTTAAATGGAAGAGAAATGAAATTACAACCTATTAGAATTTGTGGGCACAGCTAACAGTGCTTAGAAGGAAATTTATAGCTTTGAGTGTTAATATTAGGAAAGAAGTTCTTGATCAATAACCTAAGCTCCCGTCTTAAGAAACTGGAGAAGAATGAGGAAAATAAACCCACATCTAGTAGAAGAAAAGAAAGTAAAAGGATAGGAATCAATGAATTTGAAAACAAAAATGAAACAAATAGCTCGTTCTTTAAAAAGAACAAAACCGATAAATGTGTAGCAAGACAGAAAAAAAAGAAAAAGTCATATATTACCAATATCAGGAATAAAATGTGGTTATCTCAATTTACATTTTACTTGGTAATGGAGGTTCACATCTTTTTCATGTCTGTTAATCATCTATTTCTTTGTGTGCTTTCTTCTTTGTGTGCCTTGCCAATCTTTTAAAAATATATTGGAAAAATTAGAAAAACATTTTTTTAAAGTACATTCCTATCTGTCTAGCTTGTTAGGATCTCTATACATTGGTGTCAATCTTCTGTTACTGTGTTGCAAATGTGTTGTCCTAGCCGATGCCAAACTTCATGTGTTCCATTGTCTTATAGGAAATATTAATATGCAGAGTCAAACCTTAAACCTTTTCTCTACAGATGGGGGATTTTGTGTCACTTTTAGAAAGATTCGCCCTTTGATCATTAAAAAAATTCTGTATGTTCTCCCAATGCCTTAAAGAAAAAACAAACCCTTGCCTATTGTTTTCAGTTTTTTATTCCAACTGGAATTAATTTTTTGGTGAATATGAAGTAGAAATTGAACTTTTTTCCTCCCAATTAAATGAGTAGTCAATAAACTTAACACTATCCAGTGAAGAGCCCTTAGATATAAGATGTCACATCATATGTTTTCGTGAATTGCCATAGATTGAAGAGTAAGTTTCTAGAGGTCACTCTTGTAGGTCTGTGAGGTAAAGACAGGTTGATCTAGAGAAGAGCATACTGGCCATACCAGATACTGAATTTTCTAAATTATTCTTGCCTATATAAAAAAAGGGGTTAAACTAGAAGTAATGCTATTACTTTTTCCAAGAAATGAGGGAAGGAGAATGTAGGTAAAGACTGAGAAGTGCTCTCATTTAGTAAATATTTTGGAAAAATTTCAAAAGAACCAGAAAATTGGAAATGACCCAATTGTTTACCAGTCAGGAGCTGGTTAGAGAAAACATGGTCAGAAGCAACACTATGTAGCCTTCAGTGAGAAGATTAAGCTCTCGGTGTACTGAGATATGCAAGAGCTCCAAGATACAGTAGAGATGGAAAGTGGATAGTATGTAAGATGTTACCTTTTGTTTAGGGGAAGAGTAATAAAAACTATCTGTGTCCAAATCAAGAAGCTGGAGGGGAGTACACAAAGGACAAGAGGTTTCGTACAGAGTTGAGGGAAGAATGGGGGATGGGGACACTCCACAGTGTGTCTTTCATTCTGCTTTGATTTTTGACAAAGAGTGTATTAGATATTCAAGAAAAAAATCCTAGAGAAAACACAAACTAAATATCCCTCTTCAAAGGTATGTCTGCCCCCTGAAGATTCTTTTGTCTTTATTCAATTCTAGCTTTTCCATAAATACTGTAGTAGTCATGAAGAAAGTAGTTTTACTCCGCTAAGAGCAGTCTCCGGCTACTGCTATGAGGTATACGCTGAGCTTTGTGAACAGTAAGATATAAATCCCGAATTTTCACTAAAAAGACTAACCTTTTCTAGGCTAATAAAGAGAAAGTATAAAACTTATGGTTTGGAGTTTAAAAAAAATTTTTTTTTAAAGATTTTATTTGACAAAGAGAGAGAGATCACAAGTAGGCAGAGAGACAGGCATAGAGAGAGGGGTAAGCAGGCTCCCCACCAAGCAGAGAGCACGACGCAGGGCTCCATCCCAGGACCCTGAGATCATGACCTGAACTGAACCATTCTCTGATCTAGGTAAGAGTAACTACGTGTGTGCACTGGCTTTACTGTTCCTTTATCTGTCATTGTTTTTATGGCCTAGGTGTTGACTAACAGCTGTGATGACATCGGTTTTCTCTTTTCACGTTCTTACGGCTTTAGGATTTCAGAACTTTGAGTTCCTTCATCTCCATGCTGCTTTCAGCCAAATGCTTGCTTCCTGCCCAGAGCCCCCTCGAATGGCTCACCTGGCTCAGCTGATCACCTCTGTCTCGGGCAGGGCTCTGCACCCTGGCTTAGCTCCAGGTCCTTTGTCCCGTGCTCACTTGGGGATGACCCCCAACACTCAGCCCTCCTGTTTGCTTTCTGTACTTTCTACAACATCCATTGAACTTCTACTTTGCCCCCAGCGGAGTCCCGTGCTGTGTGGCGTCACCCAGTAACAGAACAGACCTGACCTGCAGGGAAAACATGACGTCAATCCTATGAACAAACACCTGACTTGGCCTAAAGTTAAGGTCACTACACAGGGCCCAAAAGGTAAACTCTATTTGGTAAAAGTCGGAAGCAACAGGTTAGCATTTTATTAGCACAAAGCCAAAATTATTGCTGGAAATGAATAGGAGAAAAGAATGTCACAGTAGAATAATCTGATATTTAGAGATTAAGTTAAGAAAAATCCTGAGTAAATAAAGCAATTTTTCTTTTACTCTTGCTCAAGGACTAACTTAAAGAAATGGAGATGAGAAGCAGCACAGGCCAGGGTATCCTGGGTCAACAGGAATGTGGTCTCGGCAAATTACATGCAATGTTGCGGTGGGGGCTGCAAACCTCACCATGTAAGGGGAGGATAATCTCAGTACAGGCTCCCCCCGGCACATTCTTACCTTTCCCTTACTATTTAACTCACCTACAACTTCAGTTCTGGACAGCTTTAAAAGCCACCGACGAGAAGATGGTGGCAAGCATTCTAAAAACCAGTAAGCGTGCCTTTTCAGCCATGCACTTTTAACTTGTAGTATTTTCAATTAACTAAAGGCAGGCACAAAAGTCAAGTTACCCAAATTGCAAGGTGGTTTTTTTTTTTTTTTTTAATTAAAAAAAAATTTTTTTTAAAAGATTTTATTTGACAGAGAGAGATCACAAGTAGGCAGAGAGGCAGGCAGAGAGAGAGGGGGGAAGCAGGCTTCCCGCTGAGCAGAGAGCCTGATGCAGGGCTCGATCCCAGGACCCTGAGGTCATGACCTGAGCTAAAGGCAGAGGCTTAACCCACTGAGTCACCCAAGTGCCCCAATTTTTTTTTTTAAATCAAAAGCTGATTTTACAGTGATGAAATCAACATATTCCCCCCCAATAATTTAGCACCAAAGATTATTTTTAAAGTAAATATCACTCTCACTAGTTAAACTAATAACTGTTTATAGAGTTTTAAGAATTCCAACAAATGGATGTTTGAAATTTTCATAGTAGATTTTAAGGCAAGAAAGGATTCCAGCCACTAGAAATCCCAGTGCCTTGTCTGGCTGCCGAGCGGTGGGGTCCATAGCGGGCACCCAGTGCCTTTTGCTCACTTCCTAGGGGCGGTCTGCGGCTACGCCCCGTATTTTGGGCCCTCAGTTGTGAGATGGGGGAAGATCTGCTCCATACTACTACGAAGGGCTGTTCTGAAAGTTGAATCAGGTGTTAAATGTAAGAATACTTTTAAGCTGTAAAATATGCAAAACCCTTGGAAAAAAGGTTTTATTATTATAGAAATTTTAACTGATAGTATTAGAAATGAGCTTGTTAAAAAGTTTTTAGTAATTTCACTAATAAACTTTTTTGGTTTTTGTTTTTTAAGAAATCATTGGTTTCCCCCCACCCCACCCCACTCTCCAGCTGGCAGCTATCTCTGGTTTGAGTCACCTGTGGTCAACTCTGGTCCATAATTATTAAATGTAAAATTTCAGAAATAAATGATTTGCCAATTTTAAATTGCATGCTCTTCTCAGCTGCAATGTCCCACCCAAGAGGTTAAGCCTCCCCTTCTCTGACATATCCATGTTGTGCGAACTCCCCCCATCCCCCCACGAGGAGTCACGGGGCCCACTTAGCTCTCAGTGTGGCTGTGGTGTTATTGCGGTAGTGTTCAGGGAACCCCGATTTTACTGTCTGAGGGTCCCAAAGCACAAAGCTGGTGATACTAACAATTTGGATGTTCTCTTACTGTGCCTGATCTACAAATTAAACCTATCATAGCTATATATATGAAAAGAACATGGTGTGTGTGTGTGTGTGTGTGTATAGTGGTCAGTAGGATCTACAGTTTCAGGCATCTGCTGGGGTCTTGGAATGGGTACCCCGGGCTGTACTTGGATCAGAGACCCAGGGAGCCACCCATTTGCTAAGCCACTCAGCAAATGGATTTCTCTAAGTGCTGAACTATAGTTCTCATAGCTCAGACAGGGTGAAAGTTTGAAAAATCAGGTAAAAACTGGTCTAATCAACTTAAATAGATACAAAGTTCAAGTTTCAGGTGAAATCATTTAATCTTAAGATTAGAGTAGGAAAACTATTTGCCATTCCTCTCCCCCTTTGAAAAGGCAGCAGGGTCCAAGTTTTCAAGATCTGATTAGGGCTCTGGCTTCTCGAACACGGGGACTTGTCAAGTGTAACAAAGTATGTAATGAACAAAACGGAGAGATTTGACACATTCTGCCCCCAAGCATTTATGACCCGTCATACAATATTTAGCAAGCTGAGCATGCCTAGGTCTAAAACAAGAGACATCAATAATCATATCCTCAACTGCTTCTCACAGCTCTCAAGCCTAAAGCTTGGTCATGAAAATGGAGAGGACAGGCTGAGTACCTGCTTTCCCACAGGCTGCACCGTGAGGTACCAGGAGGTCAACCAAGAGTACAGACAGAATTCCCAAGATATACTCATCCAAAGAAAAACCCCCGCTGCCTAAATGTCAAAGCTCTTACCACTAGAATGTGAAGTAATTGGATAACTCTGTTACCCAAATTTCGGAAAGGGAATAGGACATATGATTTTAGACACTTTTATTAAAATGTGTCCTGGAGAAGATAGTTTTGGACTGAAATTTTGGTTGACTCTTCAACTTCAATAACTTGGATGTCCAAATGACTTCCCTGATTTGGGGAGTTCTCAGCCTCTACTTAAAAAAAATTTTTTTTAAACATTTTATTTCAGAGAGAGAGACACACACAGAGCATAAGCATGAGGTGGGGGCAGAGGGAGAAGCAGGCTCCCCACTGAGCAGGGAGCTTGATCCCAGGACCCTAAGGTCACTACCTGAACCCAAACCAGCCACTTAACTGACTGAGCCACTAGGTGCCCCCGCCAAAAGTGTTTTCTCCCTTCTCTTTCAGGGACTCCAAAGCCACGGGTAGGCTTTTTTTTGTTGTTGTTTTTAATTTTTAAAATTAAAAAAAAAATTTTTTTTTTAAAGATTTTATTAATTTTTCAGAGAGAGAGCATGAGGGAGAGCACAAGCAGATGCAGAGGGAGAAGCAGACTCCCCACCGAGCAGGGAGCCAGATGAGGGACTCAATCCCTGGACCATGGAATCATGACCTGAGCCGAAGGCAGCCACTTAACTGACTGAGCCACCCAGGCGTCCCAGGTGGGTTGCTTCTTAATGGTGCTCTGTAAGTCCTGTAGGCTTTCTTCATTCCTTTTCATTCTTTCTTTGCTTCTCTGGGTAATTTCATACCATCTGCCCTTAAGCTCATGGATTCTTCCGTCTGGTCTGCTGTTGAAGCTCTCCACTGAATCCTGCATTTTAATAGTTGTATTCTTCAGCTCCAAAATGTGTTTGGTTCTTTTTTATGTTTTCGGTCTCTCTTTGTTGAACTCATTTTGTTCTTGTGGTTTTTCTGAGTTTGATAAACTGTTTGTGTTTTCTTGTAATTCTCTGAGCACCTTCCAGAACAACTATTTTGAATTCTTCATTAGGCAATTCATGTCTCTCCATTCCTTTGGGGGTCAGCTTCTGGATGTTTCTGGCGCTGCTCTTGTGTTCCCCAGTTCTTTGTGATCTGTCACCTTGCAAAGGTATATGTGCATTTGGAGAAGCAGTCATCTCCTTGACTGCATGGACTGGCTTCAGGGAGGAAAGCCTGCCGCTGCGAACGGAGGCTGCTGGGGCGTGCTGTGTCACCAGGACTTGTCACGCAGGGTGCCGAGTGCCGGAGGGTGTGGTGGCTCCAGGTCAGATGCTGTATTAGTTCAGGCCAGTGAGGTCCACGGCATCAACTGGGTGACCCTTGGCAAGCACTGGTGTGCGAGGATCTGCGGCGGCTTCAAGGGCTGTTGGGATCCTCGGTGATGTTTCCTGTCCAGTAGCTCGGGACCAGGGCAGGCAGCAGTGGTGGCCAGGCTGGTGGTGTGCGCATACTTGGCTGCGGAAGCCAGCCACAGGTGTCGGAGTAGTGGCAGAGGCCAGAGCCAGCAACAAGGATTTGGGCCAACTGCAGGCCCAGAAGCAAGCAGCTGGGGCACCCTGGCTGTGGGTGTGCACTTCTCCGGCTGCAGTATTGACCAGCGGTTGGAGTCAGGCTGGTGGCCTGCGAGTACCCAGCTGTAGGGGCTGGGGTAAATGTGCACGTGGCACTGGGGGGTCAGCCCTGGCATGGCGGAGGGGAAGTCCAGGCTGGCACCTTGCACTCATGTAGCTGCAGACCCCGGGCTCTGGCAGGGGCACTGGGAGGGAGCAAGGAGGGACTTGGGCACCTGGCACAGGGGCAAAACAAACAAACAAACAAACAAAAAGAATGAAATCTGCAGGGGTGAAAGCTGCGGGGTCCTCTGCAGAGGTCACTGGCGATCACGGCTGCTCCTGCAGAGTGGCTGCGACCTAGAGCCCTTGGCCCTCTTCCTTGCTCTTGGCCATCTCTATAGGTCTCAGTGTTGCAGGACGCTGGCTGGGGTAAAACTGAAGTGGGTCCTCTGTGTGGTGCCCCAAGAGGCTCGGGAGATTGGTCATTCCCTCCACTCTCCCTTGCCTGGTGGGGAGAACTCTTCCGAGGGGCTGTTCTCACGGTGCCGAGCCGTGCCGGCCTCAGGATGCGAGAACACAGGCAAAATGAAGCTTTTCTTTTTCCCCCTTTTTGTGGTTATTCTCAGGTTTTTTGTCCCACTGTGTTGAAGTTAAGTGGATTGCTGAGCTCTCCTGGAGCTGATTTCGTGGAAATGTGTCCAATGTTGTCCAGATTGATCTTTGCGGGGGGAGAGGCTGGGCTCCTCTACTTCACCGTCTCGGTGATGTCATCTGCAAAGGGGCTCTATGAGTTATGAAACTCCCTCCTGGACAGAAAGGGATTTAGCAGGATCATATGAGCACCTTTCGGGGATTTTGCAAAAGAGGGATCTTGCCGTGGATAGATGGGACATCCGAGTACTTTAGAAAGCCGTGGGGACAGAATTGACGATCATCTGTCCTTCCCACAAGCACTCCTATGTGTCCCGCATGGGGCACACAAAAGGCAGCCCCATTCTGGGGAGGTCTTAGCCCAGGAGAGAAGACAAGTAAGAATAACATATAGATAAAAGCGATCAATATCAAAAGAAAGGTTAGGATAGAAAATGACAAGAGCAGAGTGTGCTGCTGTCCGGGGCAGGAAGGGGCTTAGAGGAGGCTCCCAGCAAAGCAGTTCCACAGCATCCCCTCCAGGACAACAGGCTGAGCCCGACAGACTTGCAGAGCTGGTGGGGGTGCATTTCAAGTGAAGAAAACACACGGTCCATGCAAAGGCACAATGGGAAAGCAGAGGGGCATTCAGAGAAATGTGCGTGTCCTATAAAAGCACCAGTATCCCCTGGAAACGGGCATAATATGTACTGTGGGTATGTGATGTATATTTATGGCCATGGAAACGAATACAATGACTGTTCTGGAAAAGGGAATAATGGGGGAGATTTACTCTGAATTACTCATATTACAAAAAAGAAATTCCATATAAAATGACTTGAGGGCCGCCCCCCAAACACAGAGAAATCAGTATTTTACTGATGCTGTGCTGGCCACCCCAGTGCTCCTGCTGCAGGAACAAGGGCCCCCAGGGCCAGGGACTGCACTGCTGTGAGTTAGCCACATGCTCTGAAAACACTGTACAAAAGATTTGCATCTTGCTTTTTCCATAAATGCCAGAAAACTTTATATAATTGCAAGACAAGAAAAAACAACCATTCTTGGCTTTGTATCAGTATCTTTTAAGAAGTTCTTAATGGCAGGGCGCCTGGGTGGCTCAGTGGGTTAAAGCCTCTGCCTTCAGATCAGGTAATGATCCCAGGGTCCTTGGATCAAGCCCCGCATCGGGCTCTCTGCTCAGCAGGGAGCCTGCTTCCTCCTCTCTCTCTGCCTACTTGTGATCTCTATCTGTAAAATAAATAAATAAGATCTTAAAAAAAAAAAAAAGAGGAAAAAAACCAAAGAAGTTCTTAATGGCACGGTGATTATGTAAAATTAAAAACATTCTTGGGGCGCCTGGGTGGCTCAGTGGGTTAGGCCACTGCCTTCGGCTCGGGTCATGATCTCAGGGTCCTGGGATCGAGTCCCACGTCGGGCTCTCTGCTCAGCGGGGAGCCTGCTTCTCTCTCTCTCTCTCTGCCAGCCTCTCTACCTACCTGTGATCTCTCTCTGTCAAATAAATGAATAAAATCTTAAAAAAAAAATAATAAAAAAAAATAAAAACATTCTTTTCGGAGATGCATACTGAACTAGTGTGGGTGCAGTGGCAGATGCCTTGGATGTTTGCAACGTTACAGCATGAAAAATGGGTCAGAGGTAGAGCAGACAGAGACACACACAGAATCACACCATTGTCTTCTCATAGTATGTAGTATTTTCTAACCTGGGAGGGTGATGGCCGACACTTAGCCATGGGTCTTCCTGAATCTGCTGGGTGTTTTCAGAGAAATCCCTCTAAAAGTCTGAAACAACTCCTCCAAGAATTTAATACAATTGGCAAGTAACTAAGCCACAACTGGGATAAACTCTGATTATACGTATATGAACAGGTGGAATGATTAGGAAAGAGAGTCACTTTACAACTGGCACATTAAAAAAGATTAAAAATTCATAGGTGTTTTGAAATTCCTCTAAATCTCCCCTCAAAAAAAAAAAATAAGGATAAATTTGACAGAAAATGAAGAACCACCAATGGTGTTACAGTATGATTTGCTAATGATTTAAATTTCTAATTTTTTTTTCTTTAAAGATTTTATTTATTTGACAGAGACAGACAGAGAGAGAGAGCACAAGCAGGGAGAGCGACAGGCGAGGCAGACTGAGAAGCAGACTTCCGCTGAGCGGGGAGCCCAACGTGGGGCTCAGTCCCAGGACCCTGGGATCAGGACGGGAGCCAAAGGCAGACACTTAACCGACTGAGCTACCCAGGTGCCCCAAATTTCTAATTATAACATCAGATTTTTCATCACTCTGAATAATACTGATCTGCTATGAAATCCTTAAGATTTCATTAGTCACAATAAAACAGGTTTTTAATAAAACCATTAGATTTCCAAACTGTGACATTCTTATTTTCACTAAATGCTGGACTTGTAAAAGAACAAACAATTCCAAGTCTAAATGGAGTTCAGAATATTTTTCTACAAAGACTGAAAAAATACTTTTCTAGAAATGTAAATTAAGAGTATCCTGGAAAGCCATAAGTTGTGGAAAATGTATACATAACATTTACTAGACTAGAATATAATAACATATATTTTTTTGTTTGTTTGTTTTTATTATGTTTTATATTTGTTTTTTGTTCCCGATTCCTGGCACGGCGCTCCTAAAACCCCTGACTCTTCCTGTGATGGGCTGTGTTCTGTTAGTCACAAAGCGTCCCGCTGAGCATGCTGGGGCTTATGCTAATGAGGCGACTGAGGATGCGGCCCCCTGAGCCTCAGACGGAAACTGGTGACCAGAGAAAGACCAAATCATTGGAGGGCCTGGAACTTTCAGCTCCACGACCTCAACTTGGGAAGGACGGGGGGGCAGGCTGGAACAGGGCTTGATGAGTTTCCAGGCTGATGAACAAGAACACATCCTTGACTAGGAGGCTGGTGCACCCCAAACTCCAGGGGCACAGGGGCTCCTGGGCTCGGGACCCTTCCAGCCCCGGCCCCATGTATCTTTCCATCTGGTGGTTCGCCGGTAACCTTTGCGATGAATCAGCATTCTAGCAAGTAAATGGTTTTTCTCAGTTCTATGAGCTATTCTAGCAGATGAATCAAACCCAAGCAAGGGGTTGTGGGCACCTCAGATTTCTAGATGGTCGGAAGCACAGGTACCTGCTCACTTGTTGTGCCTGAAGCGTGCGTGTGTGGAGGGGCAGGGCAGACCACGCCCGGACCTGTGCCGGCTGCGTTATCTCCGGATGGATAACCTGGGACCCAGGGGCTGGGATCTGTGCAGAACGGAGAACTGGCAGAGGACACTCCACCGGCCAACACTCAGTTCTCCTCCTCCTCCATTTCTCCCGAAGGCCTTTATTAAGAACCACCATGGTTTGGTTCTCCAGCAACTTTTATTGGTCAGAGGATGTGGAATTATATGCAGTACCTGTGGTTTCATGAATAGGCTCATTTAGAAACCAACTTCACATTCATTTAAAAAATTCCTGCTTTTGAATAAATGATGTGTAGAACAGACATGCTCCTGTCCCAGGCAAAATGCGGCTCAGACGCGAGCGGCCCACGGAACTGTCATAAATGCGACACTGCATCCAATGTTCTCCCAGCCCGGTCCACGGAGTAGCTCAGTCTCAGAGTCTGCGTCATATTCTGACTTTTCAAAAGAAAATATCCATGGCATTGGAAGAAAAAAAAGCAAAATGGAAGTACCTAAAACAGATACGTACTATTTTCCTCCAAATCCACCTTCCAGAGTCTGTGGCGCCGCTGTGCTCTGTTGACTCCGTCAAACAACAAAAGCGGTGGGCAGCTTCTAACTGAAAGGCAATGAAATCTCCCAGTCTGCAGCTAAAAGTCACAGTGAAAGAACACACTGAAGGTGAAGAATGCTTTTTAACCTTTTAGCCTTAAATAACACTGTATTCCAACTTTAAAGAAAAGTTCTATTATATGCTTTTTGCATTGACATTTTAAAATATCAGAACAAGTCTTTGTAATACAATATATATAATACTTCAATACACCGTAGGTGAATTAAAAACATGTCAACTTGATAACCGTAGTAAGGCATTTAAGTATTCAGCGAAAGCTATACAGAAATTTCTTAATGAGTGGTATTCCTTTAATATTGACTTGATTTAGTGGGTTTCCTTAAAACAAACACGAAACAATAAAAGACTTAAAAAAGAGGCAGTGACATCATACACTGAATCCCAGGAAAAGCACAGTTAACAAACAATGTCTTCCAGCAGGGGACCATCAAGAGCAGTAAACCAGAAACACAGGAGCAGCCCCAGATTACACCATCCGTCACACTTACGAACAGCCAAAAGCAGAACGGATCTCCCAGTCTGGTGCCTAAAACACAGCGGGCCCTCAGGCTATGCTTCCCAAACTGGTCTGGATGAAGATACTTTAAAGTCGGCAGAGTACTGGACAGTGTAAAGTTCATGGAAACACTCCACGTTTCATTTTACCTCCGTGTGGGGGTAACTACTGGTCTAGCATTTCAAGGGCGGATGGCGGAAACACTTGGAGGACGGTGGCAGGCGGAGTGACGTCAGTGCTGCACTGGCCACCGAGGCCAGAGTCTGTGAGTGTCAGGTCGTAAATGTAACCAGCTGTGCGCGACACCTGACGTGATGACCCAAGGACACCTCACCACTAACATATGATTAAGAACAACAACATCTTTGACTGCACTTAGGGCAACATTCTACCATGCCCGACGTCAGATACCATGCTGTGGAGACGTGATTCGCTGGAGCATATATACGGCACACAGGATTGCAACCAAAAGTGAAAGGGAAATATGGAGCAGAAAATCTTTACATACATGTATACACCTCACAGGATTGTCCGTTTAATGAGATTTATTACTATCTGATTCGCTGTGCCACATCTATAAGCTTGCATAACACCCCGGATCATTTTTCTTCGCACAACCATCTACTTCTGTATAAAGTAGAAAAAGATGGTGGTAAAAAAACTTCTTCTTCAAGGTCCAACAACTGTGTCCCAAGTACCACTGTATGAACACCTAAAATATATTAAGAACAATTTAGAAATATGCATAACTATAAATGTACAGACAAACATAGCTTGAAGTCCCATTGGGACTCAGTGAATGTATCTTCCAACTTCACTTAAACCTACCTAAACCTGTTAGATAATGTGGTAGGTACGTTAAAAAAGTCCACTGCAGTAAATGGGAAAAAGAAAGCTTTAGAAAGGTAAAATCTCCATCTGCAAGTTTTAATAAATAAGCCTTCTATTTTAGCAACAGATACATTTAGACTTCAACTTACCCAAAAGTCTCCTTATGGATACAAAGGCAGAAAAATCTCTATCCCAATTACTCCCTCCACTTACCACTCATCCTTTCGTTCTGACCAAGAACCTAAAGATTTCCTATAAAGCTTAAATTCTTTCAAGCAGAACATCTTTTCTAATTGGTAGAGTTTAATCGACCATTTCCTGTTTGATCTGTTCTTTACTCATTTTCTTCTTCTGCCTTCTTTTTGATTAGTTAGCTTAATTTTGTGTTTACTCCATGTAAATTCCTATGTTCGCTCATTAGCCAAAACTTTTTTTGTCCCGTTATTTTAGTGGTTGCTTTAGGATTTTTTTCTTATGATTTTGTGTTTTTTTTATGAAGATTTTTTATTTTTATATTTTCCCATACGCCTCTGCCCACACACGTGCAGAGCCTCCCCCATTATCGACATCCCAGACCAGGGAGGTCCGTCTGTTAGGACTGATGGAGCTCCACTAACACACAATTGTCATCGTCACCCGAAGTCCATTATTTACACCGTGGTTTCCTCCAGATGCTGGACAAATATACAGTGACAAGTGTCTATCATCGCGGTATTATGCAGGGTATTTTCACTGCCCCAAATATCGTCCATGCTCTGCCTATTCACTCCTCCCATCCTCAACCTGAAAACCACTGACCTAGTTGTTACTGCCACAGTTTCATCTTTTCCAGAATGTCAGTGTGGGGACCACGCAGGATGGAGCCTTTTCTCCAGATGGCGTCATTCACTTAGTAACGTGCTCTCACAGTCCTCTACTCTCTCATGGCTTGATAGCTCATTTCTTCTTAGCACCGAATAACTGCACTGCTTGGATGTACACAGGTTAGTCTATCCATTTGCTGAAGACCATCTGAGATGTTTTTAAGTTTTGGTAATTACGAATAAAGCTGCTATAAACATCCACGTGCAGATTTTTGTTTTCTTTTCTTTTCTCTTTTTAAGCAGGCTCCATCCTCAACATGGGGCTTGAACTCATGACCTTGAGAGTTAGAGTCACCAGCTCTACCAGCTGAGCCAGCCAGGCACCCCAGATTTTGGTGTTTGCACCTCCTTTCAGTAAATACGGAAGCAGTGAGCCTGCTGGGTCATGTTTACAGAGTGTGTTTACTTTGTGAGAAGCTGATCCATGGTCTTCCAAGGTGGCCGCACCATTCCGCCCTCCCGCCAGCAACGAGTGACCATTCCGACCACTCCACATGCTTGCCAGCATCTGGTGGTGTCCGTGTCTAGTATTTTGGCCATTCCAGTGTATTGTAGTGGTATCTCACTGTTGCTTTCATCTGCATGTCCCCGACGACGATGCCTGCAGTATCTTCATAAACTCGCCGCTGTCTACAGTGTATGCCTCCTTTGGTGAGGCGTCCGCTATAGTGTTTGGTCATTTTTCTTATTAAGTTGGAAGGGTTCTTTGTCTATTTGGATAATAATCCTTTATTAGATATGTCTTGGGAATATTTTTTCCCAGTCCGTGGCCTGTCTTCTCTATCTCTCCTCATCTTTCTTAAAGCAGAAATCTTGTATCAGCTTATCAATTACGTCTCCCATGGATCGTGCCTTTGGTGTTGGTTCGAAAAAGTCACTGTCATACTCAAGGTCCTCTAGGTTTCTTTCCTATGTTATCTTATAGGAGTTGAAGAGTTTTATGTTTTACATTTGGGTCTATGATCCATGTTGAGTTAATTTGTGTAAAGGGTGTAAGGTAGGTGTCTAGATTTTTTTTTTTTTTTAATGCAGATGGCCAGTTGTTCCAGCGCCTTTTATGGAAAAGACTATCTTCACTCCATTGCCTTATCTGTGTTCCTTCATCAAGTGACTATACTTATGTGGATGTATTTCTGCGCTCTCTATTCTGTTCCACTGATCTGCTTGTTTTTATTTTCATCGATACCAAACGGTCTTGACGACCACAGCTGGACAGTGTCTTGAAGTCCATTAGCCACAGTCCTCCAACTTCGTTGTTCTTCCATCCTGTCTTGGCTCTTCTGGGTCTCTTGCTACTCCATAAACTATAGAATCAGTTTGGTCTTCCTCATATAGATCTTGTACACATTTTATAGGAATCATACCTAAGTATTCGCTTTTTTGAATGCTAATATAAACAGTATTGATTTCAAACTGTACTTGTTTATCAGTGGTACACAGGAAAGTGACTGGCTTTGTACACTAACTGTATCCTGCAATCTGACCTTGCTGTGTAACTGCTTAGGCAGGAGTCTATGGATTCTTTCAGATTTTCTACATTATAGATAACCAAGTCACCTGTGAACAAAGACAGTTTCTTCCTTCCCTATCTGTATTCCTTTCATTTCCTCTTCTCATCTTCTGCGTTAGCTAGAACTTCCAGTACAATGTTGAAAAGGACTGGTGAGGTGACATCCTTGCCTGTTCCTTTCAATAATGGGAAAGCTTCAGGTTTAATGATGTTAGTGGTAGTTTTCTGTCGATATCCTTTACCAAGCTGAGGAAATTCCCCTCTATTCCTAGTTTACTGAGAATTTTCATCATGAATGTGTACTGGATTTTGTCAAATGATGTTTCTCTTCACAGGATCATGATTTTTCTTCTTTAACCCATTCATGTGATGGGTTTTGGAATGGTGAGCCAGCCTTGCATACCCAAAATAAATCCCACTTGGAAGTGGTTTAGAATTTTTTTTTGTACATTGCTGATTTAATTTACTAATATCTTATTGTGGATTTTTGCATTTATATTCATGAGAGATACTGGTCTGTAGTTTTCTTCTAATGTCTTTGGTTTCAAAATTAGGGTAATACTGGCCTCATAGAATGAGGTAGGCAGCATTCCATCTGTTTCTCTCTTGTGAAAGAGACTATAGAGAAATGGTATAATTTCTTCCTTAAATGTTTGGTAGGATTCACCAGTGAACCCATCTGGGTCTGGTACTTTCTGTTTTGGAAAATTATTAATCACAGGTTCAACTTCTTTAATAGATGTAGACCTATTCAAGTGGCCTATTTTTTCTTGAATTTTGGCAAATTATGTCTTTTAATTAATTGGTCTAGTTCATCTACGTTATCCAGTTTGTGGGTATAGAATTATTCATAGTGTTCCTTTATTGTCCTTTTAATGTCCGTAAAACCTGCAGTGATGTCCCCTCTCCCATTTTTGATATTAGTAATTTATGAACCCCCTTTTCTTAATTAGTTTGGTTATAGGCTTATTGATTTTACTGATCTTTTCAAAGAATTAGCTTTGATTTTACTGATTTTTCTCTATTGACTTTCTGGTATTAATTTCATTAATTTCTGTTGTAATTCTTATTTCTTCTGCCTACTTTGGATTTAATTTGCTCTTGTTTTTCTAGTTTTCTATGGCAGACACTTAGATGACTGATTTTAGATCTTTCTTCTTTTCTAAGTATGCATTCAATGCTTTATATTTCTCTCTAGGCACTGCTTACACAGCCTCCACCCACATTTTCATAAGGTGAATTTCATTTAGTTCAAAATGTTTTTAATTTCTTCTTGAGACTTCTTCGACCCAAGAGTTACTTAAAAGTGTGTTGTTTAACCTCCACATATTTTGGGTTTTCCAGTTATCTTTCTGTTACTGACTTCTACTTTCATGCCACTGTAGTCCAGGAGAAGACATTGTACAATTTCTGTTCTTTTAAATTTGTTAAACTGTGGTTTTATAGCTCAGAATGTGGTCTATCTTGCTGCACATTCCACATGAGCTTGAGAAGCATGTGTATTCCACTGTTGCTGAAATATCTAACTTTTAATTACCCACTCACCTCTCAGGTTCATAACGACGCTGCAAAGAGGAATGAGAAGCTTCACAGTTAAGCATGCGCAGGACTCCAGAGCAGTGGACAGAGTCTATGGTAAGAGGGCCAGCAGAGGTGATGTGACAAGAGCACCTACCTGGATACTCTGTGCTTCTCTAACAACCACATTCCTGAGCGCTTGGGGCCTGTGCACGACGCGGTGACCGCAGCTGTCTCAAGGCGGCATCCCCGTACTGAATACCAGAGCCCATTCTTTCCGGGTCCAGCTCACCTGAGTACCAAACAAGTTTTCTTTAAAAAAAGCTTTCATGTTTCCGTGATCCCCAAGAATATGTTAAGTGAAAAAAAAAAGTGCAGAATGCTGTGTATAAACAGTTGTTCTGAATAATGAGCAAAAAATATACACATATGTTTTCTTATATGGGCACAAAAATATCTTTGGAAGGAATGAGAATGGGGGGTGCCTGGGTGGTTCAGCTGGTTAAACGTCAGCCTTTGGCTCATGTCATGATCCCAGCGGTTGGGGAATGGAGCCCTCTGTTAGGCTCCCTGCTCTCTCTTGCTATTTCTCTCAAATAAATAAATAAATACATAAAATCTTAAAAAAAAAAAAAAAGTGAGAATAACAGTTGACTTCAAGAAGGGGTTTTAGATGGCTCGGGGACAAGAGAGGGGCTATAATGGAGGGAGACTTCCACTGTATCCACTTTTGTATTTTTTGAATTTGGAAATATATGAATATATTATGTATACAAAGATAAATTAATTAAAAATTAAACCACAAAGAGACCATTTCCTACTTATCAGACTGGTAAGAACCCAAGTATGTTAATGCACCACCCTGTGGGCATGGCTTCGGTGAAAGAAGCACTTTCATTCGTTGTAGTGGGATCATAAATTGCTACAACCCATGCTAGGAGGAATCTGACAGTCTCTACCCAAGTTCCAGATGCACGTTCTTTGACCTGGCAATTCCACTTCAGGAACTCATCCTCTACATACCCTTCACACAGGGGAAATTATATGTAAAAGATTATTTACTGCAGTATTTGTGACAGCAAAATGTTGGCAATACTCCAACGTCCAAAGTAAACTGGTTAAATGATGGCAATACAGACAACCAACATTACACACACTCGTGTGTATATGTGCGTCAGCATACGCATGTACATGTACGGAAGTCTCTATGTGTTCATTTGTAATGATCCGTAGGTCCAGTTAGCAGAAGCAGCAAGGCGTAGAATTTATAGTACACTAACTTTTGTGTAAAAAAAAAAAAAAGAGGAGGAGGAGGGGTGTCTCGGTAGCTCCTTTGGTTAAGTGATTTCGGCTCACGTCCCAACTCCAGGGTGGTGAGACTGAGCCCCACGTCGGGCTCCACCCTCAGCAGGGCGCCCTCTTTTCTCCTCCCCCACCCCTCCTGTGCATGTGTGCTCTCTCTAACCAATAAATAAGTCTTGAAAAAAAGAGGAAACAGTGGTTTTTGAACCATGTGAATGTACTGCCTATTCAGAAAATTTAAAGTACTGCTGAAAAATTTTAACTTACATCTGTATATTTTCTCACCTAGATGTAATTATGATTTTGATGATCTTTTTACCTTGATGATTGCATATGCAGTATTAAGGAAGCAAAGTAATTACATCAAACCAGGTGCTAAGCTTAATAATACTCAACGCCAAGCCAATTTTAATAACAATGTTACGGAGTCTTTAAAAGTAACAGTTTTTCTGCCAAATTTAGTAAAAAAAAATCCTTTATTTTCAGACCAAGAAAATCCAGAAGGATGAAGGGTCCCTCTTTTCCATCTGGGCCCTTGACGCTCTCTCCCTGCAGCTCACCCCGCATCCTGCTGTCTGTCATCTCCTCTCCTTTCCTTCCACCTGTTTCTCTCTCTCTCTCTCTCTCTCTCTCTCTCTCTCTCTCTCTCGGCATTCACACAAGCTAACATTCTTCCATTACCAAAACCTCTTTAAGTTAACCCTTTGTGCCCTACGCTACCACTACTTTCCTTCCAGAGAAGAGTCAACACTCACTCTGCCTTCTCACCTCCTCTTTGTTCCTCAATTGCTGTCTTCTATTTTCTTAATTCTACTGGCATTGATCTTGATAAAGAAGCCCAACGACTTCCTATTGCCCACCCCAGTGGGTATTTTTCTAGCTTAGTTCTTGGCTTAGGAGACTGTTCTCTACTGCATTTGATAGTGAACAAGTATTTGACTCATTGTTTTGGCTGAAATGACAGACACTTTCCCCTGGTTCTTTCCAAACATCTCTCTGACCACTTCCTACTCCTCTTTTGTAGGTTCCTCCTCTTCTCCATTTCTCGGTCTCCAAGGTCTTGCTTTTGATCAGTGCTTTTCTCACTCTCAACTGCTCTCAGATGATCCTGTTCCTTCCATAGTTTCAACCACTCTATGTACTGATGGTTGACAAATGCATAGTGCTGGCCCAGACTTCTCCCCAGAGCTTATGAGATCATTCCATGGGCTTGTGCCAGTGGTACTGCAAAGGGAAGACGTCCAGAACAGAATCATCTACATGCCCTTGACCCTGCTTACCCTCTGGTTTAATGACATCTCTTTACCGAGTCACCCACGTGTGACATTTAGTTACCCCCGGCTCCTTATGCCTTCCTAACCCACCTCCTCACCACTCCCCACCCCCAAATCGACCGCCCTGTCCTAGTACTCAGCACGAGTCATATGATGCTACTACCAAAATAATTCTGATTCATCTATATTTCTTCGTCTCTACTTCCACATCCTCCTCAAAGCTTTAATCAGTCACCTTTTACATGGATTACTCAAAAATGCCTTAATTGTTCTGTCCTTTCAATCCTTCCTCAACATGGCCACCTACATACATGATTTACCTCAAGTCTCAGCCTGACCACACTGCTTGCTGCTTAACATCCTTGAATAGCTTCCCGGCCTCTACAGCAGCAGTTCCTAATCCTGGATGAGCATTAGAATCAATCATATAAGAGGGCTTTTAGAAATGCTGATGCTTAGACCACACTTCAGCCCAATTATTCAGGATCTTGAGAGATGGCGCCTGGGATCTGAATTTTCAAGCATCCCAGGAGACTCTAGTGTACAGCCAGGGTACGACTCAGTAACCCACAAGATGAAGTTCCAGATCCTTGATGAGAATCACTAGTGTGGCTGCCGCCTCTCTCCAACCTTCTCACCTGCCATTCCCATGGGAGTCTCTCTGGTCCAGTGACTTTTCTTTCCGGTTACTTTCAAATCATGCTGTACCCTCGGCGGGAGTACCCCACCCCATTAGCCAGCTCACCCTTCCTCACATTGTGAAAGGCTCAGCTCAGCTGTCCCTCCTCCTGGAGCCCTCCCAGACACTACCTCCCTGACCTAGCTAGGCAGGTCCCCCTTCTCTGTGTGATCCCAGGATCCTACGTACCCCTCAGTTATTGTATCCACCACACTGTATTGTAATTGTTTTTTGATGTCTCCCATGAAAGACAGTTTCCTGAGGACAAGGATTATGATTAAATCATTTTTGTATCCCAGCGCCTGACAAAGAACAGACATTCAGATATTTGATGGAATCAATTAAAAAGTAAATGTCCACATATAATTTCAGTAATATTTAAATAAAGTTCAACTTTAATAAATGACAATTATATAGTAATGGTCTAAATTTGGGTTATTTTAAATTTATTTTTACCAAAGCAACAATTACAACAATAATGAGACAGGTTATAACCGAGGCACACACTCAGTTAGCTTGAGAAATAAATTCATGATGCCCAAGCTGGAAGTATGCACATCATGCGTGTACCTAGAACTCGCTCAATCTGACCCAGGTGGTCCCCCATCACACCATGGGACCACTGCCCAGCAGGGCCAGCAAGCTGTTGACAGAGAGTGGACCACAACCCCACCTTCCTCCTCTAAGCAATGGACCCACAAAAGGCCGTGGTTCTGAAAGCAAACACATGCGGAAACCCTGTCCATTCTCTTTCACCAATGGTGCAAGGAAGCCCCTGGGAAAAAGGGGTGGGCCTTTGCCTCAGCCACGAGGATGAGACCTTCAAGACCGTAAGTGGCAATTTTAGGTTGGCAGGTGTAGAGAGGGTGCTCTTTGACCAAATCACTCCTGGAAAATTAAAAAGTGGTACTGTTGAGCTAAAGAGGAAAATATGCTGAAGAAAAGTTTATCAATGGAAAGCCTTTTACCTGATTCAATTTTGTTAAGTATTTTTCTTGCACATTGTACAAAGGCCTCTTCCACATTCTCCCCCGTTAGTGCACTGGTTTCCAAGAACATCAGCTCTAGAAGTGACAGCAAACAAAATGTGAAGCTACGTTTAGAAGGTGACCACAGCTCAAGTCCCGATGGCCTGCTGGGCATTCTCTTACCACAGCAGGCAAATGGACTCTGTTACTTCAAAACCACGTAATTCTGTGAATACAGCATCAGTAAATGTCAATACATTTTTTTAAATGTTAGCAGAATTCTAAGCCCCTCTCAGCAGTGACAGGTGTCTTGTGCTGGCGCTCGTCGGTGGAGGATGCCGGGCCGGCCCGGGGCCCGCTGAGGAAGCAGGCTGCCTGGAGACACCTAGTTGTCGACAGGAGACCAGAGTCTCCAAAAACTCTTCATGTCACCACAGATACAACTGACACGGGGGGGTGGAGGGGGGCTACGCTGCAGCTTGTCCTCCTGACGGTGAAGAGGTCCTCTCTGGACTCATACTTCTTTTACCCACCAGAGCGGTCACCAGCCCAGTGTCAAGGCGGGCTCTCCTGGCTTCTGGACATCTAAATGGCTTCTTTACAAACTCACGATAGCTCATGTTCGTCTCACATGCTTATTTTCTTAGCGTAAAACCGGTCAGTTTGTAAGAACCGAATTTGGTAGTCCTAGAGGCCAACTGAAAGTCAATACTAGAGTATTTTAATTCTTGACTGGTTCTAAAAATTAAAGTTCTTTAAAATGTCTGAACTCTGATCATTCTGTTACCTATAAGCAACCATTAATTTTATGTGTCATTCTCTGGTTTTCTACATGGAAATTCAGAGAATTTTTGAAGGCATATAACCAAATGACTTATATTTAATCGAAGTAAAAATAAAACCCAAAAGCCCAGTATTTCTGCCACTGCTTTCCCCTTCTATTTAGAGCTAATATTCCACCAACTTAGCTCTAAATTATATTAGAAAACAGGACAGGACATCATGCGATTAGGGTCTTTAAAAATCATTACAAACTTCACTTCTGACCAAGGCCTGAGCTCAGACCAAAAAGTCATTACAGAGTATTAGCACACTGGTCTTTATCAACATCATGACTTCTGTAGGCAGAATGCAATACAGTGAAAATAGGCTAAAGACACCTAACTTCACTAAAAACACCAGGAAATTTCACTTTTCTTGAGTGCCATTTAATCTTAAAATTCCAATAATGTAAATTCAAAGCAATGTTATTACCCCCAAATTTGCCCATTTGAAAAGCAGTCGTATAGGTAAAGGGTCACTTGCCATTTTCTTGAGCGAATCTGGAAGCTTCTAAGAAAGTAACTTCACGGTCGGCATCCAGGTCCTTCTTGTTCCCACACAGGATGATCACAATGTTCTGACTCGCTAGCATTCTGGCATCTGTTAACCAATTAGTAAGCGCATTGTAGGTTTCTCGGCTGCGTAATATAAGATTGTGAAAACAGTACATGTATTTTATAAGACCAGCAACTCTTTCCAGTCATTCACACTACTCACACGCCACTTTTGCACATGTCAGGGTATCACCGACAAGCTTGAATTTAACGCAGGAAGCCTGAAGGCCCAACCACACACCATACCTAGTGGGGCTGGACTGTTCTGTTTCCAGAAAAATGAAACCGCAAGTCAGAGGTTTTGCTGTTTGTTTTTGCCCAGTCAAGGTACAAAAGGAAACAGATATTCATTTACTCATTGTACAAATATTTACTGAGCTCTTAACTCTAAGCGCCATTATGTGCAACATGGGTAAGCAAGACGTGAGAGCCAACCGCTGCTGGTCACCAGCTCTGTGCAGTGCGGTGGTACTTTGTTTTGTAGGATTTATCACATTCTTTCTAAGGGCTCTGTGACATACACTGTAACTCGCTTTTCCAGGAGAAACCTGAACCCAGAGAGTTTAGTTAAGTTGCCCAAAGGCACAACGGCAGCCAGCGGCAGAGGCAGGGCTTGCCCAGGTCTGTCGAGCTCCAGGAGATCTGTTTTCAGCTCAGACACATCCAGGGATACATGCGCCCTGCTGGCACCCTAGACAGCCTCAAGACCTCACTGGTGAGCAGGCTGAGCCTTTCACCACCTGAGCAAGTGCAGGGGGACTGGGCCAGCAGCTGCCCACCTCCCGGCCAGCGTGCCTCATCCTGAACATGCAGACGGGGGGTGTGTCACAGCACAAGGATGACCCTCTTAGCTGTGCAAGTTCCCACCCAGACAGCCACCAGACGATAGGGCAGAGATGCTGTTTTTCAGGTGGTGTCAGCAAACACTGAGACTGGCGCTGTCTGCTGGGACTTCTGCAAGGATGAGAATGTTCTATGACCCGTACCATCCAATACAGCCACCACCAGCCACATGTGGGCACTGAGCACCTGAGATGGGGCAAGTGAGACCAAGGAACTGAATTTTTAATTTAATTCGTGATATGTGAGTAGCAGCTACACATAGGACAGCGCACTCAGATTCTTAGCATGTGCCGAGAGCTTCACATTAACCAATTTAACAACCAGAAAATCTCGTGAGTGTAACACAATCAGCATGACTGCATATAACAGGAAAACTGAAGTCCGGACAGCAAGAGAACTTTGCCCGAGGACATCACACAGCTACTGACCTGGAACTGAGACTTGAACCCAGGCAGCCGCAGGGCAGAGCCTGTGTCCTCAACGCTCATCAGTGTCCATTACTTCTACTAACTGACCACGTGTGAGCTTCCCCCCTGCGAGCCTGGAGGAGTATATCAAAGCACCATGCTAAAATACACACACCCCAGGGATGCTTTATGTATCTCGAACCTCACCCGCAGATTTCCTGACGGGGGAAATCTGAGCAGGGGGAGGGCTTGCCTCCATCGCCTCTAAGACCCCAAACGAAAGGGCTGAGGGGATTCCAGATTCCCAGCCACACAGCACACATACGACACGCAGGTGCGCCTTGGGAAGACGAGACTCGGGGAGCAGAGTCCCCAGCTGTGTCTCCCACGGGGGAGTGCGCATTACCTGGTGATGTCATAGACGAGGAGAGCTCCTGCGGCGCCTCTGTAGTAACTTCTCGTCACAGACCTGAAAGAATCACACTGCTTTGACTTCCGGCCAATCGAGACCCTTCCTACTGAGCACCACCACCCATGTTTCTGGGTAAACGTCGACATAGGGATGGATGTTGCTTCAAACAGAAACGGTTCAGACATCTGAGTGTAAGGGGGCTCTTCTGTCTGAAATCATGTCACAGAAATGCTGGGGAGGTGGGGACGTTAGACTGAGACAAATAGGACATTTTCGAACAGGGAGATGAAGCTCTCCCACAGAACTTGAGGTTATCTTTGAACTTAGCGGGAGAGGAGAAGCACTCTGGAGAGCTAGGTGGCCACTAAGTGCTCAGCCATCCTACTCTGCTCCCTCTGGGGTTCCAGTCTCCCCCAGACCCCTGCACAGCTGCTCCCTACTCTTTCCCAGGGGAAGTCCTCTGATGGGAATATGCTCATCTTCCAACCAGGAACCCACAGCCACCCCCGCCCCTCAGTACTTCCCTCCAGCCCCTCCCTGCTTACTACCAAGGAAACAGGGCTTTACCTAGCTTACCTATCCCCACAGAGTGCCTCCGAGCATCTTAGCTGTTCTCCGGTCCTGCGGGTTAGTGTCACTAACACTTTCTCTGCATTATCAGTCTCTCCCTCTTCATTAGATATTTCCCCCATTAGCAACATAAAATGTGCTCTGGTATACCTCCCATCTTAAAATACAAGAAGATATGCAGCCCTGTCCTTCTAGAGCTCTTCTCTGGATCCAAAGTCCTCCGAAGAGTCATTTTTGCCCACTGTTTCCCTCTCTTCCCTCCTCTCTGGTGTCTGCCCCCCTTACTCCGCAGCTCTGAGCCCAGCGGCATTTCTTGGTCCTCACCCTTCCCTGAACACCTTCCTCGCTCCACCTCTGCAGCCACAACGGCCTCCTCTCTCACCGGCCAGCTCTCCTCCTCAAGCTCTGGGTCACTCTTCCAGGCCTGCCTTGTTTGTACCGGAGCTCCTCAGTGCTGGGGCTCAGTCCCGCGTTCTCCTTCGTCCTCACACCTTGACTCCAATGTCCTCTTCAGCCCAGACTACTTCTGAAAGATCTGGCCATTGCCCCACCGTCTCCATGACTGCCTCCTGAACATGTCCCATGTCACATTTGTAAGACAGAACACTTTGGTTCCCAGGCTGCAGGTCCATCCTGGTTTGGGGCGGAGGAGGGCACCACCAACCCTCTGTTTATACCACCAGAATGCTCCACCTTTATCCTCGCCTCCTCTTTTTGCCCATCTCCATGCTGGAACCACAAGTCGGTTCTGTCGCACGAACATCTTCATCCTCACTGGTGCCATCATAATCCAAATCACCGAGTCTCCGGCTGGACTCCTGCGGTCACCAGTGCCTGGTGGCCCCACTACCATGCATGTCCCCACTGCCACTTGTGTCCCTCGGTCCACTCTCCTGAGCAAGCCAATTCCTCAAGACCTACAATGCTCCCGGTGCTCAGGGGCTGGAGACTGAGTTCAGTCTCCAAGGGGCAATGATTTAATCAGTCCTGTTTACCTCCTGAAGCCTCCATAAGAAACCCTAAATGATTGAGGTCAGAGAGCTTCTGCTTCGTGAACACTTGGAGGGAAGGTAGTGCGCCCACAGAGGGCCTGGGAGCTCAGCACTCAGCTCCCACAGCAGCACCCAGTGCAGCTCTTCCATTTGGCTGCTCCTGGGTTCTGCCCTTTATGATGATCCGGCAGCAGTAAATACGGCGCTTTCCTAAGTTCTGTGAGTCACTCTAACAAACTGCTGGGCCTGGGAGATGGGTCATGGGGCCTGTGACTGGTGTATGAAGTGGGAGCGGGTCTGAGGGATGGCGCCCTTAGCCTCTGCGGCCTGCTGCTAACTCCAGAGAGTCAGAACTAGCTGAATTGTTGGCCACAGACTTGATGCTGGAGAACTGAAGAACTGGTAGGGGAAACCCCGCCCCCCTCATCTGGTGTCAGAAAATGGGCACCACAGAGTGATGCTTCCCTTCAGGGTAAAAAGAGAACTGGGGACCTTATCAAAAATAAACAGAAGGACTCATTACGGCTTCGACACTTTGAAAACGGCAGCTATTTTTAAATGTATTTTTAGCTCCTAAACTCCAAAGGCTACCTATCTGGTAGCCTGAAGCTTCCCCTTTCCACCTCTAGACCACTCTGCAGATGGGCATATGCTTTAAGAAATGGCAGACAGGCGCCGCATGAGGAAGACCGGATTGCGAGTTCTTCCTGGGGTTTCCTCTCCAAGTTGGAGGGAGGCTTCTTTTCCACATAGGTGAAGAGGCAACTTTTTTTCTATCTTAGTTTCTAGAAACTAGCAGGTTTCTAGAGAAAGAGGTATGTAAGAGTTCTCCTCAAGAGAAACTAAGTTACACCCATGCTGAGTCGTTGACTTCACCATCATTTATCTCACCTTGACACGTGCCATCTGACAAATTATTCAGGTATACAAGCTAAATGCTTAAGAAAAGTACTTTTCTGAGGTATTTAATTTTCTCAAAGTAGTTTAAACCAGAAGTAATACTGCCACCAAGTTTGAAAAGCAAAGACTGCTAACGGGCCCAACGTTGCAGTCTGCAGTCTCCTGCCGCACTCTTCCCGGAAGCCCCACTCCCCAAGGCCGTCTTCAGATCTGACTGATTTCCTAAATGCAGTCATTAATGGAATACATGGTGAACGTCCATGTGCTACATTCTACCCTGGGCTTTGCAGAAGCAACAACAACAAAATACAAATGTCCCTACTTTCATGGATCTTAGTTTTGTCTTCCTGGTATTTGCTTCCATCTTTCTATAAGACGCTTGTGAAAACATTTGACTTATGAGCTTCAGGACTTACTGCCTTCCTGCTTTGACGAGACTCTAGCTTACCCGTATGCTCCCAGCCCCTTCCCTGCATCTTCTCCTCCTCCTGTCGGCAGCACCCTTGCCCGACAGCTGCGCTGGCCCCGTCCCCGCTCGCCTCCCCAGCCAGGTCCCCGGTTGGCTGGACTTCACCTTCCTCTTTCAGCGTTTACTTCCTTGTGTTGACAAAGTATCTCCTCCTGTAATTTCTAAGAATACGTGAAAAGATGGCCTTTGTTTCCCCTATTCTTGAGTATCTACAGCTCTTCTCCCCTAATTCTCACACTTAATGGACAGTCTGGCCAAGCTTGGTGTTTCTGCTGGAGAGGAGTTTTCCACGCGGAATTAGGAGGGCAAGGCTTCCGTGCCTTCGAGCTTAGGCAAGTTGCTGTGGAACAGTGTAACGCCATTCCTCTTGCTAGTCCTTCGGTGGGACTATTTCTTTTTCTCTTGGGATCTGTTTGCATCTTCAGTTCGTCCGAGTCCTCCACAATTTCACATGATACATACTGGTTGGGACTGTCCCTCCACTCAGGTATTTGGTGTGAGGTGGGCCTGGTACATCGGGGATCTCGTTTCTTTGGTGGAGAATTACAGTGAGCAGGCTGTTTTATTGGGGGGGGGGGGGCAACACGTTTGTATATTTGGCCTTTCCTCTGGAGCTATTCATTTCTCTGGAGAGAAAAACCGTTTACCTTGCCTGAGAACACATACACACCTGGATGCCAGCAACTGGGAAGAAGTGGGGAGAGGCTTGGGGTCGCAAACTTGCACAAATTTCCTTTTTCTCCTCCTTCCCTCAACCCTGCCCTCTGCTGGCATTAGAAATTCCGAGTCCTGACCCTATTTCAACTCACACTGAACTTCTCCTGTGGGTGCGTACACAGGCAGATGTAAGCACTTTAACCCTCCCGCCTGCAGAGCCCCAGGCTTACACATTCTGACCTTTTCTGGGACTCAGCAGGAGGACGTGGCCCCCGCTTGCCGCCCTTCCCCCACGACAGGCCCTGAAGACGCAGCTCCCTCTGCTTTCAGGCACTTAGCATCCATTCGGGATCACTGACATTTGGGTTCTTTTTGGGGGAAATCGCTTCATCATCATTATGTACTCTCCCTTTCTAGGTCTTTGTAAGCAAATGCCATTTCAATTGTTTTATAGTCATTTTAGTAAGGGTTTTGGGGGAAAACACATCAAGTCTGGCTTGAATCCACAGTGTTTAATCAGTGGTTCCAGAAGAATAACTGTGATTAAAATTTTTTGAAGCAATTATTGACCATTTCAAATACAATATACACCTGATTTTAATACTACCAGTAAGAGTGAGTTTTACTTAACTAAGTTTTAAAACTGCTTATCTGTTCTGACTTTGAGTATCTGTTCAAAAACCACAACTAAAATACTAACCCACTTCCCTGCTGCAGTAGTTACAGAATATTAAACATGTAATCTCATCTGCAGCGATCTGGGTTATGACTGTAGTGTAACAAAAATGTGCAAGACAGAGTATTTGGTGGGATGCATATCAACCAACAGAACCTGCTCTACTTAATATAAAACAAAACAAAAATGCCAAAAGAGGTTTTTAAAAATTCTCCTATAAAAGTGAAGAGAAAAACTGCTGTGCTATTACTTTGCCTTCATTTCAATCTAAAGTATACTGTAGAGTACACAATACCACACCCTCTAATGTACTCACTAGTCCCAAAGCATAAATCAGCCTCTACGGGAGAGTGCATTCACTCGAGACACTCTAATGCATTCTTTAGTAAATCAATGCTGCATGGGGAAAACTTGACTTTTGGCTTGTCTTAAAGCTTCTGGAGGTGAAGTTTCTGAAATCTGTGCAGGGAAGGAGGAGACTATATATATGTATACATAAAGAGACTATAATTGGTTATTTCAAATCCAATTTTCAAATATTTTTATTACATTAGAGAGAAAGCTACCTGAATCGTTCTTGGCCTGCAGTATCCCATATCTGTAACTTTACATATTTACCACCAACATTTATTATCTTTGAACCAAATTCCACTCCTATTGTATGATTTGAGTCATCTTTGACTGAAAAAGAAAAAGAACAAGATATTTAATTTGAGAACATTAAAGAAACAGACTAACAGATTTAAACAAGCAAAATCAAGGGCTAAAGTCAATGGAAATGTAATTTACTGTAGCCTTTCGTTTTTCCAGTGGTCAGCTGATAAGAAGCACACAGAATACACATACAGTTCCTACTCTGGAGGAGATGATAAGGCTCTTTCACAAAACCCCTAGAGCGAACCATCCATCGTAAAGCCTAGGCCTGGAGGTGGCCATGCCACAGACAGTCACAGTCACCTGTCCGCTGAGAGGGCACTCACACGTGGAGACGGCATAAAGTACCCGGGGGCCAGTCTGAAGGGCTGACAGCCCAGTGACAGGTCTGTCACTGAGGTGTGACTCTGTCAGTACTGAGGTGGTGACTGTCTCCACTACCTAAATGGATAACTATTCCAAAGAAATAAAAGGGAAGGAAAAGGACTGTAGCCCCCAAAAGGAACTTGATGGACACCAAAGATTAAAGGAAAAGGAGGAAAAGATAGACAAAATAAAACAAAGCCGAATAACAAAAATTCTGAACACATCGTAGCTGTGGACTTTCCATGAATTTGCAGGTTGTGTGACAGTAATTTGGGATGAATTTGTTGGAGAAGCCGATACTGTCTCTACTGAGAGGCAGGCAAACAGAGCAGCTCACTAAACCTGCCCAGGATGAACTGTCTGTGAAAAAAGTCCTTGTGGGGGATGAAGAGCCAAGTTATCACTAATAACACAGCTATACAGCCCATGACTGACCTACACTTCTTAACCGCAGGGCAGAATCTAAGTGTGTTAGAAATCACCAATGCCACTTGAGGTGCGCTGAGTGTTTCCTGGGGCTGGGGTGGGGGACTAACCAGTTAATACCGACCACACCAGCCTGTCCCAGAAGATGGGGAACTAGTGTGGACATTCTAGAATTCAAGCTATCGAGAAACCTCAGAGTAAAAGCATCAGAAGGTGATGGCTGAAGTCCAAGGGCGTCCTGATTACAGTACGGCCACAGGACCAATCAAGTGGAGGCCTTCCCATCATGCATAGACCACGCAGACTAACCCAACACACATGTCGCCATGGTGAGGAGTTGGGGAGGACTGTCAAGGGAGAGCTCGCCACAGGGAGGGGACACAAAGATAGGCAGGTGGGTTCTGCGCCCAACATCCTCGGGGCACTTTTTTCTGAGATGCTACAGTGCAGTCTTGGCACCTCCTGAAGAGACCTGGACCACCCAATGAGGAAATACTTGTTACATTCACTGAGGATTGGCTCTGTGACTAGCCCGTGCGGGCTCTGTGTCACAAGACAGAAGTCCCAACAAGCTCTTAGACAACGAACACCGAAGTAGCAGAATATGTTCCTATAGTATTTTTCAAAGCTCCCTCTGCTGTTTCCCCATGTGACCCACCACCACTTAGGTGCACATGCAGTCTGTGAAATTAATTATTTTTTGTGTCTTCAACCCGACTGCTGTGAAATAGGTCATCCTCCACAATTCTTCCCATGATTGTAAAAGCACTGTTCATTTTAAGGGTCTTTCAACTTACAAGTCTTTGATACTACCTTGGAATAAAATATTTAACTTCCCTTACCAAAACAGTGTAAGTCAATGGCAAAAAGATGGGTCTGTGGTCAAAAGACCTAGACTTGAGTCTAACCAACTCTAGCGTCCAATCCCAAGGGCACACACCCAACTGCTCTAAACCTGTTTCCTAAACCTACAAAACAGAACTGATGACAATAACCACCTCCACTATAGTACAAGGCCATCGAGGACCCAAGAGGACTCTTATCTACAATGTAATACTCGGGCTTCCTGGGCGGCTCCCTGTCAGGGCAGGAAAGTCCTCTGTGGCCTTCCGCCTCACGGTGTTGTATTTTGATATCTGGAATGTATTAGAGTATCTGGAAAGTGTACAGTATGATAATATATTGAACAATGAACCACCATAAAACAGAAATAACGTAATAAAAAACTTAGTCATACTGCTAGAAGCTTAATATAAGCTTTTAATATGATTTTAATATACTTTTAAACTATAACTTTTTTCTTGAAATAATGTTCAGAAGTTTGGCTATAAACAAATTTGAGCAAGAGAGCACTCTCAGGGGAAGACATGCATGAAACACGGACCATCTGTTGTCACTTACATTTTTTTTCTATAAACTGATGAAGCAAGCAAGACTTGCCAGTTCCTGCATTTCCAATAACCAAGAACTTAAACAAAAAATCTGAAAAACAAAAAGAGATCATGAAAAATAACTTTAAAACATGTGCTACAAATGTATCCTTAGACTATGATCAAAAAAAGTTAGCAAAATCTTACTTGTTAATATAACAGAAAAAAGGCAACTATTCTGTGAACATAACAAAAAACATGTCAACTCATCTTTTCACCTTTTTGGTATTGGGCACATATGCCAACTCTCAGTGGTTTTCTGAACTCCGCTCTTGGGAAAATTTCCTTTGATATCGGAAGTTTGAAGACTATTCTTGTAGTGAATAAAATCTGTCCCTTTGCTAGTCACTATTCAAAGAAATATGTATAAGCAGTGATAAAAATAGTCTAGAAATTTCAAGAGTTTTCTGTATAAAAGAAAAACCCTGGGAAACTTCTAGGCTTTGAGAAATCCACTCCCTTCTTCTTTTTAAAAACAGGTATGTTTCCCCCACCCCTGAAGATTTTTTGTGGTCTTGCTTCTATTCCCTTATCTGTAACTTGTGGGAAGGACAGCTTAAGCCAAGTTTGGGTTAGTATTTGAAGTGGGAAATTTGTCTCATTCAGTGCGGCAAGAATTCTTCCTTTCTTCTTTACACAGAGTAATATATAAAATTTGGAATATTATTTTCCATATAATGGAAACGAAGACTCTCCAGTAAAATTTTAATTAAATTAGCATGATGTAGCATCAGTAGCCCCACGTGGCCTAAATGATTAATTTTGCTTCTTCTGTTAGCAAAGAACTTTAGTTCTGCTGAGACCAGGAGCTGCAGAGGACCCACGCCCTCCCCCACCCCTCACACCTTGATCAGAATCCTACCATCACGAGCCCCCCATCCCCCCCATACCCCGCTGCTGGACTCATTCTGTGGCCCTGAAGGCCCTGGTCTGTCCCGGTTCCCTGGTTTGCACCTGTGAAAGTGTTACCTCCACACACCTTTTCCAAACCCAGACCAAATTCTCCTGGCCCTGGCTCCTCTCTCCCTGACGTAAGTTCAAATGACCTATTTCTTTGCTGACATTCAGTCTAGCCCTGTTTCTTCAGAACTATATTCAGCATCACTCAGAGACAGAGCCTATTTAGCCTCTCATGATTTTCCCATGGTTACAGGCAATAAACCTACAGGACAATGATATCAGAATTGTCAGCATTTAACCATATCAGGTTTTACGCTTCTTACCGCATGATTTTAAAACATGCCACATTCATGATCACAGGAGTCAAAAAGAAGCAACCCATTTATAGATAAATGGATAAAAAAAATATGGCATAAACATACACTAGAATGTTACTCAGCCTTGAAAATGAGGAAATTCTGACACATGTCACAACAAGGTTGACCCTCAAAGACATTAGCTAAGGGAAACATTCCAGTCACAAAAGGAGAAACACTGTATGATTCCATTTATATAATGTACCTAGATTAGTCAGATTCGGGGACAGAAAGTAGAATCGTGGCCGCCAGTGCCGGGGGAAGGCGGGGAATGAGGAGGTATTGTTTAATGGACATGAGTGTCAGTGTGGAAAGATGGAAAAGTTCTGGAGATAGATTTTGGCAATGGTTGTCAACAACGTGCATGTCCTTAATACAAATTAACTGTAGACTTAAAAATGGGGCAAGTGGCAAATCATGTAATTTTACTACACAGGCACATGAAACAAAACATGGCAAATCAATCATGTTCACTGAACAGCTTTTATAACCTAAGAAATCAAAGGTTAAGATTGCCAGGTTAAAATGGAAGTCCTGGAATTTCTCAGTCTTTTTTTTTTTTTTTAAAAGATTTTATTTATTCATTTGACAGAGAGAAATCACAAGTAGATGGAGAGGCAGGCAGAGAGAGAGAGAGAGAGAAGCAGGCTCCCCGCTGAGCAGAGAGCCCGATGCGGGACTCAATCCCAGGACCCTGAGATCATGACCTGAGCCGAAGGCAGCGGCTTAACCCACTGAGCCACCCAGGCGCCCCTGGAATTTCTCAGTCTTGTTCAACATCTTCTTCTATTTAAAATATAAAGCCCAATACATCGTAAAGTTGCCCTCGAATGACTACGTGGTTCCATATACATGAGAATTTTTTACAGGACAGAACTGCACCTGTGTTTTCTCTTCCTTGTAATTTTCTTTCTTTTTTAAAAAAGACTTATTTATTTATTTGTGTGAGAGAGAGAGAGCGTGTGCTCACAGGAAGGGGCAGAGGGAGAGCGAAAGACAGAATTTCAAGCAGAATCTGTGCTGAGTGTGGAGCTCAATGGGGGGCTCGATCTCATGACCCTGAGCTCACACCTGAGCCAAAACGAAGAGTTGTACACTTTACCGACTGAGCCTCCCACATTCCCCTGCCTTGTGACTATCTTTAAGGATTTTATTTATTTATTTGAGAGAGAGAGAGAGCAAGCAAAAGCAGGGAGGAACAGACGGGGAGGGAGAAAGAAGGTGAAGCAGACTCCACATTGGGGGTAGAGCCCTACTCAGGGCTCAGTGCCACAACCATAAGATCATGTCCTGAGCTGCTAACCAAGAGTGGGACGCTTAACCGACTGAGCCACCCAGGCGCCTACCTCCTTGTGATTTTCTTAATAGCATTTTCTTTTCTCTAGCATGTTTTATTGTAAAAATATGTTACATAATACATCGGAAATATGTGTTAAGTGATTGTTTTTGTTATCAGTAAGGCTCCAGACAACAGTAGAATATTAAGAGTTAAGTTTTTGGGGAGTCAGAATTTATATGCAGGTTTTCAACTATGCAGAGGTTTGGTGCCCTTAACCCCTTTGTTGCTCAAGAGTCAACAGAAAAAGGTGAGAGCCAAATAGAGATGCTGCCAATATGTAGTGAACAGCAAATACTAAGAATGAAAAGAATTTCTATATGCAAATGGAAATATTTCTTATGTTTTGTATGTATACAGAAAGATGAGTGTCACAAATCTATGTGATCTTGGAACAAAACTCACATATCTAGACATGGACTTTGGCTTGGTTCTTGTTCCACTGTTATTTTCTGCTTTGGAAGTTTGGCTTGAATGCACTTTATTATGGTAACTGTTATCTAGATTGTACCAAAGCTCTATCAGACAAAAGAGTAACATATCCACTGAACTACACCTTGCTGGGCAAAAGACAAGGAAGACGTGTAGTTTCCATATGTTAAAAATTCCTCCAACAATATTTAAAAGATTTATTTATTTATCTGAGAGAGCAGGGGGAGGGGCAGAGAGGGGAGAATCTCAAGCAGACTCAGCTGCTTAGTGTAGAGCCTGATGTGGGGGTTGATCTCATAACCCTGAGATCATGACCTGAGCTGAAGCCAAGAGTCAGATGCTTAACCAACTGAGCTACCCAGGGGCCCCTCCAACAAATTCTTCATACACCACATCTTGTAGCTCAAACAGGTAAGTATTCGTACTTTAGTAGAAAATCTTTTTGTTTCAAAACCCTTTTGGGTCAAACATCTAGAAATGCTGGATAAAATACACATTAAAAAAAAAAAAAAGCATAGCTGAGCTTTTAGGAAAGAAAGGAAAATTCTAGATACTTGGGAAAGAGAAGAAACAGAAAAAAAGCAATAGGAGCCCAGATGTGTCAGTATTGAGTGTAAAATGTGTATGGGACAGAGCATAAGAGCTTGTGCCCATGCGAAGGAGGGAGTAGAGAGCTAACTCTGAGTTCTTCTCAAGACTAGGTCTGAAGTGAAAGGGTAGGCTGGAGGAAAAACATCTATTCACTAGCTCAGGGAGATGAGGAGATTTCTTTCACTCTGCCTGGCCTCTTTAATGAATGGGAAAAACATTTCCCTTTGAAAACTAATCATGGGCGCTGGTAAGACAGGTGGGTTTGAAATTCAAATTTACATAAACATGTGCACAATGAACCTCCAAATCAAGAACTGAGAAACAGTAAGAATGAAAGTGACATGACTAGGATGCCTGGAAGAATTACTTTGGAAGGACATGTGCTCCACCCAAGAATTGGAATTCTCACATTTACAGCTCCTTGAAGATGAGCTCACAATATAAAATTACAAGACACTCAAGGAAACAATCCATCACAAGTCCACCACCTGCAGACGGATTACACTTCCAAGAGTTTGATTTAAAAAAAAAAAAAGAACCCAAAAAAGTACAGGTGATCCTTGAACAACATAGGGGTTAGGGGCACTGACACTACTCCCCTCCCCCTATCCTATGTTGTGCAGCTGAAAAACCCACATACAACTTTGACTCCCCAAGTACTTCACTACTAACAGTCCACTCTTGACTACTAGTCCATTCTAGACTGATAACGTAAGTAGAGTAATACTTATTTGCTATGTTATATATTATATACTGTATTCTCACAATAAAGCAAGCTAAAAAACAATGTTACTAAGAAAATCATAATGAAGAGAAAACACATTTACATTGCTATATTGTAAAAAAAATTCATGTGAAGTGGACATGTACAGTTCAAGCCTGTGTCATTCATGGGTCAAATGTCTACCCAAGATTACAAATACCATAAAAAAGGAACCGAATTTATAAGAATAAAGTAATATGAAAAAAATAGGTAGATTTCTAGAATGTGTCCAGAGATAAAAATTGCAGTCTTTAAAATTAAATAGTGAATGGATGGGTTTAAAAAAAAAAGAAATCAGCAAAAATGAGAAATTTAACTGGAATAGGGACTGAAGAAAATTACTAGAAGGCGAACAAAGAGTTGAGAGGAGAGGAAACTGTGTGGGTTTAAGCAACATGGAGGATTAAAGGAAAAGGTCCAATACAGTTCTAATTGGTATTTGGGAACAGGAAAATAGGGAATGCGGTATAGAGCCAACATTAAAAGAAATCATGCCTCAGAATTTCAACAGAATTAAAATTAAAGGGACTATCAGATCCAAAATAACTGTGACCCATGAGAAGGATAAATAAGAATAACTCCACATCTAAACACATTATCATCATAGTGAAATGGAAGAACTAAGACTATAAAGGCAATCAGGAAGAACGGAAAAATTCCCTGTTAAGGAAATTAGGTTCCTTATCCCAAAGGAAATTAGGTTCCTTATCCTAATAAGGCAGTGAGATAATCACAGTGTTGAGAGGAGGAGCACAAAACCAAAAACTCTCTAATGTAGAATGCAATGTACAAAAATTATACTCAAGGCCAAGGTATACCTCTGCTTCCAGAAGCTGAGACAGAAATACTTCTTCCCGCTCAGTATAACCTAAGACACTAGACAGTATATATAAAGGCAACATAAGGAGACTTTGAAAGTGTAGCAAAGAAGGCAGACTGGCCAGGGACCTTGGGGCCTGAGAAAGGACACGGGTGAGTTCTTCAGGTTTTCCTTTCGCCTCACATACCCTAGACCTGGAGCTGAACAAGCTGGCAATCTGCAAATGGCAATGGGTGAAGATCTTAAAAAGCCCCACCCCACCCACCTCCCTCCCCAAAGCTGTTCTGTGTAGCCGTAGAGCCAGGTGAGGGCAGCCTAGCAAGGAAAAAACTTTTACACATCAACGGCTCTACTGCAGCCAAGCAGCACAGGAAAATCTGGGACCCCACCCTGACCCACACCAGCAAAGGCTGAGTGGGGAGCCTAGACGTCCCCCAGGGAAGCCGGAGGACCTCATTACGGCAGGGTGGTGTAGCAGCACAGAGCCAAGACTTTCATTTCCAGTAGCTGGTCATGAGCCGCCCCCAGCCCTCCCCACAGTGTCAGCAGAGACCCCAAGCCCCTGTGGTGGTGGTGGTGGTGGTGTGGGAGACGTGGAACATGGGCACTCTCGGCCCCACCGAGCAGTAACAAGGAGCACTCCCTCCACCCACAGGTCAACAGAAGCCCAGCCCAGACTATGCACTTCTACCTTCACCTGGCAGTAACGAGGTTGTGCCCAAGAATGGAAACCAGTTAAATAAAAAATTTAAATAAAGATCTCAAGTCTCATAACATAATATAAAAAATGTCCAGGCTTCAAGGAAAAATCACTCAACATACTGAGAACCAGCAAGGTCTCAAACTGAAAGAAAAAAAGATAATAGATTCCAATGCCCAAATATAAAAAATGCATGACAAGGGACACTTGGGTGGCACAGTCGGTTAAGTGTCTGCCTTCACCTCAGGTCATGATCCCAGAGTCCTGGGATTGAGTCCCACATCTAGCTTTAAAATCTTTAAAATCTTAAAGAAAAAAGAAATGGATGACAAAAATTTTAAAGCAACTTAAAATCTTTTAAAAGAGTTTTAAATATAAAAATATTTCAACAATACAAACATGCTTGAAACAAATGAAAAACAAACCTTTGGCAAAGAGAAAATCTTATCAAAGAAATAACAGATATAAAGAACCAAATGGTGTTTTTAGAATTGAAAAATATAGCAAAATGGAAGGGACAGTGGAAACAATCTGTGAACTGGATGACAAAATGATAGAAAATATCCAATCTAAACAACTACGAGAAAACAGACTGAATATGTATGCATAGAGCCTCAGGAACCCTTGATCCTATTAAAAAAAAAAAGCTCTAATATTTGTATCACTGGAGTCAGGAAAGAAGAGGAAAAAGAGAATAAGGTTGCAAAAATACTCAAAGAAACAATGGCTGAAAACTTTCCAAATCTGGCAACAGACAGGAATCCAGATTCAAAAAGCTGAGGACAAATCCAAATAAATCTATGCCAACATACATCATAACTCAACTTCTGAAAATTAAAGACAAAGAAAAGTCCTTGAAAGCAGCCAGAGAAAATGACAGGCCAGAGAAAATGATGGCTTGCCTACAGAGAAAAAAAAAATAATTCAAGTGACAGCAGATTTTTCATCAAAAAACCAGAGGCCAGAACAAAGCGGCACATTTTTCAAGGGCTGACAGAGAACTCTCTGTCCAGAATCTTGTATCTAGTAAAAATGACGGTCTGGAATGGAGGGAGAATCAAGACATTCTTGGGGGCAGGGTGGGCTGGGGGGACTCTAACAGAATTTGTCCATAACAGACCAATCCTAAAAGCATGTTTAAAAGAGGTAAAGAAGTTCTCTGAAAAGAAAGTGAATGATAAAAGGAACCTAGAATGTCAGGAAGGAAGGAAGAACACGGCAAACAAAAACACATCTAAGTAAGGGCGCCTAACTGGCTCCGTCAGAAGAGCAGGCAACTCTTTTGATCTCTGGGTCATGAGTTTGAGTCCCATGTTGGGTGTAGGGATTACTTAAATAAAAACTTAAAAAAAAAAAAAGCATAAATACAATAGACTTTTCTTCTTCCCCTATTGTGCTTTCTAAATTAGATCTGGCTGTTTAAACAAAAAGAATTAACAGTTATGTGATTCTAAATATGAGGAGAGGAAACATTTAAGACAATTATATCAAAGGTGGGACACAGTAAAGAGATGTAAAAGAAGGCAAGGTTTTTATATGTCCCTCAAATGGAGAAAATGATGACAGCAATAGACTGTGAAATGTATTTATAATGTAACACACAGAACAACCCTTAAAAAACCTATACAAAGAGATATTCTCAAAAATATAAATAAAGTGAACAGAATTCTTAAAATGTTCATATAAACTGCAGGAACACTGGAAAAAGAAATGAAAAACAAGGCAGGTTAAAAACTGGTAAAAATAAGTCCTAATATACCAATAATTACAATAAATGGAAACTATAAATATCCCAATTAAAAGACGAAAACTGGCAGATTAGATGAAAAATCATGACATGACAATATGCTGTCAACAAGAAACTCACTTTGATTAGAATGACACAGGCAGGCTGAAAGTGAAAGGATGAAAAAAGCTGTATCATGCAAACATTAGTCAAAGGAAAGCATTATTATTATCAGATAAAACAGACTTCACAGCAAGGAAGATTGCCTGAGACCAAAAGGATTATTACATAATGATAAAGGAATAAATCCACCAGCAAGACAGGAATCCACACCTGAAATTAATAAAATAGAGCTATAAAGTGTATGTCAAGCAAAAACTGGCAGAACTAAAAGGAGAAACAGGTAAATCCACAATTACGGTTGGAGACCTCAACACCCTTCTCTCTACAACTGAGAGAACTAGAGAAAAAATCAGCAGGATACAGAAGGAAAAAATCATAGCAAACCAAAGCGATCTAGCTGACTTTTACAGAATACTTCAACAAGAGCAGAACACACTCTTTCCCAGGACCCATGAGACACATTATCAAGTTAGACAATATCTTGGGCCACAAAACAAACTTCAACAAATTTAAAAGAATGGAAATCTCACAAGAATGTGTTCTCTTAACTACAATGTAATCAAAGTATAAATCAGTAATATGAAGACAACAGGAAAATCTCCAAATACTTGGCTACTAACCAACATATTTCTAAATAATCTATGATTTCTCTCTCTTTTTTTTTTTAAAGATTTTATTTATTTGAGAGCAAGGGAGAGCAGAGCAAGATAGAGAGCATGAGTTGGTGGGGGGCTGTTGGGGAGGGAGAAGCAGACTCCTCGCTGAGCAGGGAGACCAATGTGGGGCTTGATCCAGGGATTTCGACCAGAGCCAAAGGCAGAGGTTTAACTGACAGAGCCACCCAGGAGCCCCTAAATAATCTACAATTTAAGGAAGTCTCCTGGGAAAGCAAACAAATATGTTGTGCTGAATGGAAAATAAATTACAACCCATCAAAATTTGTGGGATACAACTAAAGCACTGCTGAGCGGAAACTTTTTAGAACACTAAATGCATACATTAGGAAAAAAGTGTCAGTCAATTATCTACATTCCTACCTCAAGAACCTAGAAAAAGAAGAGTACGATAAACTTAAAGCAAGCAGAAGGAAGGAAATAAAAAGGGACAGAAATCAATGAAACTGAAAATAGAAGAACAAGAGAGAAAATCCATGAGACAGAAGCTGGCTCCTTGAGAAGATCAATAAAACTGATAAACTTCTGGCAAAACTGTTACGAGTTCAAGGAATTAGGGGCTGAGCCAGGAAAAAGACATGGCTGGGAGACAGCACACACCACTTCCTTCGGGCAGCACTCTGACAGGCTGCACTGGAGGGGACATCCCTCACGGCAGGAGAGCTTCCAGAAGGGGACAACAGCAGGGGACTTCTGAGGGAAAAGGGTCTGGAGAGAGGCTTTATGTGTCCACACGATGTCACCCAGCAGCCTGGGGGGCAGCCAGCGGCTTGAGGTCTTTAATAGCCCCTGAGTTTGTTTATCAAAGGTTAGCAGATGGTGAGTGTTTATTTCACAGGGTATGCAAAGCAGGAAGTCTCTAAATGGCTAAAAATATTACTTATTTGGGCTGTATTTTAAGCAACCTAGGGTGTAAGAATTTTAGTGTAGTGCTGGTAGACTTTGAACTAATGTCCTAGCTTGCTGTGAAGAAGAAAACAAAATAGAGGCTAATATAGAAGGCTACCTTTAATCCATTTATACAACTAAGACTGACAAAGTAAAGGAAAGAAGACACAAACAGTTGATTTCAGGAAGTAAACAGCAATCATTGCAGACCCTGCAGACATCAAAAAAATAACCAAGGGGTTAACATGAACAATTCCACATACATTAGTTTAACAACTTAGATGGGACAGGTCAATTCTTTGAAAACACAAAGTACCACAGCTCGCTCAACATAAAACAGACAAAATTTAAAGAGCCCTACAGTGATTAATAAAATTGAATTGTTAGTTTTAAAACTCGCAAAAAATATTCAGGCTGAGATGGTTTCACTAGAGAATTATATCAAATATTTTAAAAAGAACACAATTCTATACAACCTCTTTGAGAAAACAGAAGGGGGAACCCTTCCCAAGTCATTTTAAGAAGCTGGTATTTATTATTACCTAATTTACTATATGTTTTTGTTTATTTAAAAATTTTAACATTATATATTTGACATATTAAAGATGTTTCACATACTATATACAAGTAATATGTTAATATAAGTATGTGTTAAGTAGATATTAAGTTATGTAACATATTACATATATGCATATTACATAGCATAAAAATACTGAAAATTTTATTTATATATATTTATATTTATTATTACACTGACACCAAAAACCAGATGACAGTATTGAAACAAAATAGACTATAGAACAATATCTCTGAGTACTTAATAAAATACTAACAAATAGAATTCACTATTATTTATATTTATAAATACAATTATACACTATGACCAAGTGGGCTTTATTTCAGAGGTGAAAGGCCAGTTCAATATTTCAAAATCAATATTAATAGGCTAAAAAAGGGAAGTCAGATTGGTGCAGAAAAAGCATTTCACAAGAGTTAACACGTGCTTGTGATAAAACTCCTGGGGGCGGGGGGGGGGGGAACAGAGGGCAACTTCCTCAACTTGATAAAGAGCATTTAAAAATTCCTACAGCTAACCTTATCCTTAATGATGAGACTACTTCCCCCTAAGATCAGGAACACAGTAAGAATGTCAGCTCTTATCACTATTTTTCAATACCACACAGTAAGTTCCAGCTAGTGCAATAAGACATGAAAAGGAAACAAAAGCACACAGATCAAAAAGGAAGAAATAAAACTGTTTATATTGGTAGGTAATATGATTGTATACAAGAAAATTCAAGGAATCTCAAAAAAACAAAACCAAACCAAAAATTTCCTACAACCCATAAATGAATTCAAGGTCAAGATTACAGAATATAAAAATCAACTGTATTTCTAATACTAACAACAAACATGTGGGCATCAAAATTAAAAATATAATGCCACTCACAATCACTCAGAAAATACACTTAGGTGGCACCTAAGTGAAGCCTCTGCCTTAGGCTTGGATCATGGTCCTGGGATCTGGGGATCTAGTCCTGTGTGGAGCTCTCTGCTCAGCTGGGAGCCTGCTTCTCCCTCTCCTTTTGCTCCCGCCCCCTGCTTGTGGGAGCATGCCTGCTCTCTCTCTCTTAAATAAAATCTTAAAAAAAACATTTACTTAAGTGTCAGTCTAACAAAACACATGAAGGACTTCAATGTTAGTAAGTATACAATGCTGAGCGGAAAAAACAACAAAAACAGTCTAAATAAAGGAGAGATATACTGTGTTCCAGGATTAGAAGACTAGACACAGTAAAGATGTCAATTCTCCCCAAACTGACATGTTTATGAAGTTTGTATCACCATTATGGTAAGGCTGTGGCATAGACAAGCTTATCCTACAGTTTATATGGAAAGACAAAAGAACTCGAACAGCTAAGGAATCACTTCACCTGATCTGAACCTCATTATGCAGCTGCAATAATGATGTCTGTATGGTATCAACACTTGGAGACACACAGACCGATGGAGCAGAACAGAGAACCCAGAAGCAGACCTACACTAAGTCATCAACAGAATTTAAAACTGCAAAACCAGGGATGCCTGGGTGGTTCAGTTGGTTAAGTGTCTGCCTTTGGCTCAGGTCATGATCCCAGGGTCCTTGGATCAAGGCCTGTGCTGGGTGCCCTGTGTTTTACTCTACTCTTCCCCGCTGTTTGTGATCTCTCTCAAATAAATAAATGAAATCTTAAACAAAACAAAACAAAACAAAACAAAAAACAAACAAACAAAAAAACTGCAAAAACTATTCCATGCCAGAAACTTAGCCTTCTCAACAAATGAAGAGGAAGCAACCGGATATCCATAAAGGGAAAAAAATGACACTATGACTTGAGTCTCATACCTTATGCAAAATTAAATCAATATAGGTCACAGACTTAAAGGCAAAACATTATACTATAAAATTTTGGGGGAAATCTTTAGTATCTATGGAAAAGCAAAGAGTTCTTAGGCTTGACTCCAAAAGACAAGCCAGAGAAAGAAAAACGTATAAATTGGACTTCGTCAAAATTGAAAACTTTTGCTTTGTAGAAAATTTTGGGGGTATCTGGTGGCACAGTCAACTCAGCATCTGACTCTTAGTTTTGGCTCAGGCCATGATCTTGGGGTCACTGGATCAAGCCCCGTGTCAGGCTCTGTGCTGGGCATAAGGTCTGTCTGAGATTCTCTCTCCCTCTCCCTCTGTACCTCCTGCTTGTGTACACACACACACACACACACACACACACACATGCGCGCTCTCTCAAATAAATCTTTTTTTTTTTTTTTAAGAAAATTTTGTTAGGAGAATGAAAAGATAAGCTACAGAGAGGAAGGAAAGACCAAAAATATATATATCCAGAGTCCATAGTCTGAAAAACAATCTGAGGGGTTTGAAGTGGCGGGGGGGGGGGGGGGGGAGGTGGGGATACCAGGTGGTGGGTATTATAGAGGGCATGGATTGCATGGAGCACTGGGTGTGGGGCAAAAATAATGAATACTGTTATGCTTAAAATAAATAAAGAATAAATTTAAAAAAAAGAATAATACATTTAGATTGTATACTTAAAACAAAAAACAGAAACAAATAAAAAAAAAAAAACCTCTCAAAACTCCACAGGATAAACTCAAACAATCCAACTGGAAAATGGTTTCTACATGGAAGGAGATTCGCTGAAAAATATAGGCAAATGGCAAGTAAGCATGTGAAAGTATTTCTAACACCATTAACCAATAATCAGGCAAATGCAGATCAAAACCATAATGAGGCATCACTATACAATTCCCAGAATGGCTCAAATCAAAAACAGCGGCAACAGCAAATGAGGGCGAGGATGCTCAGAAATCCTACCACCCACACACGGCCGGTGGAACACACTTTTGGAAATTAGTTCAGTTTCTTAAAAAACTTAACACGCAACTACCATATGACTCAGCAATTGTCCTCCTAGGCATTTAGCCCACAAAAAGTAAGATTTATGTTCACACAGAACCCTGTACACCAACATTTATAGTAGTGTTAGTCACAAGAGCCCCAAACTGGAATCAGCCCAGATGCTCTTCAACAGGTGAACAAAGTCTCGTTCGATCCAACCAAGGAATCCTGCTGAGCAGGAAAAAGGCATGAACTGACGGTACATGCTGTAACCTGGAGGGATCCCCAGAGAAACAGTCAGTCCCAAAAGATGATGCCACGCATGACTCCATTTACGGACACTGCTGAAATGACGAGATCACAGACATAGAGAACATAGTAGTGGTTGCCAGGAAGGAGTGTGTGCCTACCCTGGGGCTACAGGAGAGCTCTCTGTGGGGACGGAAATGTGTGTTTCTGAAGCTGTGGCCACACCAATATGGTGTTATCTTTGGAGGCGGTGGTATCCCCCTCTGGATACCCAGTGGTGGTCTCTTAGGAGAGTTTTGTGTGATGTTACCACTGGGGGAATCAGGGAACAGGCACAGGAGAGCTCTGTATTTTTTTCTTAAACCTGTATGTGGGTCTATAATTATCTCAAAATCAATAGCTTTATAAGAAATAAAAGAAGAGGAGACAGTCTCCAACACTGACTCTAAGTCTACTACGGACAGTCCTAACCTGGAGGAAGCACCACAGGGTGGGCTCCAGGCAGGAAATGGAGCAGAAGGAAGAAGGACGCGTTAGCAGCCAAGCTGTCCGGTGTGCTATTTTTTGTGCGGAGAGATCTGTGTTTGGCTAACGCAGATAAAACCAAGCACCACGATGGGTAATGAATTCCTCCTTGTAGTGAGAAGAAGCCAACTGTATGAGACTTGCAGCTGATACCCCTCCTCTTTCCGAGGGGGTCTGGAATTCACAGACCTCCTTGTAGCTGAGCACCAGATGGGGGCCTCATGCACTCGCCTTCAAGCTGGAGGTCAGGGGTACAGAGAGCAGGTATTTGAGGTCTGCTGGCCTCATGCCCCTGTCTCTGTGGGTACAGTAGAATGTGCATTGATTTTACTGATTTATTTTGTTTTGATAATCTGTTTAGTTTGACTTTCTTTTTCTCTTTCCTTGCTTGAAGTTGAATGACACATACATCAAATATAGAGTATGTGTTTCATATGTTAAGTGTGCAGGGCTTCACAGCTACAAAAGGGTTTAACAGGAGCAGGTGAACAGCCATATTACAGAAAGATTATACAAGAAGATAACCTAATGTGAACTAGTTAAATACTTATGTCTACTTACTTACATCAAATTTGATGTGGTTTTATGATAACGGGTATTAACTTTAAGGCTCTAAATCACAAAGAGGTTATTTGACTCCAATCTGTGATAATTACAGTCACCTGATGAGGGTTTCCTCAGCATGAATTAAGCTAGAAGGTGGGGGAATGACCATGTTCCAAAATAGAAAAAATGAAATGAATATATGCTATTAATGTGCTTTTAATTTTCCATGAGAAATTTAAATGAGATAATAGGGAAAGCTATCAAATATATAGAAATGGGTTTCTATTTAAGTCAACCATTCAGGCAAAGATGGACACTGACCATGGAGTAGAGATCCCAGAAACAAGCCTACTTATTTATGACTGATCAGGTATTACAAATGCCTGGGAGAAGAGAACAGAGAATTTGGTAAGTAACAGCTGGACATTTGGGTATCCACGTGGGGCATAAATATGAAGTTGAACCCCTACCTGAAAACATGCACAAATATTGTTTTCAGGTAAATTAATGCAAGTGTAAAAGGCAAAATTTTGAAAGTTCATTCATCATCTGAAGGGGAAGGGAAGGATTTCTTAAATAAGGTACAATAAATGGAAGCAAAAGGGGAAAAAAGAAGGTCAGACCATTCAGGAACACAGACAAAATACAGATCAGAAACAAATGGCCTCCAAGCCAACCGAAACAGCTAAACACAAAGCCAAAGGCTTTAGTCTTTGGGAGAAAACTCATTCATTACTGACTTGTCTTTATATTCATTTCAAGGAAGCACTAACTTCCCAGACTGCAGCTGATTAGAAGCATATACCAAGGAGGACAGTGAGCCACAGGCACAATGACAACCAGGTCCTGAGAGCAAAGGCAACCACTGACCAGGAAACGAGCCAGGAAGTGACTCTAACAGCACAGCACACTTGTTCAGCAATTGATTGCCAATGACGACCTTGAATCTTCCAGAAAATGACATCATAGTGAGTAGACAAGATGGCCTTTGCCTTCCTAGTTTCTCCCACAAACAACAGTTTGGCTTTTCAGATTTCCAAAGGTCGGAAAGGAGGCAGAGGTGGGTGGCCTTGACCACAGGATTCGGTCCACGTTCCATTTCCTGGCAGAAGAAATGTGTCACGCGGGGACAGTGGGGTCATCTGAGAGGACTCTGTGGTTTCCAGCTGGTGTGTGACACCAGCAAGGGAGATAACACTGAAGGAGGAATCCATTTTACGGCAAAATAATGACTGCAGATTCAGAGAGACTGAACTTAAAATGCCCGTGAGCCAACACGGTAGGGATGTGGGGGAAACAGTCCTAAGGCGGAGGTGCCAAGTGTCCGCTACGTCCGAGTCCCAGGACCCCACGCGAGCTCAGCCTCACCTAAGGCGGAGGCAAAATCAGTCGGCTGCGACTGAAGATGGTGCTGCAGATGAGAAGCACGACAGCCCTTCCCAGAAGCTTGGCTGTGATGGGATGAAGAGACGGGTGTTCAGGGGGCTTGCAGAGCATGAGGCAAGCAAACTGGAAGTTACCAGGAGCAAAAGAAAGGATGGTTGGTGGTATAAGTCTGAAAACTTGAGGGATGAGGGCCAAAGCAGGAGGCAGGGACTGGTCCCAGACACAAAGAGAGACGTCCTTGCCTCTGCTACTACAAGAGAAGGGTCAAGGGAGAGCATGAGGTTAAGTCACTTTCCGGGTTGAAGCAGGGAAGGCGAGGAGATGTGGTTCCCCAGCAGGGCCTGTTCCCCCTCCCTCTCATCTACCAGACATGAGAAAAGGGGCTTGAACAGATTAGTGAAGGTTTAAAACAGCAGGTGGAGAGAAAGGGCAGGACGGCCAGGGAAGGAAGAGGATCACTAAGTACTACTGAGAGTCCCTCGGAAGCAGACGGTTAATCCACAGAACTGAATTGAAAGAGAGCTCTGTCCATGCAGCAACAGGCAAGGCAGGCTGGGAAGCAGCATGTACAGCTGAAGGATGGAGAAGGAAGGGGTGGGAGGAAAGGTCGATGGTGTCCTATTTGGAGAGGGGACAGCTCATCACCTGGCAGAGGGGATAGGGGTGCCCAGGAGGCCGGAGCTCCAGGAAAGACTGGGTGGAAATGAGCGGAATTGGACACGTGAGCTGCCAGGGAAGTAACTCCAGCGCGGGCAGCAGGGAGGAAGTTAGGAACCGGGCACTGAGCCGCGCTCTGACTGCTCTGCAGGGACACGGCAGTCACTCAGGAGCAGTGAGGAGTGGGAGTGGAGAGTGAGGCCCTACGCCAGGTGACGCTGCAGAATACGGAATGACCCCAAGGTCATCAAGCAACAGCAAAGAGAAGGAGCCAGCAGAGCAACAGAAGATGGCCCTTCAGAGAAAAAAATGTTCTGGCACACTGGTCAGAGAGGAGCTGCACTGTGAAACTTGGCCAAGTGCTGGCTTGGGGAAGGGAGAAGGGTTGGGCAGCAGCGGAACACGTGACCTGTGGAGGGTGTCAGGCAAAATAAGGAAAGGTGGGCAGGAGTAACAGCAAAGCCTAACTCTGGCCCTCTGCTGGTCTGCTTGAGCCTGAATTAAATGCCAGAGGAGAGGAATGGTGACATCCGTGGATTTCACATTTGCAGCAAAGACTCTGATCGTTGCTCAAGGTCAGGGACACCATCTGCAATTTTGCTGAAGGCCTCATCGGGATCAAACCTGCTGTGGGCCAGGTGTGTGCATGCAGGTGAGGTAGCAGGTGACTGAGCCTGGTGAGCCACCCAGCACGGCAACTGCAAGTTTGGAGTTGTTTTCCACATGATATAACAACATATAAAAAAAGAAATAATGCTCCCGAAGTGGAAAACTGTCCCAAAAAGGAAGTCAGTAGCCAGGTCAGTACAGAGAAACAAAGAAACCTAATAAAAACAATTACCCTTCATCAAGAAACAAGTTTAGATACTTTAAAGAGTACAATGTTTCATTTGATTCTGATACATGAGGATAAAACTGTATTAAGAAGGGTAAGTAGTGGGGTGCCTGGGTAGCCCAGTTGTTAAGGGTCCGCCTTCCGCTCAGCCATGATCAAGATCATGATCCCTCTCCCCTGGCTTGGGTTCCCTCTCTCGCTGTCTCTCTCTCTGTCAAATAAATAAATAAAATCTTAAAAGAAAAAAAAAAGGGAAAAGTAGTTTGTGAAATGTTTCAGAGAACACTCCAACTAGTGTAATTAAAAGAGACAAGTTGAACAGTTAGTTTTTTATTTGAGGATACATACACAGAATGCTGTCTTTCTGAACTGTGACTATGAAGCAAGCCTCAAGTTCTACAACAATATCTGCAATTACACAGAGATCACATGGATCTGGGAAAGTGTCCCTCCTCGACGGTGAAGTTCTTCCGCGTTGGTCTGGAGGGCCACACTTCAGTCCCTGCTATTCTCTGTGTCCTAGTTTCATGCTGAATTCAGAGAAGTCTGACTCATATTAAATGTTCAACGCTTGTCCAGAGCATGCACTAAAGCAATGACATCCAATGGGAATGTTTATTCTGGGTCACCACTGACCCTAGATTCTATGGAGATTTCTATACAAGACAGAGAAGCCGAGTAACAGCCTGACTGCCCTCGGGCACACGAGGCAGGGCAGATCTGAGTCCAGATTCTGGTTCCACCTCTCCCAGCTCCAGGACTGGACCTCTCAGGTTCCTTACCCATCAGTGGGCCCGTGTCCACCTCACACAGTTGCAAGGATCGGAGACACCGCCACAGAGCACTCTGTGTACACACTGCTCTAATGTCACCCTTCATCTAGAGGTAAGAGAATTCAGCCTCTGTACACCAACAGCTTTTCAATGAGGAACAACTTCTGGTATAACCAGGGAAACAGAGCCAGAGGTTAACACCAGAAGACTCTTACTCTTCAACCAGCCCACACTCTGAAAGCTTGTTTAGTCATGCAACAGCCAGAAATAATGCTGTTCTTGGGACAATGTAACAGGGAAAATTCACTTTATTATTGTATGCTACATGCCAGAGAAAATACTCTAACTCACCAAACTTTTACAGGTGTAAACATTGAAAGGAACTTGTATGCATAATAACAAGACAATTTAATATCAATTTTACTAATAAAGCCTTAGCAATGTCTCAACTTACGAATGTCTCTACAGAACTGAATATAAAGAATATGGACTTCATTCTCAAAAAGGTAGAGTATCCTACATTACATATGTATTTATGACGAGTTACTTAAGGTGCTAATATATGAAAAGCGGAAAAATGACAGTTGCCAAATAGCCAACTTCTGTTTGCCCCCAAAGTATTATCATGGTCACAGTGACTCTGAAGAGGGTTGTCAGTCTTCAAAACACCACGTGTTTTTAGTCCATTCACAAAGACAATAAGAACTAAGAACACCTGTAGGTATATCGTGTCTATAAAATGACAAGAGAAATTTCAGTTTTTCTAAGACAAGGGACTCTGATGTGTGTGCACGTAGCCAAGGCGGATGGAGGCCCACGCTCTCTCAACTGCTGGGCTGCTTTCTCTGCCTACTTCCTCACTGGAGGAAGAGGGGCGTGAAGGAACACTTAGGTCCATCATTTTCAGGAAGATCACTACCCAGAACAAACAGCTGAAACTGTGCATTTTTTGGAGACTGTGGTAGATGCTGCTGTAGTAGAGGTTATCTGCCTAATGGCTACTCCTGCAAGGAGCCAAAGTAACAGGGGAACGTGACCCCAAAACTGGAGACAGGTTTTGGTTATTTTAAGCCAATTACGGTCATTTGGAGCCAGAGACTTGGTTAGAAATACATACAGGCTTAGGCTAAACAGTGTGACTTGTTACCCTGGCCACATAATTGGCCTAGGGGTAGGCACCTGACCCCACGAGGCCCAACCAGATGAACAGGAAGGACTATTACTCCATAAATGCAGCAAAGAACTCCTTTTGTCCATGGCTACGGGAAGGCACACACAGATTACAAGGAACAGCTATTTTGTCACCAAGGGGAATGACACCAATAGAGCTAGCTAGAGGACAGACATGGGAAGCACTTAGGTCCTTGCTGACACAGCTGAGCTTCTGAATCAGCCAATCCTGAAACCTCCTCATCTATAGTTATTCGAAAAACAAAACAAAACAAAACTTTTTCATATTACCTACGGCATACTGAGTTGGGTTCTCTACCCCCTGCAGTGGAAAGCATTCCACTTGATAAAATGATCAAAAAAGCTAATCACCTATTATCTAGTAAACAGAAATCTTGTTAAGCATAATTTTATAAAAATTCTTCTATTTTTTGGTCACAGAGTATCAATTTACAATCAGAAGGTTGTTAGGTAAGCAAGGATTTAGAGCGAGGGGAGTTCATCCCCCGCTAGTTACTTGGGTACCACCAAATACCGGCCATCTGAGTGTTCATTGGCCATGGATTCAGATCCTGAATCATCTACCACCACAGGAGGGGCTGTCTGCCCCTAAGAGCCCCCTGGCTACTGAGCAGGAAGCCAGTCTCCCCACAATGTGCCTGATGGACACACCAAATCCTGCCTCCCCGGTTCGTTCACCTCCACCGTTGACCAACTCCCCCCACTGATCAACATGTTCCCTCCTTGGGTTCGCTCAATGGGGCAGCAGCACGCAAGCCCTGTGACTCCAGAAAGCCCGGGAAGGACTTCCAGCTCTCTGCTCCCACACCCTGGGAACTGCTTCCAGAGTTCAAGCCTCAGAAGGGAAATTTGTTTCTTAAAAGATGCATTGTGTGACCTCTTCAATTCAAGCAAAGGTGGTCTATGGAAAAAGGCTTTTTTTTTTTCTTTTTAAATTTTATTTATTTGTTTGAGAGAGAAAGAGAGAAAGAGCGAGCCAGGTGAGAGGCAGAGAGAGAGGCCAGAAGAAGAAGCAGACACTTGCTGGGCTCTACCTCAGCACCCCAAGAACATGACCTAAGCCAAAGGCAGTGGAAGGGGTTTTAATTAGTTGCATTTATATTATACACAATGTAAAAACTGTTTGACTTCTACCATAATGAAAGGAAGACTATGTGACCAGGGTTTTCTATTAACATGATCTTTGTTTCATATTCTGTACCGTAGAGGAAAAAGGCTGCTCTCGAATGGAATCCAGTCAAAGGTGCTTTCAGCAGTCTCTGAAGGCTGTGTCTGGGAGCCATTCACCACACCAGGGACAGAAAGTCACCTCAACAGTCCCCTGCCTTTAAAGAACTTATGGTCTCATCTTGAGAGAAAAATTTTCTTTGTCACAATTGAGATTTAACCAAATTATAAAACAGATATTCAAAGTCCCCGGGATGCCTGACTGATTCAGTCAGTACAGTGTGTGACTCTTGATCTTGGGGTTGTGGGTTCAAGGCCCATACTGAGTGTAGAGATTAGTTAAAAATAAATAAATAAATAAAAAGATATGCAAAGTTCCCACAGGCAGTGCCAATATGTAGTATTTATTTTCTGAGGACTCCTTTAATAACAGGCATAAGCAAATGAACAAGAGAAACAGGACAGTAACTAAGGGAGCACATTACATATAATAATATTTTAAATTATAACACGGGAGAGAGAGGCCTTGCTTTAAAGTTCCCAATGTTTTTCTACATGATTAAAAATTCATATTTGAAACATTACAAACCGCCTTCTTAAAACACATCTTCTCGTTCATAATGTATTAGGACTTCATGAATACTCTACCCTCCCCCCATAGCTAAATATCATTTGCTGCTTTTTAAGACTTAAATGCCAAAGATGCAGCACACAAGAGAAATAGAAAGAATCCAAAGACGGACAAAACTGAGTACTGTCACACAAGGGTTGACCATTCTGAGTGGAGGAGTTGCTCTTGGCTATGGCTGCGCCACAAAGCATTCTTTCTCCGGGTGTCAAAGTCCTCGCTATCAGGGATGTATTGCTATCGGTCAAATCTCTCCACGTAAATTTATTGTAGTTTGGGAAGCTTATGGGGGGATTACAAAGGAAAAAATTTGCAGTTACACAGTGTTTATCTGATTTATTTGTTATAGTGCCACCGTAGGTTATTCTCTACTTTTGCCTTACTCTATCTATCCTTTAAATAACAGTACCTTGCATGTCATTTTAGCTTTTAAATTATATTCACAGCTACAGAGAAGCAAAAAAGTATTCTTCAAATATACAGAACATATCCATTATCGAGATCATACTGATGGAGAAAGCAGTGACAGAGAAGCACTGCAAAACACAGATGATTCAAAGGTTTTCCCCAAACTGTTTCCACTGGCATGTATCCTAATGGAGTTCTCAGGAATGGGGGAAAAAAATCCATTCCGATAGCCTAACCAATCTCTAGGGGATGGGGTATAAGAAATAATTCAAGAAACATCAGCTTTCTTCTCATTCCAAAGAAATATTCAGAGCACAGACCATCAACACACCAGCCTGGTTACCTATGATAAAAGCAACCAGTACAGTGCTGAACCTTGCATGAGAATCCCATTATGGCTAATCCCACACAAAGGGCCTAAAGCGCAAGATACTTTCCCCAAAATGTGGGTGACATGGTCCCTCACAGTAAAGATGTTACCATTATTATTTTTAGAAGTAAAGTTCACTTTGATGCTCACACAGAACCATTTTCCAAGGAGCACAAAAAGCTTTGGAAATACCATTTACTTAAATCGCTATGTTATTCCTATGAAGCTATGGCATATGTTAGCAGTCTGGGTCCCCAAATAAATTTTACCTAGCCCCTTCCAACATGCCCCTGCCAGAACCCACTGAACTCATCCCTGCCCAAGGAGTCTGTCTCTGTACTTGCCCACAGGCAGGAGATGCTGTTTATCACCAGTTACGTGGCCTCCAGCCGCAAGAGGCAAACCTCTAGGACAACTGCTCTAGTCCCGTGGTGAAGAACCTTGGATGATGGGTCTTCTTGCCTTATAATCCACTAAGCTGGCCCCAACTTCACCTTCCCTTGCCTCTTCTATGTTAAGGGGTCAGTTTAAAAGACAGAAACCAAGTGGACTCAGGACACAGGATGCTGAAGAATTCTCTTAGGCAAATGGGTACATGGGACAGACAGAAGGGAATAGGGGTGGGTAATTAATTGGGTTTGGGACACATTGTGTTAGGATACCACAGGCCATACAAATAGAATAGTTAGGTAGGAAGCTGAATATAAGATAGTAAGCTTGAGTAAATGATATGACTGGAAATAAAGATTTAGGAATAAGACATTCACAGGCAAGGACTGATAGGCTTTATAGTTCAAATGACCATGAAAAATATCAGCAACTTCTGCTTTTCTAAAGAACAATATTTTCAAACGTCTATGGCCTTGGAGCCATTATATAGCACAGGGTCTTGATACTCAATCCGGCACCTGCCTGGCTTGGGAGCTGATCAGGTGCAGGACCTCATCCACCCCACACCTACTGAATCAGAACCTGTGTCTTCACATACCAGAGGACTCAGGGGCCCATCAGTTTGAGACCACTGCTATAGTGCTCCCCAAACTCTGGTTCTTAAAATGTTCATCCATTTTCAGCAAATGAGACAAAGAAAAATACAAACATTAAATGTAATAAATGCATTCAATTTAGAGAAATGTTCTTTATCCTGATGTTATATGCTTTCTTTGTTGATCTTGTTTACACGCCCTGTCTTTTCTGAAATTAAGGTAACGGCCATCTTGGCAATTTCTCTAACAGTAAGTTACTTAATACTTTATTGGTTCCACGTAACTTTAGAGATGTTACTTCCTTTGCCCAAAATATCTTCCTTCCTCTGCCTCACCTATTAAGCCCCAAATTCTCCATGAGTCATATTCTAACTACCAAAGCCTATGTACTAGCTTCTTAGGGCCATTATAGCAAAATACCACAGACCGGAAGGCTTAAAATGAGAGAAACCTATTGTCTAACAGCTCTAGAGGCTGGAAGTCTGAAATCAGATGTCAGGAGGTCCATGCTTTCCCAGATCCTTTCTCCAGGAAAGGATCCCTCCTTGCCTCTTCCTAGCTTCTGGTGGTGGCGAGCCATCCTTGGTGATCTCTGGCTTATAGCATTTACTCCGATCTCAGCCTGCATCTCTGTATCACATTCTCTCTGCATGTGTCTATGCCCAAATTTCTCTCATTTTACAAGAATACCAGTCTTTGGATTGGGGCCTACCCTAACCCAACAGGACCTCATCTCAACATGATTACATTACACCTATTTCCAAATAACATCACATTCACAGGTACCTGGCGTTCGGACCTGAACATATTTTTGGGGGGATACAATTCAACCCACAACCATCAACAATGATGTATTCCTAAAAGAAAATCTCTTGCTATTTCTCCAAATTACGTGGTAAGTACTGTAATATAGTGCTTTCAAAATAAAGCACAAAATAAAAATATTAAGACTATATTGTAATAAAAATCAGCCCAAGACTCACCATTTGTGTTCCTGTTTCACAAATTGTATTCACTATAGGAAGCATAAACTCCAAAGTGCAGAGATTTTTCCTAATGGTAGACCGCTTTAGCACTTACTTTCTTCTTCCCTAGCATTTTTGGCACCACTTATATTTTTTTAGCACCTTTCTGACCATCATTGCTTGGTACTACCTATTCAACTTGTTAATTCTGTCTCAAAGTCTTGGTGTCAGGAATTATTTAGGGCCAATTTCTGACCTCCCAAGTCTTAGATGGCTGGAGTTCCTCAGGAAGTTCTAAGCCACACTAACTGGCAAGGCTTTAAGAGTGCAGTGAATCTAACAATATTTGGGAAACACTGTTTCAGTTTAGAGATATTCAGATCCAGGGTTTCAATCTGAAACTTATCTAAGATTTCAATTTTGTATTACAATATTATATACAATATTCAATATTATATGGTTATATAGTTTCAAGGCAACAAAATGTTGACTGCTACTCAGTCTATGGAAGATGAAATATTGCCTTAACATGCTAAAAAACAGGTAGATATAGCTCATAAATGGTACTCTGTAAGCACTGGCTCTTAAATTTTCATCCTATTCCTGTTGAGCTAAACAGAGCCTCCTTTTCTGGAAGAAAAAAATAACCCTAGAGCACAAAGGAGTTTAAAGGTTAGGCACACATTCGTTTGCCAGCTATCTAAGAGTCAAATGATTGTTTTACTTTTGGGGGAACAATGCTGTGCAAATATGGTCAGTGATAAGTGAAGGTGACACCTTAGGACTTTTGGTTGGTTCTTAAATTTTTATTTTAGGTCCGCAATTTCAATGACCACATTTGCTGTTTCTAAAACTAATTCTCTATTCCATTAGTTTCCTCTAAATTACCTCTATTAGAGGTAATTGCAAGTAAAAAAGTAAAAATGTACTTGGGAGGTATCATGACATAAGAATACTGTTGATTGGGGACGCCTGGGTGGCTCAGTTGGTTGGACGACTGCCTTCGGCTCAGGTCATGATCCCGGAGTCCCGGAATCGAGTCCCGCATCGGGCTCCCAGCTCCATGGGGAGTCTGCTTCTTCCTCTGACCTTCTCCTCGCTCATGCTCTCTCTCTCTCACTGTCTCTCTCTCAAATGAATAAATAAAATCTTTTTTTTTAAAAAAAAGAATACTGTTGATTGAAGTCTTTGGATCAGGGCACATGTGTGGCTCAGTGCCACACCTTCAGCTCAGGTTATGATTTCAGGGTCCTGGGATCGAGCCCCACATCGGGCTCTCTGCTCAGTGGGGAGTCTGTTTACCCCCTCTCTCTCTGCCTGCCTCTCGGCTTACTTGTGATCTTTGTCAAATAAATAAATAAAAATCTTAAAAAAAAAAAAAAAAGCCTTTGAATCATCATTTAATCAGTCAATCCGTGATGTTCAAGAGTTCAGTTAACTGTGTCTAAAGTCAAGTAGAGATGTGTGATATTTTATCAAGGTTATTTCATATAAGATAAATGAAAAATCTTTATCTCCCAAAGTCTTCCAGTCCTTTCTTACTAATTTATAATCCCCACTTGGTTTTCTTATTTAGACTCCCCCCCCCCCCAAGGCTCCAGGTTAAAGAAAAAAAAATGTGGGGTAAGGAGCACTTGAAAATAAAGAAAAGCAAAAGTACAGCTGAAAATTGCTAGAGAAATGTATTTTCTTTACAAATTCTCTGACTGTGGTTCTCTATAGGAAGAACCAGACAACATAGATGTACAGTTCCATGTATAGCAATGACAACATGAAAAACTGCCATCGACTTCCTGGAGGGTTTCCTAAGCCTTCTAGGAACAGATGTAATGCCCAATGGCACCAAGAACAGGGCAAGCACAAGTCACAGGAGGGGCTGAAGGTGAAGCAAATGAGACCTCACCCCTCTTAGAAGAAAGATGGAAATGTTCCAAAGGCCCTCTCTGCCACACCCTCACCTTTGTCCCACTGTTTCGGCTCCCCTTATTGGAACTCCATTTCTCTCCGTGGCTGTCTGGGCCTGGGTATCTGCTGTTCAGCCATGAGAATTGCTTCCTACCTCCCCAGTCTGGGTCAGATTTCCTTCTAACATTCTTTCCCAAATCACGCTCCTTCAGAACTCCTTCCTGCCTGAAGTTTTAACTACTCATTCTTAGGTTCATGATGCCCTTAACTCTGTATCCCCCACTAGACTGCATGCTCCAAGAGGAGAACCACGCCTGTTGTGCGGCCCGCAGTGTGGACAGCGCCTCCCAGCACCTGCCGGCTCCATCACGCCATTCCTCGCCTATTTGTGAAAGGAGCACAGCAAGGCCAGCACAAGTGATCCGAGATCAGGTACACGCTTTTGAACTCGAACCTCTCCCTGGGATTGTAAAAGTCCCAATCAAAGACTTAATCTGAGAATGCACACATCTGAACAAGTGATTAGAGGCCGGTAAACACCTCCTCAAGCCCGACGCAAACGAGACGTGTAGGGTAGTATTTGTTCTTACCACGCAGGGCTAAACCACCACAAAACAAAAACACAGTGTATGAATTGGGAAGGCTTTCGACTACTCAAAAATTATTTGTGGAGACCCCTCCAGGGGTGGCTGTTTTAGGGGAAGCAAAGATTAAACAGATAGGGCTCTGCTTCCAGGGTGTTTATGGTTTCAAAAAGGCACATTTATAAATAGCCGTAATGCAACCCAGAAAGGACTAAAAAGCTGGAGCGACTGAGAAACAGCAGTGAATGAGGCGAGAGGTCTCCGAAGGAAGGCGTGGATTGGTCGATCACTTCTATCGATCACTTCTCCTTGTAATCCCAGGGCAAAGAAAGGAATTCCAAACCAGGAAAGGTCACGCTGGAAGACTGGGGGAACACACTGAAATGCAGGCGTCGCCCTAAGTCCTTCCCATCCTGGCCGGGCACAACCTCGCCGAGGAAAGTCTGGAGCTGGCTTCCCAAACCCCGAGCCACGGAAACAGGGCGAGGAAAGGGGAAACCCCACGGGTGCGAGCGCAGAGGGAAGGCGGGAGGAAACTTGAAAAAGCAGGTCACGTCAGTGCCACACACAGCCCGGCCCGCATCCCCAGCCCCCGCGCCCCCGGCCCCCCGAGCCCGCGCGCACGGGCGCGCACCGGCGCGCCCCCGCGCGCCCCAGCCCGCCGCGCCCTGCCGGCCTCCTACCGTAGGTCTCCGACATGGCCGTCTGCGACATCTTGGGAGCGGCACCGCCTCTCGCCCAGTCGCCAGCGGCAGCTCGGGCTGGCGGGAGAGGAGGGTCCGGGTCGTCCTCCGCGTCTCGGTGGAGGCGGCGCGGGGCAGGGGACCGGAGAAGGGACGGGCCCGCGGTCCCCACGGCAACGGCCAGCCACCACGCGGCTGCGGCCCTGCCGGACTGCCGGCTCCGCGCAGGCGCACGGCCTCCACCCCCACGCCGGGCCGGGACGAGGACGGGGGAAGGAGGGGGGAGGAGGGGGGATGATGGGGGAGGCGGAGGAGGAGGAGAGGGGGCGCGAGGCCCGGCCCCCGCCGTGGTCGCGCGTGCGCACGCGGCCCCAAGCGGTGCGAGGCGCGGGGAGGCGGGACCCGGGGCGGGGGGCGCGCGGGGAGGCGGGGCCTGGACTCCGGGCGCGGACGGAGGGGCGTGGCTGGCCAGGGTCGGGTGGCCGGGGTGGGGAGGGGCCGGCGATGTGCAGGCTTGCGGGTGACCGAGCTTTGGACTGCGGGGTCTAGCTCTCGGGCGGAGGTGGCAGAGTGCGGGCAGTGGGAACGGAGTCCTGCGGGAGCGGCCCTCTTCGGCAAAGACTTGGTCGTCGTCCTTGGCGGCTCCCGGGCAGGAAAAGACTTCCTCCCACGGACTACTTTGTGATCAGAGAGCGTGTTAACGTGTAACTAGGACGCAGTAGCCCCAGGTGCCCAGCTGGAGAGGATGGCGGACCTGCGGGGAAACTGAGCTTTCAGCCCAACCTGCCAGGCCCTCTCCTGTAGGGCCGGGCTGGTGTCTGGAGAAAACTCGGAAGCTTACGGTGCGCAGGTGCTGGGAGTCCCCCTAAGCCCATAGATACTGGCCCCTCCGCGGCGCAGTGTAGGGGAATCTGGCTTATAAGCAGGAAACATCCCTTGGTCCTCAACTAAGGTTAGGAGTCGATGGCTGGGGATTCTGATTTAAGGCGCACAACTGTCTTCAGAATCCTCTTCTGCTGAAAATGCAGCGAGAAACATTAGGAAGAGAATTTTGGTTGGGAGTTTGCTTGGCCTGAGCCTGGTCAGGGCCACATCGTATCACCTAAGACCCAACTTTATTCAAAAGATATAGTAGAATACTAAAAATAGGCCTTGGCTAAGCTCCTAAGTAACTTGGACTGTGGTGAAGTGCTAGTAAATACATTTTTTTCCTGTCCATTTGGCTCCGTCCTCCACGTAAATTGACATCACACTTCACTGAGGTCTTCCCTTCTTCCCCAATGGCCATTTGGCTCTATATTTTATTCTTTCTGATCCAAATAGCAAATAAATATATCCTTGCTTCTAAACAACAGATAAGGCCCCATGTTGAAATATTGTGAGAACTGTAATTTCCCGGAATTATTTTGTATGTTTCTTGCTCAACGGGCTCAGATACTTTGTTGCTTTTTTATTTGGGTTTCTGCCCGTTAGTTTTAATTGACACTACTGAGTGCAGCAGTCTAATCTGATTGAAACTATTTCCAAAGAAAGACAGGGATCCCATTCTTTAGATCTAAGTTTTCTTCCTTCTCGAAGCTTCCGTGGGTAAGAAAGGAAATCACCAGATTATTGACTGAAACCGGACTCAAGATCTCTGAAACCTGGACAGAGTGATAGAAATAAAAATTAAGCTGCTAATTCAAAGCTGAGAACAGTTTCCTATTCTGTGGACCATGAAGACTTACGGAGACCTTTCTGGAAAACTCTTTGTTTTGGAAAAACTGCCCAAAGAAATCATTTAGTTTACAAAGAAAAAGCCAGATATCACAACTGGAAAAGGAAATACTTGAGCTGAGATTTGAAGGAGCTAAGTTTTTTGAATAATAAGGTGGAAGAGCCTTTGCCTCCTAGTCACCTGGGATCTTTGAGAGAAAATAAATTTATCCTAAAAATTCTCAGAGATCGCTTTGATGCTGAGGTGCTATTGATTGTGTGAAAGGAAAACTTGTTGCAAAATTCGTGTTTTCTCCAGTTATTGCCTTCATTCTCTTTAGGGGAAGTCTGTGACCCAGTAAAAGTAGGTTTCCGAAAGCCTAATAAGCACCTTGGAGATTTGTCTACAGGAGTTGAAGGGAGAAGGATTTCTTCCAAAATAGATCCACTCCTACCCAGTCCTTGGGATGGCGGGTCCTGCAAGTCTCTCGTACTTTCCCCTTTTTTCTCTGGCAGTGCTGCACATTCCCACTAGGAGCCTCAGAGGGCTTCCAGCCTCCCAAAGATTCCTGTTCCTCAGGACTGGCAGAGGACCACACGGGACAGGACACAGATGGGCACAAATGGACAATGACTGAGGAGACTTCTAGACTCCTAGGCATAGGGTTGGACCCCGAACAGTGGTCCAGTCCCCTGGGGGTGGATGGAGGCTTAAAAATGCCTAGGGATGAGAATCCAGCACGACCTTGATGTTCCAGAAAGCAGTGGCATTGGGAATGACAGGACATGGCCTCCTTGGGAGAGTGAGACTTGGTGGAGAGCACTGGTCACAGTCTGTGAGGTATGGTGACTTTACTTGGTGGCTGGAGTTGAAGAACATAAGCCAACTGTGTCTGAGTCCTTGAGGACTCAGAAATATCTAGGTGTTACTTTGCGAAGGAGCTAAGTTCTTCCCAGGTAGGTAGGGGCTTGAAAAGGTAATACCCTTTTATTTTTTAAAAAAGATTTTATTTATTTATTTGACACAGAGAGATCATAAGTAGGCAGAGCAGCAGGCAGAGAGAGGTGGGAAGCAGGCTCCCCACCGAGCAGAGAGCCCAATGTGGGGCTCCATCCCAGGACCGGGAGTTTCTGACCTGAGCTGAAGGCAGAGGCTTAACCCATTGAGCCACCCAGGTGCCCCGAGTGGTGATATCTTTTTAAACTCCAAGCTGGTAACACCTGTGACATATAGCTCTTCAGGTTGGCAGAGACCTCAGAGGCCACTGGACCAGTTTGCTTTCCAAGGCCATCTGAAACTACCACCTCTGTGATTGGACATGTCTGTTGTTAGGGGATATTTGTTGAGGATGGGATAAATTAGCTTCAGTAACAAAGATCTCCCAACATGCCCGTGACTAACACAATGAAGTTCACCTCTCAGACCACCTGCCCCACTTGTGCTGGGCTCCATGGAAGCACCTACAGACCCAGGCTGACCTAAGTCTCATGGAAACACATGCTCCTAACTTCACTTGGGCAGGAGAAGAAACCAGCACCAATGATGCATTAGCCCAGGATAATCCCATCAGGAGTGGGTAGAATCACTTCCGTTTATGTTTCAAGGGCCAAAGCAAGTCATGTGCCTACACCTGATTTCAAAGAGAACAGAGAGTGCTATATTGTTACATCCCAGAGGGAAAAGAGAAGAGGATATATTTGGAAAGATGTGATGACTACCAGAGAACTCTGTACCTGTCCAAACAGCTTATTCAGGTTTGAGTTTAAATAACTGCATTGAAGTGTAATTGACATAGTTGTACATATTTGAAGGAGACACAGTTTTTGGTGTAGGTGTGCACCTCTGCTGGTGTGTCACTACTTTTGGCCTTTTTAGGAACAGACATTTTCTACGATTCCATTGTATTTCTTTGTTGCTGATTAGGAATAAAATTCTTGTAGGGTTATTTTAGTGGTTGCTTTAGGATTTATGGTATAGGTTTTTAAATTATCACATGGTCCACCTGTATGTGCTGTGCTATTTTATGTAGAGTGTAAGAACCTCACAACATTTTACTTCTGTCCTCCCCATGAACCGTGCAGTGGAGGTCCTACTTCTGCAAGTCTTGTACACCCCACATACTTACTCTGTTGTTATTTTTGTTTTAAACAGCCAATTGTGGTAAAATATGTATCACGTGAAATTCACCATCTCAACCATCTTTGCGTGTACAGTTCATTGGCATTAAACATGCTCTCATTGTTGTGTGACCATCCATCTCCAGAATCTTTTCCTCTTGCAACCTACAGCTGTCTCCATGAAACACCAAATCCCTAGTCCCCCTCCTCCCAGCTCTTGCAACCACCACCCTACTTTCTCTCCCTATGATTTTGATGTTCCAGGCACCTTAATATGAATGGACTCATACCGTATCTGTTCTTTTGTGATTTCCTTCCTTTTCAAGGATGAATAAAATTCCCCTGTATATATACACATACCGTATTTTCCAGAAAATTCTCTTTAAATAGATTTAAGCAAGTATTTTATATTTACCCACATACATACCATGTCTAAGATGCCTCCGTCCCTTATACACATTCCAGTTCCATGTGGTATCCTTTCCTTTTTGCCAGAAGTAATTCCCTTAGCTGATCTCGAAGGGCAGTATGCTGGGAATGAATTCTTCCTGCCTTCATGTACCTAAAGATGCCTTTATTTCATTTCTGTTCTTGAATAGTATTTTTCTTAACTTTAGAATTCTAAGTGAGCAGCTTTTTTTTTTTTCTTCTAACATAAAGTTTTCTGGCTTATATTATTCCTGATGAGAAATCTATGGCTATTCCTCATTCCTTTGTACACAGTTTTTTGGTTTTCTTAAAATATATGTCTTTTTAAAAGATTTTACCTTTATTACTGGTTTATGGATTTCGGTTATGATATGATGTGAGGTGCCTCGGTGTGGTTTTCTTTGTGTTTCTTGTCCTCATGTTCCATTAAACTTCTTTGGTCTGCGAAGTTGTTGTTGTTGTTGTTTTCAGATTTGGATTGCTTCGTCAGCCATTATTTCTTCAACATATTTTCTGCCCCTCCCTCTCTTCTTCTCTGGTGACTCCATTATGTGTGTATCAGCCCATTTGAATTTGTCCCACAGCTAACTGATGCTCTGTTCATTTTTGCCAGTCTTTTTTCCTTCCTGTGTGTCATATTAGATAATTTCTACTGTCATATTTTTAAATTCACTGATATTTTCTGCAATATTTAATCTCTCAATCCCATCCATTGTATTTTCCCTTTCAGACATTGTAATTTCATTTCTAGAAGTTCAATTTGCAGATACAAATATCATATTCCCTACTTATTCTCATTCTCTCCTTTAGTTTCACGCACATACAGAATATGTTGTAATCATGGTTTTAATGTCATTTTATCATCTGAGGAATTTTTTTAAAAGATTTTATTTATTTATTTGACAGAGAGAGATCACAAATAGGCAGAGAGGCAGGCAAGAAGTTTTCTTTGTTTAATTGTATATGTAATATATAAGGATTTAGGGATTCTTCTGGACCTTGTGTGTGTGCTGGGGGTTGATGTAAAAATTCGAGGGGATTCTTCTCCCGGCCCTGGGTACTATGGTCTGCCTCCCCTCTGACTTCTCTCCTTCCACACCCCACCGCCATTCTCTTGGCTCCCATCACTTAGGCCTTCTTGTTGTTTTTGAGCACATCAAGAAGATGTTGGCCTTAGAGCCTTTGTGTGTGCTTTTTCCACTGCTGGAATGCTCTTGTCCCAGATGTCTATGTGGTTTGTGCCCTTATGGCCTTTATGTTCTCTGTTTATATTCTATACCTTTCAGGTATAACCTAGTGATCCTTCTCCTCCCCTTCCCCGTAGCATTTCATACACTCCCTTCTTTGGGGGCCCCCTCAAAGCATTTACCGCCACCTAACACATAGATGATTTATTAGAGTAGTGTCTGCTCCCCCTCTAGATGATAAGTTCTATAAGAGAAGGGGTTGTATCTCTCTTACTCTCTGCTCTGTCCTCATGCCTAACAGTATTTGTGTTACCAAACCCTAAATAATTAAATAGTTGTTGAATGAGCAAATGACTGAAATAAAACTCAGCAGCTCTTGATTTAATACAGATTTATTTTAGTGTGATGAAATTAATTTTAAACTTGTTGATTTACAAGAAATTTAAATGCTGATCTTCTAAATTCTACCATGTAATTGTAGAAAGGCTATAATAAAACTATTTAAAGCATCATCTAATACTTGTGTAACTTACTGAGTACTTAATACTAGGTAGAGCACTAAGTGCTTTAGATATAATATTGTCCAACATAGTCCTTACCACAGACTCATGAGGTAGGTATCATCCCATTTAGTAGACGAGGAAGCAAAGGTCCAAGCATATTACGTATTTTGCCCCAGTTCTCAGGGCCAATGTATATCCATGCTCTGATTTTTCTGTTTAACCACACTAAGTGAAACATATCTGCTATTCATCTATAATGTGTAATAAGAAAAAATGCAGGAAGAAAACCTCCGAGATGGAAGTGTGCAAACCGTTCAATGTAAGGGAACCTACAGACCGTAGTGCCCTTGGGGTCATGTTCTATTCTGGGTGCTTTCTGTAACTTCTCTGGACTCTCACCTTATGAGGTGGGCTTTCTAACCCTCCAAGCCAGGGTTCTGTACTTCACTATGATGCTAAGTAAGTCTGGAGATGGGAGTGGGCATGTGTTTCCTGGAGCAAAAGTTCCCTGAACGCCTCTGTAAATTAAGCATAAGTTCAGGCTAGTTCTAAGCTAGAACATAACCCTGAAGGTAACATCCAATTCTCCAATACTGAACATAACTCTTTGAACTTATTTCTAAATGCAAAGGGACTTTGTTTATCCAAAAAGCATGTGCTGCAAATGTTCCACCAAACAGTATGCAGTGTGGAGGTCAGAGCAGTAGACATTTGTTAGTGATGTGATAATTCCTCACCTTCATCTTTTAACTTGAAAGTTGTAACTTGTAACTTGAAAATTACAAATGTTCTTTGTTCTAATGGGAATGCTTCTCTGCTTATTTCCGCATTTAACAACATTTATACTCAGGGATTTTTTTTTTTTTTTTGAGTCCTTTCAATTTTTATTCTGCATTTCAGTGAAGAGGACTTACTGTCTCCTCTTTTCTTTTAATCCCATTTTAGAGATCAGATTAACCAACTGTGTTTTCTTCCTACTTTCTGATAAAAGTACCATAGAATTATCTTTGTTTTATTTTTCTATTTTTTATAAACTGCAATCAAATCAAATGGCCTATTTTCAGTCTGATTTCTTGTTAAAAAAGATAGTTTGCAAAATGACTGGGTTTTGGGTTTTGTTTTTGGGTTTTCCTCCTGATCAGCAAATACATTAAGCCAGAATTTTCTGTTATGGGCTGATTTTTAAAAATTTTAATCAGCTTTATTTGAGGTATAATTTTATATGCCTGTTATATATATGTATATATATAATTTTATATATGTAAATCCAACAATTTTGAGTGTACAATTCCACACAAATTATTTTTAACAAATTTTACACAGTCATGTAACAAACAACAACACAATCATGATATAGAACCTTTATGTCACCCCCAAACTTCTTTCATGTGCTTTTGAAATGACCTCTGGGCTGACTTTTTTAAAAGATTTTTTAAAAATTTATTTTATTTTTTATTTTTTTAGAGGGGGGGGAGAAAGTGTGAACGGGGAAGGAGCAGAGAGAGAGAGAATCTCAAGAGGATTCTGCTCTGACTGTAGGGCCTGGCGCAGGCCCAACCCCAGGACCCTGAGATCATGACCTGATTGGAAACCAGGAGTCCAACTTTAACGGACTGAGACCCCAGGCGCCATCCTCTGGGTGGACTTTTAAGAACCTTTATAGAGGGTTACTGATGTCACAGGGGAAAATATAATATGTCCTCTGAGATTGGTGGGGATTTTCCCACTGCACAGAACAGCCACCATCCAGACTTCTGACAACCTGTCCTTCTCCCCATTTTAATCTCCCGTGTTTATGTTTGTGTAAGCCACAAGCCCTTCCTCTGGGCCTGAACAGGAGTCAACACCATTTCCATCTGTCAGCTGGGTGGGCTGTGCCTCTTACTGGAAGACTGATGAGACCTAAGAGGAGGTGCTGCCTGGGCTTACTGGTGCTCTCTGTGACTCTGCAGCAGCCAGACTTTAGGTCTGAGTGGTTTCAGATCTTCCCCTCCATCGCCCCAAAGTGGTGGAGGCTCGGCTGGCAGGCATGTGCCATGCCACCTTGATTCGCCAAACACCAGACTTTGGGGCTTGAAAAACAGAGACTTGTGGCCTCCCCATCCCGCAGGCTAGAAGCCCACCACTGAAGGGTCGGCACAGGTGGTTCATTTCCGAGGGCTGTGTGCTGGGTGCATCAGTGCTGGGCCTCCCCACAGCTTCTGCTGGAAGCTGGTTTTCTGGTTTGCTCGTCATCCCTGGCCTTCCTACAAGCACCCCCCTGACCTCCGCCTTCATCTCCAGATGGCGTTCTCCCTGTGTGTGCGCCTGTGTTCAAATGTCCCCTTTTCAGTCAGAACGCCAGTCATATTGGCTAATGACTTCTTAATTAATTACACCCTAGTTCCAAATGAGATCATTTTCTGAGATCCTGGGGGTTTAGGACTTCAACGGATGAATTTTGAGAGGGAAACACAATTCAACCTTTAACATTTTTCACCACCCAAATGTCCCCCCCACCAAATCCTAAACATACAACAATCATGCCTCACTTGCATTGGTAGAGACCTCGGTGTCTCCTCAGAAACGAGGTGCAGACTCCTGCATATTCTTTCATTTATTTATTTTTGTAACTTAATTAGCCAACATATAGTACATCATTAACTTCAGATGACTCCTGCGGATTCTTAAACTGTAGAGCATATGTGAACACCTGGGGACCTTTGCGAAACAGATTTCTGGATCCCCTCTCTGGAGGGTCTGATTCATGAGTCTGGACCAGCGCCCAGGAATCTATCTTGTTTAACAAGCACCACAGGTATTTCTAAGGCAGCAGGTCCCCACCTTCGGAGAAGCCCTGATGTGAGCTGTAAGGGGCTGTCTTGCTGAAAGACCCAGGCTCCAGCTGCTTGTGGAAAATGCAACAGAGAGGAGTAGAGCCTGCATGGAAACTTAAACGTAGTGAGTGGCAGGATCTTTACATCTGAGTAATGAAGACATGTGCTTGAGATCTCTCTCGGACACTAACCCACTTAGAAATAGGGATGGGTTAGAGATACACTATGGGCTAAATTTTCAGATATATATACATATATATATTTGTGAGCCACACTTCCTGTTCAGGGGTCATCCGTCATTCCTCCCATCAGCCAGAGTCTTGGGAAGCACCCAACATTCAGCAAGCAAGAGCTGCCTCCAAAAGCTGGTGGAGAAGGAAGGCTTTGCAAAGCTCCCTCTTCCCTGGGTCTCACCATCTCTCCTGCCTTCTCTGACCTTTTTTAAAGGAGCATCTTAACTCAAGGACTTTCCCTCTGTCCTCTATTGAGATGGTTGATATCCTTCTTAAAGCACAATCTGCTTGGTTTCTTTCTTTCTTTTCCTCTGCTTGCCCCCATAATCCAGCAATAGTTCCATATTCACCGGGCAATTTGCCTCTGATGCTAGAAAGTAAGCTCTCTGAGGGCGGAGACTTGACCTTCATTGTTCACACTCTTTTCCCCATGCCCTCTCTAGCACCTGCGCTAGGGGCAGGCACATTTTAGATGCTGCAAAATGTTTGTGGAATTAACTGGATGGATGGATGGATGGATGGATGCTGGTACCACCTGTGAACAGTAAAGAAGACTCTATGGAGTCTCTATGGAGACTCTATGGAACATTTAAACCATTTCAGGTGAGTCCATGTTAAGGTTGTGTAAAGACTATGTGCCAGGATACCAAGGAACAGGAGAGTCACTTGGGGTAGGAGATAGGGATTGTTTTACGGAGGCTGTTTCTATGGGTTTTCCTTCTAGCCTCTTTTTTTTTTTTTTTTTTTCAGCTTAAGTGTTTTCATGTTGTGTGTGAGTAAAGAGGGGTCTTTCCTTACTACTGAGCTTAGGTAAATGGAAATTCTGTTTGTGGGAGAGGTGGTTTTGGAAACTGAGGGACTCTTTGGGAACCAATATGCAATGGGCTTGTGGAGCAAGCTTGTTGAACGTAAGAAGGGATGGAGAGATGGGGCCAACAACAAAGACTTTTCTTGGGCAGCTCTGCAGAGAATTGAAAATTACCAGAGAGAGAGAGAGAGAGAAGGTTGATCCAGTGCTGGAAAGATGGCCATGCTCTTCAACTTATTTTTTGATGCATGATTTCCCTCGAATCTTGGGTCCAGTGGGAGATCCTGGCCCCTGTAGCCGAACTCTTCTGGACTCTCTAGAGGGTGCCCTGTGGTAAGGACTCTGAGGAGGGACTTCTCTCTTCTGCAAGAATCTCCCAGCACAGGGCCGCTCCGGCTCCACGGCTACACAATGAGAACAATGCTGTTCAGAAATCATTGTTGGAAAATCAGGAAACCCTTGAGTCTCTCTAGGCTATCCAATGTGAAGATCTTAATTTAATAAACTGAAGAAACAAATTCACTAAGGAATTTAGCAAGACTGCAGGTGTTTTTGTGACTTTCCTGGTCAAGTGGTGCCCCCTTGTGGGCACTTCGACATACTTGCCAGGATTCTGGGCTCTGGAGAAGCAAGACCACAGCAGCAAGGACGATCCCAAGAATTGCTAGTTTGGGCCCTGGCTGATGGTTCTCTGGATTGTCTACTGGGCGAGAATGTAACTTATGAGAGTGGTGTGGGCTAATCTGTGACTCCTGCCACCTGCCCAGAAGGTATGTCGGTACCTGTGAACGTGACCTTATTTGAAAATCAGATCTTTGTGGATGTAATTAAGGTGTGAGTGAAGATGAGGCCAGTCGAGTTGGCTTTTCATCCAATAGGGCTGGTGTCCTTATAAGATGAGGAGACGGACATGGGGGGAGAGGCGGCCATGGGGCGATGGAGGCAGAGGTCTCAGTGATGCCGCTCTAAGCCCAGGAACGTGCAAGATCGCCAGGCTCAGCCGAAGCTCGCATGTGGGGGCCATGGCACAGACACCTCGCCATGGCACTTACAGCCTCTAGGGCTGTGAGAGAGTGAATGCCTGCCGTTGGAAGGCATTCAGGTTGTGCTACTTTGTTAGGATGGGCTGAGCGAACAAATGCACAAGGGGTCTGGGACTCTGAGTCAAAGTCCCAGCTTCCACTTACAACCTGTGTGACCTTGGATGAAACATTTCAGTGCCTCTGCGCCACAGGGTTATTAACTACACTGTGGAAACATGCCAAAGGGAGAGTTCCCCTACCCCCAAGGTTCCCATGAGGACAGTTGATCCTATACATAAGCACATTTTGTTCATTGTAGAGCACTGCGCAAATGTGACATTATCATGGGGCCAAGGGGTGGTGGCATGTGGTGGCACAGTGAGGCCTGGAACTTCGCTGGCCAGGACCCATGTGTGGGTGGAAATGTGAGAGAGGAAAACTCAGTTCTCAAAGGAGCCAAAGGCAGGGATGCCCAGGGAAGGAGTTGGAAGACATTCGAGATATCAAGTAAATTCTTGCTCTGGTACAAATTATCCCAAAACTCACTGTCTTAAAACTATGAACATTTATTATACACAGTCTCTGTGGGCCAAGAATCTGGAGCAATTCAACTGGGTATCTCTGCATCTTTCTTATGAGGATACAGTCAAGACGTTGGCTGGGGCTGGGGAACCCACTTCCCAGCTGGGGAGGCCTCAGTCTTTACTCACCACGAGGTCCTCTCCATCGGTCACCTTGAGTGTTTGCATGATGTGCCAGCACCTCACTCCTCCCACCGCCCCTGCCTGCTGCTTCTGTCGGCAGTGGTTCTTGACCTTTACAGGGCCACAGACCTTAAGCTCTAAATAGAGCCAGGGACCCTCCCTGCAGTGAAGCACACATATACAATTACACAGACTATCCTAAATAGAATTTCAAGAGGTTCTAAGGTCCACAGAGATCTCTGTCAAACACAAACCTAATTACGTAACTTCCTGTTTAAAATTTTCTGGGACCCCTGTTGCCTGCGGGATAAAAAACTCATTAGCAGATCATAAACTGACAGCAACGTGCCTTTAGTTACAGCAACATCAACAACATACTGAGTGTCTTCTGTGCGGCAGGCACTTTCCACATTCTTTCTAGTCCCTAGAAGAACCCCACAAAGAGTGAGTTTTATTCTTGATGTTTTGGAGCTAAGGAATATCTCAGAGATGAGATGTGGTGGGTCTAAGGCCCAGCTGGCTTTTGTGACTCTAAAGGCAGCGTCCCCTGTCAGGCTCACTGTCCCGCCGTGTGTCCCACCTGCCCACTGGATTTGTGAATTCTCACGAATAGGGACAGAGCTCTGTGGAGGCTCGGTGGGTGCAGGTGGTATTAGCTGGGCACCCAGCTGCTGGCTGGAACTCTCTGAGGTTCTTCAGTTCCGCAGAAGTTGATGCTGCCTATTGGCTGGGCCCTTGGCTGGGACTGTCGGCCTCACCGCTGCATGCGACTGGTGGCTTCCTCACAGCATGGCGGCCGGGCTCCAAGAGCCAGTCTTCCAAAAACAAGGTGGTAGCGCCTGACAGTTTCAGGCCCCAGCTAGGAAGTCTCATAGCCTCATTTCTGCCATTCTCTCATGCTTGAGGGAGTCACAAAGATCCGTCTAGTTTCAAGGGGAGGGGATACGGGTCTCCGCCTTCCATGGGCCATGTCAACATGCCATTGCCGAAGAGTGCATGGGATGGGCGGTACTGTGGTTCCCATCTTCAATAAATACAATCTGCCCACCAGAAGGATCAAGATTAGTTAGTTGAGAGGAGAAATGTTGAGTAGGTAGGCAGATGCTCAAGTCCAGAGAGCTCAGGGTCAAGGAAGTAAGATTTGGAGGCTTTAGGTATTGCTGGTATTAAAAACCATCTGGAATGGGACGCCTGGGTGGCTCAGTTGGTTAAGCTGCTGCCTTTGGCTTGGGTCATGATTCCAGGGTCCTGGGATTGAGTCCCATATCTGACTCCTTGCTCGGCTGGGAGCCTGCTTCTCTCTCTCCCTCTGCCTGCTGCTCCCCCTGCTTGTGCTCTCTCTCTCTGTGTCAAATGGATAAATAAAATCTAACAACAACAGAAAAAAACAAAAAACCCCACAAAACATCTGGAACAAGTAGAAAGAGGGAGAGGGGGGTTATCAAGCATTTATTGAGTGGTTGTATACTCAGCTTTGTGGGAGAGAGTTTGTGAAAACTTTGTGGATACTGTGTGGTAGAGCTCCTCCTGTGAACGTAGAATTCAGCTCCCAGGGCTCTTGATGGGGGGGCTCAGGATCAGAGCTAACAAGACTCTTTTGTCCTCAGGAAGCTGACCTCTCTGCGGAGCTCAGAGGGCCCTCCGGCTTTCCCTGAATAACAACAGCCAAAGTATTCAGATTTTTAAAAACCTGAAAACCTTCAAAAGGGCAATATTGAGAAATAAAAGAACTGAATTATTCAGTTTATTTATTAAGCAACTTCATGTCAGGGTAAAAGGGAACAAGAAATTTCACTAACAAGAAATTAGTGAAAGTATTCACTAAAGGTTAAAAAAAAAAAAAAAAGGATAGAAAAGAAAAGAAAAAGGAAAACGAAGGAAAAGAAACCAGAAAGACGCTTTTCATCCTTAAGAGATCTGATGACTCTTAGAACCAAGGCTTCAGGTAAGATCTTTATTTTAGGATCAGGCTAAATGCCAGACTGGTGAAAAAGGGAAAACCATAAACTTCTGAGTATGGCACAGACAAGCTTTCATAATCTGGCTCTTTCCTTTCCAACCTTACTACAGTTCATTATATTCTGGTCACTCTACTCTCAAATCCCCTAACACGCTACACCTGTTGACCCCTCCGTGGGTTTGCTCCCCTTTCTGATTCCTGGCGAACTCCTACTTGATGAGGGAGCAGGAGGCTGGCTGAGGACAAAGCAAAAGCTGGCGCCTTGCACCCCCTCTTCACCTGCTCCCCTCCATATGTGTAGCATTCCTCAGGCACCCCTGACTGCCATAAAACGATAAATAGTTGACTTGCAGGGATCACAATCCTGCAGAACAGGAATCTCCCTTGCTCTACAAGATGTCCTAGAGACCTAAACAGGGAGGTTACCTTATCAATAGCACAAATTTCCAGAGGCAAATAACTCTCGGTTCTGAAATGCTAACTGAGTATTACTCTCACCTTAAAAGTCCACCAGAGATGTGAGTCAAAGCCAAGCAGCAAGGGTCGTTTATTGCGGGTTCGAACCTGGACCTCTGCGCCACTCGTTGCCGATAACGCCGAGAGGTCTAGAGCTGGGGTGGTGCAGGGTTTTTATAGACAGATACAAACAAGTTTCGGGTGGGGCTGAGCTGATTGGTTGACAGTTTGAACAGGCATACTTGGCGTCAGCGGATTGGTTCAGGGGGCCCGCGCGCGAAACAAGCAAAGCAGTCTTACAGAAGCAGAACTGGCCGGTTAGCCCGCGCGCGTGAAAAAACAAGCATTCGTACAGAAGAGAAACTAGCTGGTTAGCAGGATAAAAATGCACTTCTAGCCAGGGGGGTTCTTTTGGTCTTTCAGTTCCTGAAGCTCTAATGTCTCCCTCCCACCATAAACTGGAGGAGACTGAGGTAGAAGGGAATGTGAATGATAGCAGGATCATAATACCCCACCAAGAATCTCCCAATTATCTTGATGTTAATGCCTGACCTAAAGACGACATTGATCAGGCCATAAGGGCAAGGCCTCCCCCCGGCACCTTGTAGGCCCTCCCTAACATGTGAGAACTCTGTTGAAACCTCCCATCCCTTCACCACCTCCCCCCAACTGCGGGGTATATAACATGCCCACCCTCACAACCTGGGGCAGCAGCTCTTCCTGCCCACGGGTCCTGTCCCCGTGCTTTAATAAACCACCATTTTGCACCAAAGATGTCTTAAG
>NC_081560.1:107887952-108123480 GCF_022355385.1 Mustela nigripes
ACTCCTGTGTATATAACCAACCACTCCTAACAACCTGGGGCAGCAGCTCTTCCTGCCCACGGGTCCTGTCCCCGTGCTTTAATAAACCACCATTTTGCACCAAAGATGTCTTAAGAATTCTTTCTTTAGTCGTCGGCTCCGAACCTCACCCCACCGAACCTGACTTAGGTTCTGGGACTTCATCACTACTCATCCCCAAAGTCAACTGTTCTACAAAGCAGGTGGTTGCAGCCACCCTTCGGGGTGCTTTTGTAGTCCTGTATTGTTTATCGTGAGCAGATGGCCAGTTTCTCAAGGGCAGAAAGCCTAGGTGATTTTTTGGCAGCCCCAGCACCCAGTAATGCTGGGCACAGAGCTGATCATTAATGTGGGGGAACGATGGCAGAAAGAAATGTAGATAAAATTAAATTTCCTTAAACCTTGCAGCCCACCAGCAAATATTTGAGGGAGCCAATCCTCTGGGAAACTTTGAACAGTCTTACTGTTAATGCTTTGCTAGAGGGAAAAACAACCTTAGCTTGACAGTAGCTAAACCTCCAGGATCCTGGGAGTCTTCTTTAGCATATGAAAGTCCTTTTGGAAACTTCCCTGGTCTTTACCTCCCCTCCTTTCATCTCGTATAATAAGTCGCTCCTCACAGTCGTGGTGGGGGGCGGGGGGGGCTTTCTGCCTACGGGTTTTTTGCACCAAAGACATTTCAAGAATTCTTTTTTGGCCATCAGCTCCGATGGCCCAACCAACATTACCACATCGATAATCACCACATTTTTTTCTGTTTTTGGAATGGATAGACTAAAACTTTAACAATGCTCTTTAGTGTAAGAAAGCATTTAGTTTCTGCTCCCGTTTCCTGGGTCTGGCTTCTCGACTTGCCTGGGTAAGGATTTTCACTGTGGAGAAGTCTCTTGCTTGTAAGGGAAGCCTCGTGGCTTGGACAGGAGGACAGCATTATCCCCCAACCCTGGGGCTTGGCTTCTGCCTACTTCACAAATGGAAGTTAGGGAGCCTTACACTCTCACCATTTCCAATTTACTTCAGAGTTTGGCTCTTGTTCAGAGCTACCCTAGCACAGTATCTGTTGACTCCCCTTCATAAACTCTGAACTGTCAGGAATCAATGGGCTTCACAAATCATATCGATTACCTAAATGCACTGACTATGGAAGCTGGTCCTAATGCAGTTTTTAACACTTGAAGAACAAGGGTAGAGGATGCGGACTGTAGTATTTGTGAAGGTGTCACGGCTGTTAGTGTTCTGGAACCTGGACTGGATCCTGATGGAAGAACCGAGTGACACTCAGAGATCTTGGAGGACAGGAGGTTTATCTAATGCCATGGAGCTCAGAGGAGAGTGATCTCCAAAGATCTGAGCCCCAAGAACAAGCAAGGGGGGTAATTTTAACTCTTCTACTTCCACATACTAGGTACTGAGGGTGCATGCGGGAAGTGGGCCAGGGAGAACCCAGAAGAGCCCTGGGGCAGAGACTGGGACTCCCTTGCTGGCTCAGTCGGCCATCTTTAGGACACAGATTTTTCCTCAACATTAGGACAAGTGAGCTTGTTTTTCGGAAGCTCTGTGGTAGCATAATGGGGGATAGCAGAAGGCCCTGCATGTGTCCTGCAGTTACTTCTAGGGCTTACGGATAATATCCTCTGGTTGTGCACAAGTGGGATGAGCTGTCCCCAGAATGCTGAAGATTTTGAGGAAGTCACAGATGTACCAGAGAATTCCCTCCCTGTATCTCTCAGTGGCTGTCACTACTAAGAAAGAAAGAGAAATTCTCCTACTGGAGCAACAGTAAAGGTTCTCCTCCTCTTTTGTTACCATACAAAACAGCCGTGAGGTAGTTGTTTGCAGTACGGAGACTTTACAACAATGCTAACTGGTCTCAAACCAGACACGGATGTGAAAGGTGTCGGCAGTCTACCTTCCATTCTAGTCTGCTCACCTCCGGGGCTCTCAGGAAATCTTGAGATTGTTCTCTGGAATCCTGGTCGCCCTTCTTCCTCTAGGGCATGTGGCTTCCCGATGGGGAATCACCAACCACCATAAGTAGAGATACTGCAAATCCAGTCTTGAGCACAGTGAACACATGAAGTGGTAGGAAGCCAAAGTCCAAACAGGAGGGGAGGTGATGGGGGAGTGGGAGTAGGGAGGGGTGAATTTGCCAGAAAATACTGGAAAGAATTTGGAGAGAGGGAGTGAGGGAAACAGGGAACAGGAAACATGGAGCCCGAACTTGGAACCAGGGAGGTCAGACCCAGTAAGAGAAAGTGAGAACCAAAGTGGTCTTTTCAAAAGAGGCTGCTCAGGTTTTGTTCACCAAAACCGAAGCCTTGTCTTGATGCTCCACCTGGGGCCGATAGGCGGGAGGAATTCACTGGCTGGATTCACTTCTGGCATTCAGGTACAACTTCATCTTCAGTCCTCAGTAGTGCCTTGACCTGAAATGCACAATGATAGGTGTGTAGATCTGAGCAGAGCTGGGGAGAGTCTCAGATCCAGGGGTAAATGGGTGGGGCTGTGTGTGCTTTGGGTGCTCTGGTGGGAAGAGAGGTAACCCACAGGCGGGGGCTGGTTTTTTCTGTGAGTTTTCTCCTACTAAGTCCTTGGAAGGGTCTCTGTCTCCAAAAAGGGCACTGTGATCGGCTTCTGACCTAGAAAATGAAACATGCTTGCCTTTCCACTGCTGTGGGGCCCTATTTGAATGAAGCAACACTAGCAGTTGAGACGTCCATCCTGAAACCTGTAACATTATCTCTTCTTTGGGACATGGTACATTTGGGACCAGACACAGGAGGAGACTGGAATTTTCACATGCTATTCTGTAAGTGCCACGAAGGCAGGCTCTGTGTCTATATTCCCCCTTCCTGTGTCACCAGTAGGTAGCCCAGTGCCGGGTACTATGTGCTCAGTACATATCTGTTGAATAAATAAATGACCCCACCCCCAGGTTTAAATGTTAGGACCCTGGCTCGTATTTCCAACAGGTGGGCTAGTGGTTGTGTTATGAGACACATTCTCTAAGCCTTCCCATATCAGATCACTGTATGTCTTTTTTCCCTTCAGCTTCTGCCTTAGGCAAAGATATTGCAGGGGTTGGGGAGAGGTTGGGGGAAGAAGTGAATCTGAAATTAAGCTAAAAGCATATAGTCCTGTCCCTACACACTCTTTACGTTTTCTCCCTCTTTTCCCTTGTATTTAGCTATGTGGCAGTGCAAAAATTTACCCCAGAAGGTAGCAATTTGAAACAACGAATATGATCTCACCTAGTTTCCAACGGTTGGAAATCTGGCCCATGGGGTGGTGCTGGCTCACGTTCTCCCACAAGGTCTGTTTTTTTGGCCAGGGCTGCAGTGATCTGAAGGCTCGACTGGATGGGAGTGCGGCTTCTAAAAACTCTCACTCATGAGACTGTTGACTTGCCATGTGGGCCTCTCTGGAGACTGCTTGACTATCCTTACAGCATGGCAGCTGGCTGCGGTCTCAGCAAGTGAAGATGAGTGAGAGGGGACAGTACGAGGAGGAGGGAAAGAGAAAGACCCAGGGGAGTGGGGAGGAAGGGCACCTGCTCTCTGAAATCCTACACTGCAATTTTTGCCTGACTCTATTCTTTGGAAGTAAGTAACTACATCCTACCCACACCCCAGAGAGGGGCAGTTAAGCCCCACCTTTTGAAGGGAGGAGTCCCAAAGATTTTGTGGAAATATTTTGAAGCTACCACAACCTTCAGTCAGAGTCTCCATCCTCCTGGCCGTATTCCTGCTTCTCTCCCATTTGCCCTTTTTCTCGTAAATCGGCTAATCCTCATACCTCTAAGCTAACTTTCTCATAAGTTAACTAATGCTATGGGAATTGTAAGCTTCCTATAGATTCTCTTGGGCCCAGGAATCCTGATACCCGCCTTGCTCAATTTTTTTTTATAACTGAATGTCTCTTATTAATTGCATAATGTATTAATTGCATAAAAATACAGAGGGCTCATCAATTCACTGGTACAAATGTGCTTCCCATTTTTAAAAGGGACAAAGAGACTCCTCACTCTGTAAAGTACATCTTTAACCTAAAGGAGGGACTCTGCTGGTAGTGTTAAGTGTGGTGGGTGTCTGAGGCAGAGCCGCGCTAGTCCCACAGTGCCACAAGGTGACTCTGCTGGAGGGAGGTATGAACACATAAGAGGAAAGGCTTACTGAGACCTGCTCTCCAAAGTGCTCTCTTTGTTCTTTCTGGTTTTTTCTCTGTCTCTTTGTCTCCATCTCTCTACTTTTCTGTCTCCACCAACCCGTGTGTGTGTGTGTGTGTGTGTGTGTGTGTGTGTGTATCTTTTCTCAGTGGCTTAAAGTGGCTTTCAAACTCTTCCTCCCCTCACTCTGCACTGTTGGCACCTCTTCTGTTCTTAGAAGCTCTTTTTCTCTTTTCCCCTCTCTAACTGCCTACCCACTTCTACCACAGGTATTATTATTAGCAGATTTGGGGACAGTTACTCGTTTCATTCAAACAAAAAAGAAAGAAGTACCCTGAATAATGAAGCCATAGACTTCAGTTTAAATAAGTTGTATTTCAAACTGAGTATAACAGAAAATGCTTCTTAAGTAAAACTTGTTTTCCTGATTCTGAAAGCAATACATAGGAGTTCTAGGGAATTTGGATTTTACAAAGGAGAAGCACAAAGAAGCAAATTACAACTGTCAATTATTCTATGATCAGAGATAACTGAGGTTAGCATTATGATATATGTCCTTTAGTTTTTTACATAAACACACACACGCTATTGGAATATTCTGTACATACTGTTTCACAATCTACTTTTTTCTTGTTTTTTTCTATTTGAAAAAAATTATTAAGATTTTTATTAGAGAGAGAGAGAGAGAGAGAACTATGTGTATGTATGAGTGGGAGATGGGGCGGGGGGAGAGGGAAAAGCAGACTCCCTGCTGAGCAGGGAACCCTGGGGCTCTGTCCCAGGACCTGAGATCAGGACCTGAGCCAAGGCAGATTCTTAACTGACTGAGCCACACAGGCACGCCTCTACTTACTGTTTTTCTCATTAATATTTTATGGTGGACATTTTCCCATGCTAGTATTTTTCTATAAAAATATTTTAAGTTACTACATAGTAGTCTACTATATCACTACATCAAAATTAAAATTTATTTAATTTACTATTCTTGGACATTTAAGATATCTCTGCCTTCCCCTACACACATTTTTTTTTGCTGTTAACAATAATACTGTGTTGAACCTTCTCATATTTAAATCTTTATCCACATCTATAGTTATTTCCTTAGCATAATTCCTAAAAATAGAACTAGTAGATTAAAAGGATACACACTGTAAGTTCTTGGTACATGGAGCCAAATTAATGTTCAGAAGGGTTATGCTAATTTCCGCTCTTGTTAACAATATATGAGAATGCTGTTTTACTATACTCTAGACAACATTGACTATCATCATTTTTTTTTCCTCTGTTGATTTTTAGTTTGATTCTATTGTGTCAGAAAAATACACTTTCTATTACTTTAATCCTTTTAAATTTATTGAGGTCTGTTTTATAAGCCAGAATGTTGTCTGTCTTGGTCAGTGTCTCATGCACACTTGAAAAGAATGTGTATTCTGCTATTTTTAGGTAGAGTGTTTTGTGTCAATTAGGTCCAGTAGGTTGATAATGTTGTTGAAATCTTCTGTATCTTTTGCTGACTTTCTATTGCCTTATTCTATCAATTACTAAGAGAAAAATGTTAAATTCTCCCACATTTGTCTTGATGCATTTGTCTATTTTTCCTTTCTATCAGCTTTTGCTTTCCGTGTTTTCAAGCTCTGTTATTAGGGGCTTTGTTTCAAGCTCTGTTATTATATTTGGCCTTGTTATATCTTCTCAAAGAATTGACCTACTTGTAATAAAGTAATGTTTATCTTTTTTTTCCATTTTATTGATAAATACTTAACATACATCACTGTATAGATTTGAGTGGTCAAATTTAACGTACATATATTATAAAATGATTACCATGAGAGGTTTAGTTAATATTCATTATCTCATATGGATAAAATTTTGAGTGGTCAAATTTAACGTACATATATTATAAAATGATTACCATGAGAGGTTTAGTTAATATTCATTATCTCATATGGATAAAATAGTAAGAAAGGAAAAAAAAAACCTATGTCTTTGTGATGAGTACTTTCAGAATATACTCTCTAACAACTTTCCTTTATATCATAGAGCAGTGTTAACTGTAGTTACCGTGATGTACATTACATCCCCTCTATATCTATATAGGTATCTATATCTATATCTATCTACCTATCTATATATATAGTTAGACTGGTAAATAGAACAGAGCCACATACTTGATTTTGGGTGTAGTTTAGTCTGTTAGAAGAAACTGTATCCTAAAATTTTAAAGAAAGAAAATCTTATATATATACAAAAATAGGGGTAAACACGATGAAGGGATAGAATATGACTATAAAGATGAAAATTTAAAAAGATTCTAAAAAGGCAATTGGTAAGATAAGAAGTTGGTTGATAAAAGAAAAAAAAAGAAGAGAATGTAATCAGGCTGGAGACTAGAATAAAGCCATATGCTAGATTTAGGGGATATTTTGATCTGTTAGAAGGAACTGTATCACAAAATTTTAAAGGAAGAAAAACTTATATGTATACAGAAAATAAGGTTAAATACAATGATGGGATAGAATGTGACTGTAACAGTGAAAATTAAAAAAATATTTTTAAAGGGTATTGATAAGATAAAATAGTTAAAATAGGTTAATATAAGAAAGAGGAAAAATTAAAAAATAGAATAAGAAAAAATAAAATAAAAAAAAATTAACTTTGCAAGACTAAAGAATCATGGGAAAAAGCCATGAATTCTATGAGTTGCTTTCCCCTGCTCTGGAGTTCCACATCTTGTTGATCAGTAAACTTGGTCTTGGCTGGATGTTCTTGCTGATCTTCTGGGGGAGTGACTTGTTGAAGTGATTCTCAAATGTCTTTGCCCAAGGTGGAATTGCACTGCCCTTGCCAGGGGCTGGGCTAAGTCATCTGCTCGGGTTTGCTCTTGGGAGCTTTTGATCCCTGAACGCTTTCCGTACTGCTTTGGAGGACGGGAATGAAGATGGCGGCCACCCAGTCTCCAGCCTGGAGGAGCTGAGAGCTCAGGGCCCCGCTCCTCAGTGTGCCCTCGGAGAAAAGTGGTCAATCCCTCCCATCTCCCTGGTCTCCGGCCACACTCTGAGATCACCCGGCCCCTGACCAAGTGTTTCTGTCTCTCATGTGTGGCCCCGTTTGGAGTCTCCAAACCCAGCAGGTTCCTGCCATTCATTCCTTCACCACTCCCTGTGGGGGAGGAAGGTGAGTCTCCCTGATTCTGCCACTTGTAGGGTCTCTGCTCGAAGAACAGTGGCTTGACTATGCTGCAGATCACAGTTTAAGGTAACCCCCAGCCGAGAGCTCACTCCTCAGCTCTCTCAGTCTCTGTAGCCAGCTTCCCTGCCCCCATACCTGCAAGCTCTGCCACACTCAGACACCCCCGCTCTTTCTGTGACTCTGAGGGACCTGAGACCTCACTGTCTAGATGGGGACTCCCCCCCACTACCCCGCTTAGCCTCTGGAGCGATGTGCCCCATTGGAGCAGACTTCTAAAGGTTCTGGTTTTGTGCTCTGCTACTCCACAGCTTGCTGAGAGTTGTCCCTACCCCTGAGTCTCTCTTCCTGTATGTCACTTCAGATTCACTTCTCCACACGTCCTATATTCCAGTGGTCAATTTTCTGTTCCTAGAATTGCTGCTCTTCTTCTCTTTGATCTCCTGTTGAGTTTGCAGGTGTTCGGAACGCTTTGAGAACTATCTAGCTGAACTCCTGAGACCTGAATGATACTTAGGTCTCCTCCTCCACCATCTTACTCCTCTGCTCCCACTTTTTTAATATAATTCTTGACGCAGTTGGATTCAGTTTATTGTCTTGAATTTTTACCTATTTCTTCCGTTCTTCCATCTATCCTTTCTTCTTTCCTTTTTTTTTTTTTTTTTTGCCTTCTTTTGGATTGATTCAGTACTTCTTAGAGTTCTCTTTATCTCTGCTCTTGGCTTTTTAGCTATACCTCTTTGTTTTATTATTATTATGATTATTATGAAAAATTTATTTATTTTAGAGAGAGAGAGAGCACATGTGGGAGGGGTAGAGAGAGAGAGAGAGGGAGAGAGGCTCTCAAGCAGACTCTGTGCTGAGCACAGAGTTTGATGCGGGACTCAATCTCACAACCCTAAGATCATGACCTGAGCTGATACCAAGAGTCAAATACTTAACCAAATGTGCCACCCAGGTGTTCCTGTTTTATTATTATTCTTTAGTGATTACTCTAGGGTATAAAATATACATCTTTAACTTGTCACAGTCTGGTACACATGGTGTGAGAACCATACAACAGTATACTTCCATTTCTGTCTCCCATCCTAGATGTTATTGTTACCATGCATTTAATGTCTACATATGTTATAAACTCCATAATACCTTGGAGTTTTTTTGCTTTAGATCAAGGGTTGGTAAACTTCTTGTGAAAAGAGCCAGAATGTAAATATTTTAGATTTTGAGGACCATACAGTCTCTATTGCAACTGCCTACCCCTGCCATAGTAACACAATAACAATGCAAATAGTAAATAAGTGATGAACACGACCATTTCAGTACGCTTTGTTTACAAACACAGGCAGCAGGCAGGATTTGACCTGTGAGCTCTAGTTTGTGAACCCTGCTTTAAGTAATAAAAAATTATATATTAAAAAACAAGACTTTTTAAAAAAGATTTATTTATTTGAGAGAGAGAGAGAGCATATGAGCAGAAGGAGGGGCAGAAGGAGAGGGAGAAAGAATCCTTAAGCAGACTCCCTGCCAAGCAAGGAGCCCAACATGGGGCTTGATCCCAGGACCCCAAGATCATGACCTGAGCAGATATCAAGAGTCAGCCACTCAACTGGCTAAGCTACCCAGGTGAACCAAAGAACAAGATATTTTTAAATATTAACCCACATGTCACCATATCTCTCACTCTTCTCCCTCCCATCTTTTTGAGATCTCTCAGCCAACACACAAGAAGAGTGGAAGAATCAGTTGCCGCCACTCCACGCACTCACCTGTGAATAAAGGCTTTCAGCTTTGGGCCTGGGCTTCTGTGGAGGTCAAGATTACCTGTGGGTTTCAGAGTGCTTTTGGCTACAGGTGTTGCCTTTTTGCCGTTACTTCCTTCCCTCTTCATCTTCTTCCTGCTTTGGAAGGCCCAATGACAGGCTCATGGGTGAATCACTTTGTGTTCCCAGGCCTGGAACTGGACAGCTACACTACTTCCTAGGATTCTAGGCTTGTACCTCTGTCTTCTACATTCCAAAATTCTAAGAAATAAGTTTGGTGGTATTTGGCTTGCTTAAAATCATATAAACTGAAGTTTACTCATTCTAGTCTATTTATGGAATAGTTTTTTTTTTTTTTTTAGCCAAGAACCTTAAATTAATCAATTACTTATTTATTTATCAATATGTTCCTTTAGTCACCACATAGTACACCATTAGTTTTTAATGTAATGTTCAATGATTCATTAGTTGCAGGTAACATCCCGTGCTCATCATAACATGTGCCCTCCTTAATACCCTCTGGTTACCTCATGGAACACAGTTTTTGAAGTCACAATTAGGCCACCGAGGTGGGTAAATTGGCCAAGCGTCTTCCTTCAGCTCAGGTCATGATCCCAGGGTCCTGGGACCCCCTGCTCAGTGGGGGGTCTGCTTCTCCCTCTGTCCCTCCCCTCTGTTTGTGAACCCATGAGTGCTCTCTCTTTCTCTCAAGAATAAATGAATAAAACCTTAACAAATAAAGTGAGGATTGACGTGTCTCTAGGACAGTTCTGTTTCACACGTGTTGTCTGAATGTAATTATTAATCCCATCCCCATTCACTCACAGAAAGTCTTACTAGATGAAAAGGTATATGGTCATATGAAGTTAAGAGACCTTAAATCCAGTTTTGCTACAACTTAATCTGTTTTCTCATCTGTTAAGTGAGTCTAACAACAATTCTCATAAAAGTTATGAAGGCAGATGAAAGATGAAAAGGAAGTGTTTTGAACTTGCTAGAAGAAAGTCACTCTAATAAGGTTTATATTCTTATTATAATTTTTATTATACCTAATGGCTGTAACAGCTGTCCTCTGACTTAGGCACTAGCTAAAACTTTACACTGGGTTCATAATTTTGTACATTTAATTATATATTCTTATGAATTTATATATTTTTTGAGATGCCTTCTCTTTTTATGAAGATCTTAAATTGTCTTTACCTCTCTCTCACTTTTTCCTCCCTAAACTCCCTACCTCCCAATCTCTCTCAATCTCTCCTCAAAAAGCAGTGGATGGCTTTGTGATGTGGGTGTTGGGGTATCTTTTGGGGGGCCATGTTTGGACAACAGGATGGGCTCCAGTGGCTCTCCACTGTCTAGACTAGGGGTTGGCAAATTTTTCTGTGAAGAGCCAGAGAGTAACTATTTTAGACTTTGCAGGCCACATGGCTTCTGTTGCAACTACTCATCTCTGACTTTGTAGTACAAAAGCAACCATAGATAATAGAAAACAAGGGAGGGTGTTTGTGTTTCAATAAAGCTTTATTTATAAAAAGGCCCTTGGGTCATAGTTTGCTGGTCCTGTATTCTAGAGGACTGTTAGAGGGCCCTGGTTTAACCTGGGCTCTCTCATCTCAAAAAGCCATTCTAAACCAGGTGTAGGAGGCATGTTAACCCTTAAAGGAGGTCTCAGGGATTCTTTCTTCGAGGGCTAAATAACAACTCCTTTCCCTTCCCTCTTTTGATAGAATGGAGTTTTCTTAGGATGATGATAGATCAGTGTAGGTTTATTCATGATCAGACAATTAAGGAGATTAAGATCTTAAGTATTGACCCGTCAACTAACAGTTACCGGGAAAAATTAAATCTAAGTGACTAGTTTATAAGGCCATGCCAAACACTTGCAGTGGGCAGAGAACCCCACTGCACAGATCTCTTTTCACTTACCCTTTTGACTTTCCTACTGCTGTCCACCTCATTTCCATATTTACCTCCTTTGGGGAAAAAAGAAAAAGTTCTTTGTTTTTATGTGGGCGAGTTCTCCTGCAAGAGCCACTCAAGGGAGGTGGGAGGGTGGTTTCAGAGATCCAGTAATTGGAGGTAAATATTGCCGCTCTGCAAGAATGAGGCGGTGTTGACAGCATAGTTTAGCTCAAACAAGGTTCCCTCTGCTCCTTGTTATGGTGCTGACTTTAGGATGGTTTTGCCAGTCAATGCACGGGTCTCCTGAGACAATGGCTGCAATGGAGTCTCATTGTTGGTTTCATTGTTGCATCCAGTGTCTCTGACAAGGTGGTGATTAGGGCAGAGTAAATGGGCCCTTATGTCCACCAGTCTCAGAGGGCTGAAGGGTCAGCGAGCACTCATTGATTCCATTGTAATACAGCCATGGATCTTCTTTATAGGCTCTGAGTTTCTATCATGGGGCCCTGCTGAGGGCTTTAGCAAGAGACACCCATTGGCAGGAGGACCTCTGAGAGCAGCTCTTCTTGGAGGCTTCCTCGTTTCTGGCTGTGATTGAGCAATTCTGAGTTACTGAAAGCAGTAAATTTGCAGTTACCAATTTATGTGTATGTTAGGAGCCAAAAGCTTCTAGTAAGTCAGTTGTTTGGAACTTGGAACATACTCTCGTGAAACAATGTCGTGTGTCGTCATCAGGTGGATGCTTCCTTATACCTGTGTAACCCATAGTGAACTGGTCTATTTATACTGAAAAACCTGACCAGTGTGGTACAGAGAGCACTGGCGGGGCGGACAGCAGATATTGGTGGGATCATGCCTCCCCACAACTGCCAGGAGCACCAGAAGCTCCCTACCTTCTCGACCCCTCCACCCTCGCAGAGACTTGCTGTGGGTTTCAAGGCCTGAGAAGCCCAGTGGGCAGGAGGAGGAAGGGCTGGCTCTTGGCCCCAGGGCAGCGGCTGGGGGCAGCTGTAGATGAGACAGTGATCTTGCCTGGGAACCACGAGGCCTCATCTAGGTCCCAGCTGACTCTTTTACATTACTAAATACAATGATGTTTGTTGTTTCTTTTAATCCAGTAGTAATTAGAATTCATTTTAGAAAACTTAGAACGTGTAAGTAAGCAGAAGGAAGCACATTTAAATATTCCTATTGTCACTGATCTGGTAGACAGACTTCAAGAGTTTCTCTATAAATGTGTATATACATATATATTCTTTTTTATTTTTTATTTTTTTTTTTTAAAGATTTTATTTATTTTATTTGACAGAGAGAGATTACAAGTAGGCAGAGAGGCAGGCAGACAGAGAGAGGAGGAAGCAGGCTCCCTGCTGAGCAGAGAGCCCGATGCGGGACTCGATCCCAGGACCCTGAGATCATGACCTGAGCCGAAGGCAGCGGCTTAACCCACTGAGCCACCCAGGCGCCCATATACATATATATTCTTATGCTTCACATAACATCTATAGCCTGTTCTTCATTTAATAATGTGAACATGTGGGATGCCTGGGTGGCTCAGTTGGTTAAGCAGCTGCCTTCGGCTCGGGTCATGATCCCAGCGTCCTGGGATTGAGTCCCACATCAGGCTCCTTGCTCAGCAGGGAGCCTGCTTCTCCCTCTGCCTCTGCCTGCCATTCTGTCTACCTGTGCTCGCTCTCTCCCCCACCCCCGATAAATAAGTAAAATCTTTAAAAAAAAATAATGTGAACATTTTTCATATCATTAAATATTTTCCTACAGCATTTCAAAATGCCTGGATATATACCATAATGTATTTAACCAACCTTCTACTATTGGACTATTAGGCTTTTCTATCAAAAATCACCCTGTGATGAAGCCCTCAGACTTGTGATCAGCATATAGATCTACAAATTTTTCTTTTGGATAGTTCTAAAAGGGGACAAAGCATGTGCGTGAGTTAAGACATTTAATAACTTATTTTCAAAGTACCTCTGTCCCTAGTTTGTGAGAAAACTTACCTCTACCTTACCAACACTTGATATTAAAAAAATTTAGAGGGTGTGTGCTGTGGTGAGTGCTGTGAAGTGTGTAAACCTGACGATTCACAGACCTGTACCCCTGGGGCTAAAGATACATTATATGTTTATAAAAAAATAAAAAAAATTAGAGGGGTGCCTTGGTGGCTCAGTGGGTTAAAGCCTCTGCCTTCAGCTCAGGTCATGATCTCAGGGTTCTGGGATCGAGTCCCGCATCAGGCTCTCTGCTCATCAGGGAGCCTGTTTCCCTCTCTCTCTCTCTCTGCCTCTCTGCCTACTTGTGATCTGTCAAATAAATAAATAAAATCTTTAAAAAAATTTAGAGACTCTTTGCTAAAATGATAAACAGAACATGGTAGTAGGTTTGGTCACATTTTTCTTTTTCTTTCTTTCTTTCTTTTTTTTTTGAGTACTGGTGAGCTTGTACATGGTTACATGTTTACAAGCCCTTTTGTGAATCGACTGCTTTTCTTCTTTAAATCACAATACTGGTGTCTTTGGACTGTCACAGCCCTTTGGAACAGAAGTGAATGGATCCAGGGTTATTACCCTTTGAAATGTAAACACACACAAACCTTCCCAGGGTAATTAATTCTGTCTCTACCTCCCAAGTCTTGTCTTCACTCTCTCATCCTCTGACCCAGGCTGCCCTCAAGTCTAGAATCGCCAACACATTTGTGTGGTTTCCTGTCACTCCCAGTGGGGACCCCGTGCGGTGAGGTTTCCTTGCCTGTTCGGAGCTGTGAGCTTTTACAGTGATAGGAATGGAGACTGAAATTGGATCAGTAAGACAACTGGGACTCCCGGAAGGCCTTAAAACCAGGAAATATCCATCTGTTAAGAGCAGACATTTGGGTTGTTTCCAGCTGTTGGCTGTAGCAAATAAACCTGCTAGAAATGCTGAGGTATTTGGAGGGCATGGGCACTGTTTGTCTTGGGTGTTTATCTAGGAGTGGAACTGTGGGTCTGAGCGCAGGTGTAGATAAGATTTAACAGTTTTCCAAAAATCCCCAATGTATACTCCAACCAAGCAGTGGATGAGAGTTCCAGGTATTTTAAGTTTCCACTGACTTTTGATATTTTCAGACTTCTAACGTTAAAGTTATCCTGGAAGGCTTCATATTTCTTTTAATAAACTAGTGTGGTGCCACATATAATTTGTATTTTCACTTTGTCCATTTTCACTTAGTTTAGTTTTAACATAGATCTTTTAATCGCTCTAATCTATAGACACTGCATTTTGTAGAAACACCCTACTTTCTAAGATTTTATGCAAAACTTTCTAATAAAAAAATTCTTGGCATATTTCCTTTACGATTAATTTGCTCCCTTCTATGTACTATCTATAAACAAAGACTGACTTGGGCTCATAGCCTGGCCATACAGCTTATTAGCTGTGTGCCCTTGGGCACGTTACTTACCTCTGAGCTTTGGGTTCCCCACCTATTGAGTAGGAATGACAAAATCCACCTCTTAGGATTGGTGGGATGGTAAACGAGAGAGCATAGGTAAAGTGTCTAGCATGTAATACACACTCAGTAAATATTAGTTTCCTTCTGTGCTGGAGGCAAAGATATCAGGTGCCTCTTTAGTGTTTTTGCCTCATTCGTTCAGAAAGCTATTAAAAATAGGTATTGCCTTACTTATCTGCTAACTATACCTAGCTGGTTGGCAAGAAACCCAAACCATTTGAGTACTGCCTTGATTTCATTTTGCTATTGGTTTGCCCTGTGCACCAGATGAATTTAAACACCCTGTATGGGGGTGTTTAACCCCCATATAGGATGTTAAACCTCTGCCTTCGGCTCAGGTCATGATCTCAGGGTCCAGGGATCGAGGCCCATGTCGGCTCTGCTCAGTAGGAGGCCTGCTTTCCCCCCAGCCCCGCTGTCTACTTGTGATCTCTCTCTCCGTCAAATAAATAAATAAAATCTTAAAAAAAAAAATAAAAAACAAAAAACCTGTATGACCTTCCTGATCTTGCTGCAGGACAGAAATATAACATAACTCAATATAAAATGTGATCCTCTGGTGCTCAGAGCATCATCAGACAAAATGGTGGTCTTGCGGTTGTGATTTTGAGAGACAGGCAGATTTGTCAGTTAGAATTCTGTCTCTCTTTCACACTCTCTCTTTTTCTATTTTGCCACACGTTGTGCACATTCCTTCAGACCCTGACATTTACCTCTGTCTTCTAGATGGCTGGCCTGCTGGCTCCCCAGTTTTGTTAGAACTTTGCTAAGTAGCTTGGAAGAGGGGACCCCTTTTGGATTCTGGAGCCAACTTCATGCGAACTGGATGGGAATCCATCTCTGCCACCAGGTGAAGGTGTTAGCATCCAGTCCACTTGATCCTGATCCTATTTATTGATGCAAACACTTTGAAAATGGACGGCTAAACAACAGAGGATGAAAAATTCAGGATGCTCAAAAATCCTAATGATTACAAAAAAAAAAAAAAAAGGCAGCTTGTGCTTACAGTAGGTGCCTTGAAAATCCTCAGCACTTCCTTCTTGTCTTTGCTACCTCCCTCCCACCAGTGGGCACACACAGGCTGAGAGGGACTGGCATCAACAAGGTACTGACTCGTTTAATAAGGAGAAGTCATTGTCCATCAAGTGTTCAAAAACAGACTCAACAGGGAAAAAGGAATACTTTTTCTTCCCAAGATTAAGCACAGTGCCATTTGGAACAAGGAATCTCAGTGGAGAGTAGGACTTAACTTTCTTTTTGGAGGCTGTCTAGGAACATCCAGTACTGTGAATGAAGCCCACTGAACAGCCTGAATAAGGCATATCCTCTCAGTCTCTTTGGAAGGCATTCCTGGTCTCTGTGTCATGGCTGTCATCGGGGTTTCTAACCCTCCCCTTTCCTTTGAGCTACAGGGCCAGGTCTCTAAATGGCCCCAAGCCAATGCTTCTTGGGGTGTTCATTAAACTTTCCAAAGTGAATTAATCATCTTATTTCCCTTGCTGGTTTTTCTCCTTGTTCCTCTTGTTTCTGTTAATGGTACCATTGTTTTCTCAGGCCACTCTTTCCACACTGCTCAAAAAAGGTGTGACATATTGCTTTAAGCGAAGTGCTTGCATATCAGTAACTGCCCATGAATTCCCAATATCCATTCGTTTCTTCTTTCACAGTAATAGGATTTTCATCTGAGTTGTCCAGGATCAAGACTCTATTTCTTTTAGATTTTCATTTTGATTCCTTTGCCCCTGGGTGTGGCCAAAGGGCTGTGCAACTTCTAGGTCATGTTCTTAAAGGAAAGGAGTGTGATTCCATCTACCCCTTTCTCCATCCTGCTGTGAAGACCCTGGAGGAAACAGAGCAACACATCTGGGAGAACACCAACAAGGGAAACACTATAAGAATGCCAGAGTGACTGGAAAGGAAGAACCTTGCCGTAGACACATGAGGCTGCCGTATAAGCCTTGGGTTCTCACGTGTGTGCACTATTACAGGAGCGAGAGAGCGATGTCTACTTTAACTCCTAATTATTTTTGGTCTCTGTTAGAACACTTGACACTTATTCCCATGAAAACAGCCTCCTGAGAGGCCCAGTGGCCCCCAAGTTCTGCTTTGGAGTTGAGTCTGCTTGTAAGATTGGGCTCTGATTTGAAGGCAGAATTTGGATGCCAACAATAACATCAGCTAGAGGAGTTGTGATGACCACTCCTACCATATTAGTTGGAAATACAGAAGCTCAATATCTCCACATCATGTTTACTTCTCTTCTTGTCTTCTACAGTAGCCCAGATTGTCACACACTGAATCTTGCCTCTTCTGACTGCAAATGTCTCTCGCATTACCCTCTCCTTCTTGTCTCCAGATCCTCAGGGCTTCGGGTCCAGGTGACATTACAGCTTCCTAGAACCTCTCTCTACTTTCTATTCTCCTATCATTTCTACATTTAATATCAGATTAGTCTTTGCAAAATAGTTATTCCAGTATCTTGATTCCCTCGTGGGGTTTTAGAGAATGATCCCTATTTTATTGATAACTTTATCTGACCTCATCTGCTGTCTCTTAAGTGAATTTTTCTCATCTACTGGGTTATTCATGCTGTCGTCAGAAACCGGTGAGTTCTCTTTCTTCATGTCTTTGCTCATAGGGCTTACTGACTGTGGTGACTCTCCCTCTCCAAAATTGACCCAGACCCCATAGCGAGAAGGCCAAGCCTGTGCCTGCTCACTCTAACCTCTGCGTAGTCTTAAGTTCCCACATCACCGGCCATGGGCCATTTAGTTATTCTTGGTATGCTGTGTCTCCTACTAATTCCGCTAGTTCATAGAATCATTAGCATTTTGGGGTTGTCAATGATTCAGATGTGTTTTACCCCAGCTAGAATATACATTCAAATAGAGCTAATCCGATCCCCCTTCTTTTTTTTATTTTTTACCATGTGACCTCCCGCTACTACTGCTTTGATCATATTAGAACAAAAGTGAAAGTTAAACTCCACTGGGGCAACCACAGTATTTATGATGGGGTTCCTTGCACAGCACGTTTTACATCTTGGCTTTCAGGCAGTCTTCTTCACCCCTCCCCACCCCACCTGGTACCCTTTGAAGTAAATCACAACCCTCACTTCCTGTTTGGAGTTTGGGGGAGAGCAGTGATGTGAAAGCCCACTGTAACTAAAGCAAGGAGGAGAGTGACCCAGCCCAGATCACTGGCTCCCAAGCTTTGCCCTTGAGGTGAATGAACAGATGACTGTCTATCCCGCGTGCCAGAAACAGAATCCCTCGGTCCTAAGAAGCCATCCAGGGAAAGCCACATAGGCAATCTGCATGACTCCGCTTTATGAGGGTGGATTTGTTTCTCTAGCAGAGCTTGGATAGACTCAGAGATGACTTCTGGTTCCAACACAATGCCAAGTGAGTCGTGGGTGCATAATAATGCTTGTTGGCTGTCCGACCACTGAATGAAAGACTCACCTTAACTTCAGCGGTGGGATGTAGCTCTGACCCCAGAGACAAAACCATCCGGAACTTTCTCCTTTCCTTGTCATAGTGCTTCCTAAAGCCTTTCTCCGATTTCTAGCTAGCCTGGTTTTCATTTCCTGACTACTTTCTGCTTCTACCTGTTTTGTTTTTTGTGCATTTAACTATAGTTACCATATGGTGGAGCAAGCTACTACTATGGTGTCCTCAAGAATAATAAGGCTTTCTAGTGTGCTGTAGTTTTTATTATTATTATTACTGCTACTGCTACTATTATTATTACTTTTGCAAGAGGCAGTGGACTTCAAAGGTTTGGTGGCTCAGTTGGTTAAAATGGGGTGGAGGAGTGCCTGGGTGGCTCAGTTGGTTAAGCCGCTGCCTTGGGCTCAGGTCATGATCTCATGGTCCTGGGATTGAGCCCTGCATTGTGCTCCCTGCTCAGCAGGGAGCCTGCCTCACTCTCTCTCTCTCTGCCTGCCTCTGCCTACTTGTGGTCTTTGTCTGTCAAATAAATAAATAAAATCTTAAAAAAAAAGTAAAAGTGGGGTGGAATTGACGGGCACTCAGATGCTTTGGGCAATTGGAAAACTCTTTTAACCCAGCGTGATTTCAGCGGTGTGGTAAATTCTGTTTAGAAAAAGAACTTGGGTATCTTAGTAATGTAGCATTTATTTTGCTGACGGTAGCAGGTGTTTACTTTGAAGCTTAGCAGTAAGACCAGGTAAGGCTGAGTCATAATGTCAAATTTTTTTTTTTTTTTTTTTGACTACGGTAATTTCTTTTCAGTTGAAGGAGCTTCTCTGTCAGTGAAAAGAAAGTCACTGCTCTGCTGATTGTCTGACTGCGCAGAGAGCTGGGAACAGCAGGGGCTGGGAGTATGGTATGGAGCAGGTTGGGGTGTTGAGTGCGGTGCAGGGCCCACTATGGGGGCAGGGGAACAGCGTGCCAGCCCGCAGGGCCCCGGAAGCCCATGACTGGTTAAAGTTCCTGCAGGGCTGTCACCCTGATTTAAAGCTCCGAGAATATAATTTAGCAGGAGGTAGGTTGAGAGTGGATGGTGTCATTCTGGCCCTGAAAGGCCTTCATAAATCAGTGACAGTGGAGCTCAGCCAACTCCCTTCCAGCTGGTTTCCGGAGGCCCTCCTTCCCACTCTGCTCAGACAAGTGGAAAGAAGTGATTCTGGAGAGGGTAGGATATGCGCCTGCTCTCCCCCGAGCTGCCAGATCTGAGCCCTTGAGTTTCGCTAGAGCTGCAGGCTCTGTTCCCTGACAGTGAAACCTCTGGAACCTTGCTCTGGGGGTGGGGCTCCCAGTCTGGTCTTGGGAGGGATATGGCTTTGACGGTGGTGGTGAGGAGGGAGTCTTTCTGTCCCGTTGGATAAACACAATGGAGCTCCTGCTGAACAAGAATGGTTTGTTCCTTCCTTCTATCCTTTGTGCTTTGTTAACAGAACGTCCTGGCACATCTGGGCTCCAGTGTGCTGCCAAAAGCTTAGCTCTGTCCTTGCACAAGACTGGGGGACACTGTCAGAAAGTCGGCTAAAGGCAGATGGAGGAGCGAAGATCCTGCCAAGATCCCCGGGATGTTTTTAGTTTTAAAGTCTGAACTCATTCCCCGCAGCCGTCCACCCACCTCCACACCAGTCCACCAACACTTCCCTTTATCTAGGGTGGAGACCTGGGGTTCGGGGTGTCTCTTATGCCCCTTTGTAAAGTGAGAACACCCAGCGGTGGACACCAGCTGCCACATTATTTCTCTTTGACCTCTTCAGTTCTATTTTAGTAAAGAACCAAGAGTCACTCTGAGGTCAGTTGCAGTCAACTTTGCCCCTCAACCTCGCTCACCTGAACTGTTGAGCAAGTAGGCACAATGTCATCTCATCATCTGCGTCTCTGTTGGCAGAAAGCACAGTGGGAAGTCTGCCCTGTACTCAGTCCCCAGAACTGAGGAGTAAGATTCAGATGTCTCTCCGCACCTCGGCCAATTTGCTCAATTCTCTCCCATGGAAGGCCAAATTCCTTTTACAAACCATGAAAGGTGATTTACTGGATGGCAGCTGGCGGAGCCTAGGCTTCCTGAGCTTGCCCTTCTCTCTGCGGGCTGCTCAGCCCGGGGAGCGAGGGAATATTTTCACCGTCTAGGGGCAAAATGTCTGCTTCTGGGAGGGGAGTGTGTGGGGCTCCCTCTTTCCCATGGCCAGAAGTGAAGTGCCTTAACTTTGGGACTCCCAAATGCTTTGTTGCTGGTTGGCTTGTTTGCTCCTCGGGAGACGGAGCACCTGGAGATACTATCATTGCACCATGCGGGAGGGCAGAATTATGTGTTCCTTAAGGAAGCTCGGTGTCCCTCTTGCTTTCTGTCTCCAGACCCTGGCTCTGTTGCTTGCTGGCTGTGTGACGTCATACAAATGACTTTACGTCTCTGTGCCCCATTTCCCACAGCTGGTGGAAATAATTAATAAAACCGAACAACTTAATCGAAATTGGTTAACAAACTAATTAATAAAAGTAGTACCACCCCAGTAATGAGGCTGTGAAGACGAAGCTCCCGGAGTAGGGCTGGGCACAGGAAGGGCTCCGGCGCGTCCGCATCTGCGGGGCCTCTGCCGGCTTCTGTCCCCGTGCTTCCTCGTGCTTCCTCTCAGCCGAGCGCTCGCTTCTCGGGTTTTCTTCAGGGTTTGACTTTAGGCCCGGGGGCGACATGCTCCCGGCCTCTGAGGTCGCTGAAGCTGAACGGTCGCGTGCATCTTAGGGGCAGTTCTCAGCATTCCTCGGGGAAGCGGGGCTCGGGGCGCTGCCCCCAGCGGGCCCCGGAAGGCCCAGCTCCGCCCCCCCACGCACTCCCCGCACCCTCCCGCATGGCCGCCGCGCTCGGTCTCTTTGTGCGGCGTCCCCGCCGCGCGCGCTGCCGTCCGCACGCCCCGCGCGATCTCCCGGAACGGCCGGCAGGGGGCGCTCCGCAGCCGCGTCCGAGCCCCACGCGGGGCCCTGTGGCCGGCGCCGGCCTCTCCCAAGGAGTCCCCAGGCGGGTACCTGTGGGTCTTGACCTTGGGAAGCCAGGAGCCGACCTTGGCGCGGAGATGCGCGGCGCACGTATCCAAACAGGCGCGTGCGGGACAGAGAGCGGTCGGTAGTAGCGGGGTGAGCTCCGCAGTCAGACGTGCCCCGATGATGACCTTGCTTAGCTGTGTTACCAGGTGCCCGGCCGGACCTCCCCTACTGCAGTGTCTTTCTCTGTAAACAGGGAGAAGCCAACCGGCCGTCCTGGGGCTGCTGCAGGAGTCCCTGTGTGGCTAACAGAGATGTGAGCCACGGAGGCCTCTAGGGGAGACAAGGTGTCCTCACCCAGTGAACGGTGAGGCTGCTTCAGTCCCCCCGCCACACACACACTGTTCGCAGGATCCTTCTTCCTCCTGGCCCCACCACCTCCTCGTTCTCGCCCTTCAGCAGCATTTTCTTCGGCTGCTCTTCACCGTCTGTATCTGAGGCCTGGGACGGCTCATCCCACCGGTCCAGGGGGCCTGGAGGAGAGGAGGACCAAGCAGAGGGTTCCGAAGGCCAAGGGAAACCCTGCCCTATTTCCCTTCCCTTTTTAGGTACGGTCCACAAACCTCGCTGGGGTCCTACTCACTTTGGAAGGTAAAATGAACCACAAGCTGCTCGGCATACTCCAGGTGCCCTGCCAGGGATGCGGGATGTTGGCAAGAACAAAGCCCCAGAAGACCATTCTTTTTCTTTTTCTTTCTTTCTTTCTTTCTTTTTTTTTTAAATTTTATTTATTTGACAGGGATCACAAGTAGGCAGAACAGCAGGCAGAGAGAGAGAGGAGGAAGCAGGCTCTTTGATGAGCAGAGAACCTGATGTGGGGCTCAAACCCAGGACCCTGGGATCATGACCTGAGCTGAAGGCAGAGGCTTTAACCCACTGAGCCACCCAGGCGCCCCCCAAAAGACCATTCTTTATGGCCCACCATCCCTGGGTACCTGAGCTGTTCCAGGGGACTGAGAGCCTGCTGGTGGTGGCAGTGGCCATGAGGGACACAGCCCCAATTGGGTCAGAAGAGGTCAGGCTTCTAAGGGTCACAGCTCAGCTTGGATTGGGGGTTGACCCAGGTGGTTTGGGGCCCGTGTGGAAGTCTCCACGCATCTTGTCCTCTGAAATCTCAGACGATGCTGGTGTGTTCTGCAGCTAGAGGGCTGGTATCCATGCTCTCTGTCCTCAGGGACCGATTTCCTTCATTTCTGTCAGAAACTCTGGGTCTCTTAGTGGAGGGCTGAAAGTCCTGTGGGCAGAATGACAGACTTGTTTAGCCCTCAAAGTCCTGTGTCCCTGCGAACCCCTTCGTCCCAGGAGGGGTCAGCCTCTTCTTGGGACTTACAAGTAAGGCACTAATCTGAGGCGGGTGGGGCCGTCTCTTTACAGGGGGGCTCTGTAGCCCTAGGGGCACCAGGGAAGACAGGAAAAAAGAACTGCCATTTCCTCCCACGGCCAGAATTGACATTGGCCTTCCTCGGGCATTTCCCACAACACCTCATGAATGGGGGATCCGGGCCAAGCCACTGTCTTCCAGATTTCAGCGGTGAGAGGGGTCCAAGGTGGACTCAGTCCAGGGGAAGACGCCTCGGAACGGCCTCCCACCTCCGTCCAGGAGCCCCCTGTGTGCCTCTCAGCCCTCAGGAGCAGGGAGGGCAGTGGAGCCTTGGCCACGGGGCCTAGACAGGCTGTGGCAAGCTCTGGGGAGAGCAGCTTGCGGACCTTTGCCTCTAATTGGCTTCCATCTCCCCACACAGCCATTTCCTCTGCCTGTGGCAGAACTCATAAAAAGCCAGGCTTTCGTCCATACCTTTGAAAAGTTCAAAGGAACCTACATATCCTAGGGAGATCTGGCAGCACCAGCACCTGGATCTGAGGGGACTGGGGACTTGGGGTGCCCCCCCACTCTGTACTGCTTGTCAGTGGCAGTGTCCTGTGCTCCAGGGGAGGGGGGCCCTAACTTACCAAGGGTAGCTCTGTTGTGTTTTACAGGATCACACTGTGCTCTTTAACCCTGCCCCCCATTTTGCTGGGGGAGCCCTCTTGCCTTGGAGCCGGTCAGGAAACATGTCAAGCCCATCCTAGAGCAAACGTGTGATAAAGCCACACTCAACGTTGGTGAGTCGGTCAGCCCCACTCTGGGCAGAGGCTGCCTCCACAGCTCTGCTCCCCTCGTGCTTCTGCACTTCCCTGGGGACCCTCTGTCTTAGACACTGTCCTAGGCTTCAGCCCAACAGCTTCTAGGGAAAAACGAAACAGCTCCGTGCTCTCTATCCCAGTTGGGACCACTTACAAGGTGCTCAAGAAATGCTTGTCGAATGGATGCAGAAACTCTGCTTATGAGCAGGATGGGGCTGGCCTGGAAGGTAAAATTTTTATGTGTTTTCCTCCCCTGATGACCTTCACGCTTTCATTGCCCATCAAACCAGCTGGTCGATAAAGAAGATCAGCGTATTCAGTGGCGCTGATTCTATAGTGGAAGGCTGGCCAGCATCTTCTCCATTCCCTGAGTCCTTCTTTTGTCCCCCAGCCCTCGGCCTCAAGGATCCTCAAGGATCCAGTCACCTGAGGAGGGCTCGCTTTGCCCAAGACCCAGAGCCCGGGCCCTCTGGGTTTTCTTCCCCTTCAGTGTTTGGCTGAGCCCCTCCCGCCACAACATAATTTGGGACACATTGGGCTGGAATGTCTGCCTGTTGCTTCCCATCTACATCGTCTAGCCCATTTTGGGTGGAGGTGAGAATTGAGCCCGGCCCTTCCCCCAACACACACATATTCACACACACAAGCACACACACACACACACACAAATGTGTATACACACTCCTACACACAAACACACAGACATCTACAAACTCCCCCCCCCTCCCCCTGGTTGAGGAGTTGGGCTAAGAGAGAAGACAGGGAACCTTTGTCTGCTGTTAATCACAACATTCTGTATAACCGTAGTTCGGTAGGATTTTTTGATGTATCTCTGATTGAAATTGCTCTCCGTTCTACTGATAACAATAGTTTCATGCTATAAAAATAGATACACAGTTTTTATGGTTTGCAGCCTCTGAAGCACGGGTCATCTGCTCCAGGTTAGAAGAATTGACAGCAGCAGTACCCCCGAAGCTTTTCTTATGTTCTTAGTTTGCTTCTCAGACTCATCTGCTCAATCCCGCTCTGGCCGTGCTCAGCCCAGCCCCACCCAGGTTATGAATGTCAGTGCTGAGTTCTGCATTGATGAGGTTTGAATTCAGTTTTTCTGGCAACAGTCCTGACTGTAATGTGTTTTGTGCAACGAGTCACTAAGCTCAGCGTCTCCCCACAATGGGGGGTTCTGTGTGGGGCTGGCTCGCTCTCCCGCTCAGCCTCAATCGCTTGAGTGCTGCAAGCTTGGAATTACTGGGGCACTCGGCTTTTTGCTCCTTCAGCTGCGTGGCCAGAGCCGTGCCAGTCTTTCAGGACTCCTGGGATGAGGAAGGGAAAGATTTTAGTAAAACCTCCGACATATGTTTTGTCATTTGCAGTTGTCGCCCACCAGTGGGCTGTGACTGGCATAAAACAACAACAACAACAACAACAACAACACCCAAAATAAAATAGACATTGATTTTTCTTTGGGCTGATGAAAATGCAAAAGTTCCAAAATTGGACTATGACAAAGGTTGCACAGCTCTGGAAATATACTGAGAACTATTGAGCCATATACTTGAAATGGGTGAATTTTGTGGTATGTAAATCAGATCTCAATAAACCTCTCAATAAAATATTTAAAAAAAAAACTTAGGAGTCCTAAAGAAATCCATCAAGCTGTATGATATTTGTGTACTTTGTTATGGCATGTTAGACCTCCATTAAAAATTAAATATCGGGGCACCTGTGTGGCTCAGTAGGTTAAAGCCTCTGCCTTCAGCTCAGGTCATGATCCCAGAGTCCTGGGATCGAGACCCCCATCGGGCTCTCTGCTCAGCAGGGAGCCTGCTTCCCCCTCTCTCTTTGCCTGCCTCTCTGCCTACTTGTGATCTCTCTCTGTCAAATAAATAAATAAATAAATAAATAAATAATCTTAAAAAAATTAAATATAAAAAAATGGCCTAGAGAATGTCTGGATCCCTCCCATGTAGCACGGGTATGCTTTGTTTTTGTGAAATGTATGGATAAATGTGTGTGTGTCTGTGCCGCGTGTGAACACTGGGTTCCCATAAAATGTGCTTCTCACTGTGGGTTGGTGCATAAAATGTTTAAAGCCTAAATGTTTGGTCTAGATCTGCCCAGTCAGAATAGGCATTCAACTATGGTCATTTATACCCTTCCTTCTCTTCCTTCGTTTCTTTTCTAGAAACCCTGATTGTGTCCATGTTGTCATTGACCTTCGAGTGTAGCCGGTTTCCGCAAGAGAGAGCAGATATTCTGCCTAGCTATAGAAGCCTTACTTCCTCCCTTCCATGCACACACACACACACACACACACACACGCTCACACACACTCACACACACTCAATTAAATCAAGCTGTCTTTTCCAGTTAAATAAACATTACACCCTTGAAAGGAAGAACAAATAGCGGGCCTATCCCCAAAGAAAATGTGCCTCTGGGCTTCTGGTTTTGAAGGCTTTGTAATGTTTACTTAACCCACGTTCTCTACTTGACTGCTTCTCTCTTTCATTTGGTTTTAAAGAGCATGGTTTAAATTAGCTATCTTTGTGCCTGTGACCCTGGGGAGGGGGTCGTCTTGACAGACATGTGGCTCCCGGGCCCCTGCCTCCTTCAGAAGTTTGTATCCTGAACCTGGGGAGACAGAAGCGGGATTGTTGTGTAGGTGGGGTGAGCACGGGGATCTCAACCACTGACACCAAGACGTGTGTGTGGACTGCCGCTCCGTCCAGGTAAATGGAGTAAGTCACCAGGGACCCAGTGACCAAGTTGAAGATAACCTGGGGTCGGTTCTGTTTCACTGGGGATGGAAAGTCGTGTTTCTGTTGCTTTTGGACAATTCTGTTTCCTCTGGTTGTTTGCTCCTGGACACCTGTCATGGCTCTCGAGGGGCTGGCACAGACATGCAGGTTGGAAGGGCTGGGCTGAAGTGACAGGGATGACCCTACAGTCTGAGAAATCAGGGAATCTTTAGAATTTACTCTAGTTTTGTAAGTTGTGTGTTCAAATTCCATTTCAAGTTATAGAGCAAGACAATGATTAATTTGTGGCCACTTTACAACTGGTTTGGAATAGAGGGTGAGTCTGATTATGATTAGCTATGATTGGAAGGCCAGGTCAAATCTTTTAGCCATGTGGGATCCCAGATTCCCAGAGCAAGGGTGGATGTTTCATTATTTTTGCTTCTGATTTTCTGGCTCTCCCCGCCCCAGCAACCCCAAGGAGATGATCTATGGCAGACGGCAGCTGGTAGAAGGTCAGCAGTCGATGGCCAGTGGTGGATGCTGGTGGTTAGGTCCCAGATCTTGGAGTCTATCTACCCACTGAGAATCTGGTTCTGCCTCTTACTTGCAGCGTGGTCTTGTGGTTCGGTTGCTATATCAGCAAAATTATAGCACTTCAGGATTTCATTTTTATTGTGGTAAAATAAACATAAACTTTACCACATTAATTATTTTCAAGAGTACTGTTAAATCCATTCACATTTTTGGGTGACCATCACCAGCATCCGTCTCCAGAACTCTTTTCATCTTTCCAGACTGACACCCTTTCCCCATTAAACAATGACTCCCCATTCCCCTCTCCCCTCCCAGGCCCTGGAAACCACTATTCTACTTTCTATCTCTGTGGATTTGACTGCCCTGGGTACCTCATACAAGTGGAATCATACAATATTTGTGTTTTTGTGACTGACTTGTTTCACTTAGCATAGTGTCCTCAAAGTTCATCCATGTTTGTAGCCCACGTCAGAATTCCCTTCCGTTCAAACCCAGACAATGTGCCGTGTATGTATATGTGTTGCTTGTCTGTTCATCAATCAGTGGACACTTGGGTTCTTTCCACCTTTGGTTACAGTCAGTAGTGCTGCTGCGAACATGAAGGTACAAATATCTGTACAAGTCCCTGCTTTCAGTCCATTTGCGTGTCCACCCAGGAATGGAATTCCTAGGTCCTATGGTAATTCTATTTTTAATTTTTTTGAGAAATCCTGATACTGTTTTCCACAGTGACCGCACCATTTCACATTCCTACCATCAGTACGTAAGCGTTCCACTTTCTCAGTGTCCTCACCAACACTTGTTCCGTTCTGTTAAAAATGCTTTTTTTAAATAATAACCCTCCAGGATTTTATTTTGGGGGTTAGACGACAGAACATATGACAAGAACCTAGCATAGTGTGTGGTTCAGCAAGTGATAGCTGCCTTTGGTACCTCAGGTTTTAGATCTTTCTGTAGAAGTAGAGTAAGTGGTAACTTTCTCAGAAGCCACCAGAATGCCTTCTTGTCATGTCTCAGATCATTGGCGCTGGAACACCAAGGGTGTGTGTTTGGACAGGAATAACTGATTCAGCTCTAGTCTGGAAAGGCCCTGTATGGCTTGGGGTCATGTCAAGCTTTGAGATTCTTGAGAGGAACAACATGGCTTTAAGGATACCCCAGGATGGAGAGTTCTTTCTGTGTAACCCCTTAGAATCTTTTCTTGCCTGGGTTCCCACCACCTTGCTGGTTTCACTACCTGGTGTCGTAGACCCAAGCTCTGTGTAGACAGAGGAGCATTGAGAATATCTTGTTATGTCCCACAGACTCTTCTGGGGAAAAAATACAGTAATTAACACCAAGTTTTTTTTTTTTTGAATTCTTATGGAAATGTTGGAAAACAACCTTATTAACACTTGATCATTTATCCAGTAAGAGAATATTTGAAATGAAAAAATTAAAAAAATAAAGAGATTATTTGAAATGGGACAGCTTGCAAGATGAAAAATGACCTTTATTTTCTAGAATAAGGCTGCATATCAGATAAAAGGACAAAGCAAACATGATTTTAGGAAGGAAGACAGCTGACTCGAGTAGTATTCATTCCATGATGGTAACATTCCAAAAGAGGTAGGAGACATGCTCTGACTATACACTATTTCTCAGACAGACACAGGGCTCTGTCCTCTCCTCCTTCAGCAAAAGACGGCAGATTTCTGTACCACGTTGAGAGTATGGGTTCATACTCTCGGGTGAAGAGAAAGCCAGAGAAGTGATTTTTGGATCAGAAAACTAGGAAGAATCCAGTCATGTTGCAACAAAACAAAACAAAACAAAACGAAAAGGAAAAGGACAGGAACTTTTTTTGGTCTGCAGTTTTGCTCAAAAAATTCAGTTGTTTTTTTTTTCTTTTACAAGGCAAGTTTTTAATAGTCATGTTTCCATCAGCTCCATAGTTCCTTACTCCTCACTTAAAAAAAAAAAGACCTAAATGTAAATAATTTTAATTTAAATTTTGATTCTCCTTAAAATAACTCATTGGCATATACTTGTTTATTATATATCATATCTATGTGTCCACGTATCTACCTGTATCTATCTATTGCAAACACACAGTTTCGTAGGGTGGTAGCTTATAAAATTTCCGTGGTCTTTTTCATGGAAAATATATAAATAATCTTACTTTGCAGAATTTTCCAGAAACACAACTGTGCTAACCCTTCCCAGGTTCTGGCTGAAGCCTGAGTTTCGTTGGCTTCCTGGAAATCTGCCTGCAGGCATATGTGATCCCCTGTGAGGTCTCCCCGCTTTAGAAGCTCCCTGAAGGGCGCTCCATCATCTGAGGCTTCGCCAGGTCCTGCTGGCGCTCCAGTGGAGAGGAAGCACCCGTCAGGGAAACCGGTGCTGGAGCTTGATCTTGGCTCCAAAGCCGCGGACCCTCCCCATCTGTAAAGGCCTACTCAAAGTTCAGGGAAAGCATTTTTAAGAAGTCGTGGTGTAGGAAGATGAGAAAAACAGCATCCATGGCAGGGGGTGGGGAGGACCAGGAGAAACGAGGGAGAGGGCCCAGGCTGGGCCAGGGTGCAGAGGCTGAATTATTCATGAGCAGGAAATTCGCTGGCTGCCTCCTGGGGGTTCCAGTCCAGTGGAAGTGCATGGTTTAAGTGAGCGGAGCCGCGCGGCTGTCCCCGAAGTGTCGGGGCGCTGCGGTCCCCTTCTTCCCCGTGGCCCGGCCGGGGGGCTGAGATCGCAGCAGTAACCCCCACGGCCAGATGTCCTGACCGTCAGCCTCTTGTCGTCCCGCAATTGTCCTCTTCTGTGCGTCTTTCTGTCCCCAGAGGCACAGTGTCCCAGCGCGGGGAGAGGACAGAGAGCAGACACCGCAAACGGACCCAAAGGCAGGGGTCCCGTGAGGAGAGCGGAGAGAGTCTGGGGGAAGTTCCCACCGGGTACAGGGACTGGGGTGTCAACAGCACGTGTAGCTAGCTAGACTGGACCCTGGCTCAGGGAGAATGGCTGTAAAGGACGTCATCGGAGGCTTGAAGACGTTGGTACAGGGACTGTAGAAGAGATAATTGCGTCGGTTTTAAATTTTCCTGAATTTGAAAATTATACTGTTGTTAGGTAAGATAATATCTTTGTTCTTAGGATAAAAATGCTGAAATATGTAGGGGTAAAAGGAAATATTGTCTCTGCAACTTACTTTCAAATTGTTCAGAAATAATAATTCAAAATGTACACATATGCATACATATATAGGGAGAAAGTGTGCAAATGTAGCAAAATGTGAGTAATTAGTGAATAAAAGGTATAATTGCACTGTTCCTGAACTACTTCTCTAAAGTTTGAAATTACTTCACATCAAAAAGTCACAAAATAAAGAAGCAGACTGTATGGAGTTCTTAGAACCATGTATTTTGGGGCTGTTTCCCAGATGCCAACCTTAGAATTCTTTGGGGTGTTTAAGGTAGGGGTTCAGGGGTCCCAACCACAGACCTATGTTCCAGCAGGTTTGGGGTAAGCCTGAGACTACACATTTTCTGGAAGCACCCCAGATGATTCGGATTCCGGCAGCCAGCGGCTGCCACTTTAAGAAACACTTTCTCTTCCAGGCCGATGTGCTTACAACCTACCCAGTGTGTCTTGTCAGAGCCACCCCCTGGCTAGTTACACCTGCAATGTATAGACAAAATTCTGGGGACTCCTGGGTGGCTCAGTTGGTTGGACGACTGCCTTCGGCTCAGGTCATGATCCTGGAGTCCCGGGATAGAGTCCCACATCGGGCTCCCAGCTCCACGGGGAGTCTGCTTCTCTCTCTGACCTTCTCCTCACTCATAATCTCTCTCACTGTCTCTCTCCCAAATAAATAAATAAAAAATCTTAAAAAAAAAAATACTGACCTAATCCTGTTGAGGCAGGAGCTGGGGCTGGTGTTGGGTTAAGTCACCCACTCTAAGCCGGTGGTGGTTCCATGTCCACTGGTCCCCTGCTCCTCCCTGTGTCTCTTTGCTAACACGGTATATGTGGTGTCCTTAGAGATAGTCCCAGAGTCATTCAGTCCTTCCAGGAACCCAGTGGTGATACTGATGACACCAGGGGAGGGCTCCACAAAAAAGTGGTGCAGGTGATGAGGATTGGTCCTGCCTGCATTGATATGATGGGACCATTGGTAGACGATGCACATGGGCAGAGACAGCTGGGAATGAGGGCATGGGTCCAAAGAACACAGGTAAAGGGCAAGACAAGCACAGGGTGGGTGAGTGAAACATGAAATGTGTTTGAAGTGATTAGGGAATATTTTATGGATAACATGTGTGCACCAGGCAATATGCAAGGTACTGCTGTGAACATGGGGGCAACAATGCAGCCCCATTTTCTGCCCTGAAGCTCAATTTAGGGCTAGATCCCTCAAGGACCCAGCAGAGTAGAAGGGCTACCCTGATCTGTGATAAAGACTTCATGAAGGGAACGAGTGAAGGGGAAGTCATACTGCTAAGAAAACTTGACACCAGATGATGGGGGACAAGAAGGGCGTTCCCGAATATTGTACCGAGTACCATATTTCTGCAGGTCCCATCAGGACTGAAAGGACTGACAGACTTTATGTCCCAACAATAATAATTATAAAAAAAAATACACCCCACACATTTTGCCTCAAGCTTGTATCAGTAGACTTTGGAATCATCGGGGGTTGCAGAACAGGCGGACCCTTTCTCTCTTTAGTCCCATGGTGGTCCCTTTCTTTGGCTACATGCATGATACTCGCCACTGGGTTCTCTAGTTCCATCACCTCTAAGCTGTCCCTTGCTTCTTCGTGTAGATAAGGTCTCAATTACCTCCCTCTTCTCTCCAGGAGGAGTTGTGCTTATTTGTTTCTTAATTACTTAATTTTTATTGAACATTTATATACTGAGTAGGTAATACACTCACAGAGTTGAAAAATAAGAGAGATGAAGAATGCAGAAACAGTCCCTCTGCCATTCCTGGCTCACCAGCCCTCCCAGAGGCACACATTTCTTCTTCATATTTCCAGAGATCATCTCTCTATATTAAGGAATAGATTTTTCTTCATTTTAAAGAATAAATTCTAGTACATTTTACATATTGTTTTGCACTTTGCTTCTTTTACCTATTTAAAAACACATCTAGGAGACCATGCTCCATCAGTCCATAAGAAGGTTCCTCATTCTTTCTGGGACTGCATAGTATCCCATTGTATATATGACCCATGATGGTCATTTAGGTTGTTTTCAAACTTCCCATTACAATACACACACGAGTACAATACAGGTTACCTTCCCAAAGGTAGAGTTTTTGAGTCAAAGGATATGAACTTTGATAGTTTAGATGCATATGGATAGATTTCCTTCAATTGAGGGACCAGTTGACATGGCCACCAAATGTGTTGACATTCACTACACACTTGCTGCCATAAGAAGTCATCCATTTTTTTTGACATTTGCAATTTTTAAAAAAGCTTTTATTTATTTATTTGGGAGAGAGAGAGAGAGAAAGAGAGAACTAGCAGAGAGGAGGGGTAGAGGGAGAGAGAGAAGCAGACTCCCTGCTGGGCAGGGAGCCCAGCTTGGGGCTCTATCCCAGGATCTGGAGATCATGACCTGAGTGGAAGGCAGATGCTTAACCAACAACTGAGCTGCCCAGGCGCCCCTGACATTTGCAATTTTATAAGTGGGAAAAATGGTGCCCCACTGAAATTTTAATTTGCATTCTGCTTATAATAAGTGGATTTGAACATCTTTTCATGTTTAAAATCCATTTTCATTTTGGAGGCATTCCCCTGCCCCTCCCCACCCTTACCCATATCTCTTATCTTGTCTATTGGGTTATGTTTTTACTGAAAAAGAGCCATTTCTAGACTAGCTCTTTGTTAGTGATGTGAATTGCAAAATGTGTTGCCATGCAAACTCTGAAATGTTCATTTGTAGTTCAACGGGTCAATCTTTTCTTTAATGGCGTCTATTTTGTTTTGCAGTTAAAAACAAGGTTTTATGCCAAGGTGATTTTAAAAATTATCCCATAGAGTCTTCTAACTCTTCCATAATTTAAGCTTTATATTAAAAATTTAAATCCATACCACGTTTACCCTGGTGTAAGATGTGAAGCCTGAATTCAACTGCATTTTCCCCACAGATGGCTATCCAATTGTTCCGACATCATATTTTCTGCACGGATTTGATGGGCTGTCCTTTCCATACACTAAATTTTCATTTGTGCTTGGGTTTATTTATGGACTTTAAGTTCTGTCTCATTTATCTGCCTGTCTACTTTTCATCAGTACTACACTAGGGTAGTTATTAATCATAATATGTCAGTATTTGCCTGGGATGTCCCGTTATTACCTTTCTTTTTTAGAAGTGTCCTGACCGCTTTGCTTGCTTATTTCTACATATAATCTTCATGATCGGGTTATCTAGTTAAATAATCTTGTTGGTATTTTATCTCGATTGGTTTCCCCCCCCCCGCCAAAGATTTTATTTATTTATTTGACAGAGAGAGATCACAAGTAGGCAGAGAGGCAGGCAGAGAGAAAGGAAGGGAAGCAGGCTCAGGACCCTGAGATCATGACCTGAGCCGAAGGCAGCGGCTTAACCCACTGAGCCACCCAGGTGCCCTCGATTGGTTTTTTTAATAGGCTATTTACTTAGATAGTAAGTTAGGGAGAAATGACACTGTGTTATTTCCCAATCCAAGAGTATGATGGGCCTTTTTATTTGCTCAGGATATTTTTAATGTGTCCTATACATTAGTTCCTATTGACTTCATTTCTAAGTAGTTTTTTCTTCTTTTTTCTATTGTAAATTACCTTCTCTCTAAGACATTCTAATTGGTTGTGGTTAGTGAATGGTTGAAAGATATGGAGTTAATCATTTTATATTATTACTACATTTTCTTACAGTTTTTAAGAAGTACAGAGTGGCAGTTTTATTCGTTAGCTATTAGCTTTCCCCCTCTTCCCTTTAATATTTTTTATGAGATAAATTCTTTCTCTATCACTGGTCAGTTCAAGTTTTCTTGCGCAAGTGACTGATGTTGAGTTTCTCCACTTTCTCATTAACTAATTTGTCATGGGTGTCCTTCCAGTGGTACTAGTTTCTTAGGAATGTCATGTTATTTGTGTTGATGCCTTTTTTTTTCAGTCAAATCAGCAAGAAAATTCGTTTTCCCAATGAATTCTAGGATTCGCTTCTTTTCACTGATTGAATTATCAAACAGTTCAAGAGCCTCTCCATATATCCATTACTTCAAGTAGAAACCTATTTTCTGCTGTTTAATGAATTATTATTTTGGTAAGGTCTGTAATTTCTTTTGATTACAATTTGCTTTATTTATTTATTTGCAATTTGCTTCTTGATATCAGAACAATTTCTACCAGTTTTCTTCCTTCTATTTGTCACTTTTGTTTCGTATCTTAAAAGAATTTATATGTGTATTTTCTCTCAGTTTTTTAACAGGTAAATTTAAAGGTGAGAAAAGGAAGTCCCTTTTGTATATATCCAGAAAAGGAATCTGTACTTATGTTTCATAAACATCTTTCGCTGGCAGTGATAATGGCATTTTAAGCTTTAATAGGCTTTTAAGAAACATTTTATGTTTTGTTTGTATTCCATTTTGTTTGTTCTCGTTTCTGTTATTGAAAATACATTTTAGACTCCTTGAAAAGTTGTTTACTTGCGTTGCAAGGCTTGAATAGAACATTTTGGGGACCTTGTGAGAGTTGGGGACTCGTTCAGTGAGGGTTGAGTGGTCTGCAGTCACTTCTGTGTATAATCAGTTGCTGTTAGCATCCTGCTGTGGGCTGGCTCCTAGGAATATCTTACCACTAGTTCTATGGCTGGCCGTGAGGACGCAGGAGCCAGATCTGTAGCCACCTGTTCCAAGACAGAGTAGAAAGAGACGGTGGTCCTAGAGGACCTCAGTCAAGAGATCTCATCTTTGCAACTATTCAGGAACATACAACCACATGAAGGCTGAGCTCTTCACAGGGGTCGGGAGGATGGCACAGGTGAGCACAGATGTGGCTGAGACACGGCCTCTTCAGCCTTGTGCAATTACCTCAGCCCACGCACCTGCACAGGCCCTGGGGCTTCTCTAGGTTTTCTTAGAGAAACAAAGGTCCTTGGGTGACTTTTGATGTCCAAACTCCATCTCAACTATGTAATGAGAATGCCCAGGCCCCTGTGATAATGAAATCTTCTAACTTGATTCAAAGTCATACTTACTTTTGGCTCCTCCTGCTGGGCCTTGGGCAGATGGGAGCTGGGATGGGTTATAAACTCAGTTAGTCTTAATACAGATTTTATTTTGATAATATTTTTGTTGATTTTCTTATTCTTTTCCATGTAAACAATCATATATTGTCTGAAAATGATAGGACTTCAGTCATTCCTATGTTGCTTTTTTTAGCTTCCATTTCTTCCTCTCACCTAATTGTTTTGGCTAGTGTGTAGAAGAGTTAACACGGCAGGACTGAACTGCTTTCCTCGGAAAGGTCTGCTTGCCAGGTTGGCACTCGGCTCTCTGGAACTGGAGTTTTAGGAACCCACTGTTCCCAGAATTGACGAGTGGCTCGCTGTACCTAAGCTGTTTGCACAAACAACATGGTCTATGCTAAACACCGACTTTCCTTCTGGGTGTCTGGAATATGGGACCTTGCCAGCTAGAGGCTGCTTACATGATCAGCCCTCGATAGAAACCCTGAGCAGTCCATGTCTTGTGAGTGTCCGTGGTTTGTGGCATTTCACCCCAGGAGTCAGTCCTGTGTTGTCTCCCCTGGGAACGGACCCTTGTTTGCTTCCACTTGGTTTCTTCTGGGCTTCGCCCCATGAGCTTTCCCCCTTTGATGATTGTGCTTGTGTTCTTCTGCTGTAATAAATCCCAGCCATGAGGATGACTGTGCAGTCTTGTGAGTCTTCCTAGTGAATTACTGAATCCGAGGCAGAACTAGATATTGTATTTGTGGCGGAATCACAAATAAGGCTGAGAAATGCCTTTCTCCATGCCATATTAAGATAAATTATTAGCCTACAAACCAGTACATTTAGAAGGTCTCACATTCTTATTGTGGAGCTGAAATACTATCTCCTGCAAAGTTTCTCTGCCAGAACTCTGACGAGGGAGGTCTGGGAGTGGGACCTGGGCATCTGCTGGTGTCCCAGCAGCCCTGGGATCTGGACCTGATGGTCCTTAACCCAACCCTTGTGTCTGCCTTTCTCTTCTTGGAGGTTGTCCCAAGAGGTTTCTCTTTTGTTTTTCTCAGCTTCCCTTCTGTACCCCATACCTGGCCCCATTATTGTGCCACCCACTCACAGTTGTTCTTTGGATTCCTGCTTTTCTTATTTTCCAGCTCACTAAACTTTGCTGTCCTGGCAGATGTCTGCTGGATCTTGTTCAACACTAAAAAGGTTCAGAGGTAGTCAGAATTTCCTGAGAGGACCCAGAGGCGCCCATCACCAGTTCCAACTCAGGCTACTCACTTTCTCTTTCTAGGATGGGCCCAACCTGAGACTGCCCAGGTGCACAGTGGGGGTCAATGCTGTTCAGACCCTCCCCTGGTACCCCATCTACACCCAGATAAGAAGCTTCTGCTTAATTCAGGGATCACGACGGTCCATGGAAGGTTCTTTTCAAGATTAAAGCCATAATGAATCTGACAGTATTGGAATGTGATGGGAAAGATGTTTTGATATCACGGGTGAACAGTGGGAAAGTGGTACAGCCGTCTGATGTGATGCAACGAGACCCGGACAAGAGGAAGGGCAAATGTTGGTGGAGGAGGACAGTTGATCATGATGAGACCAGAGTCAAAACCTTTTCAACTCGTTTTTGAAACCAACAGATTCTTGCAGGCTCCTCCCCCCACCCCCCAATCCACTCTGCACACCACACCCAGAATAAGCCACTTCCATCACAGCGCTTTGTTCAATATCAGGAGTGGGTTCCACTTGCCTGAGTTGTTTTCACATCCCTCCAAAATTGGGCTCCACTAACCTGTCTATAAGTCTCCAATGCAGTATTTAAATATCCTAGTGGGGGGCCATACACCTAGCATATGTACACCCCCTCCATGCCAGATTTCTTCACTGCCTACAACAGACATAGTTTCTGCTCATCTTGTTGTCACCTCCCTAATGCCACCATTTCCTCTTTCATGCAGTTATCACTCCAGAAAGCCTGGCAGAGGTTTGAGCTGTTCTGGAACAAACATAGGTTTTAGGGTTCCTTTTAATGTCAAGTTTCCAAGTGCCAAGTGCTTTTGGCACCTCAAAATGCCCAAGGGATGAATGCAAGCGAGGCGTAGCCAGTCCAGAGGACAGTCAGATGAACTCTTGCATGGCTGATCCGAGGCCGTGTCAACCCACCAAAGCCTGTCCTTTGCAGCAACTCTGAGCTGACCAAGAGAGATGTTGTTACAGTTAGCAGTCAGCAAGGTGACTTTAAGTAGAATCTATTTTTCACATTGGAACAGTAAGACATTTTCAGAGACCAGGTTTAATCAGAGCCTTGCATTCAAGTACAGAGTTGTAGCAGCATATTTTCAAGAATTAACTATTTGATTTATATAAATAATTTGTACTGGTTGTAAAATTGTAAAAATTAAGTTGATAGGCAGAAGTTATTAAATAAAAGGTTCTTCTGAAATTGTCCACTTAGAACACTTTGTTGGGAATCCTTTCCAGTAATTTAGACATAATATAATTATAATATCTATATATAATAGGCAAATGTGTGTTTTCTTTCACAAATGGGAACTAAGCCATATGTATTACTGTTTGGTTTTCACTTATCCATATAAGTCAGACATTTTTCCTGTTGACATATAGAGATAACTCACGTTGTTTTCAACGGATGCAGAGTATTTTTCTATATGGATGTTGCAGTATTTATTTTAGCCGTCTCTTCCTCTTAGACTGTTTTTTCTCTGTTCTTTTGCTGTTAAAGACAATACTGAAATATTTTTATGCAAAGATACCATTGTATACTTTTGAAATTTTAACTGTAGGAGAAATTCCTGGAAAGTCAGTATAATTGCTAGGTAAACAACATACATATTTATAATTTGGATAGATGTTCCCAGATTGCTCTCCAAAAAAGTGCTGATTTATATTCCCACCTACAACATTTGAGAGGAGAGCTACATCCTACATACAAAACTGGATTAAAGATGTCTTTCTACCTAGCTGTAGTCTCACATGGCAGCATGGAGTAGCGAAAGTGTGAACACATACTCAAGAAAATCTTGCTAGAGCCAGTTTGGTGTAGTACAGAAATCAAGAGAGTTTTGGAATCATAAGGACTTCAGTTTTAATCTTGATCCCACCGTCCACTAACAGTGAATCTGGTGCCATTTACTTAATCTCCTTCAATTGGGACAATAGCGCTCCCTTGCAGAGCTGTTGCTAATGTTTAATAATACATAGAGGGTATAGATAGGTAGCCATCTGGACTTTTGTTTGTTAGGAGTTCTTTGATTACTCATTCAATTTATTTGCTGGCAGTCAGTCTATTCAAATTTTCTATTTCTTTGTGCTTTGATTTTGGTAGCTTATGTTTCTAGGAATTTATCCATTTCTCCTAGATAGTCCAATTTGTTAGCATACATTTTTCACAACATTTTCTTACAATTGTTTGTATTTCTGTGGTATTGGTTGTTATTTCTCCTCTTTCTTTTGTGATTTTGTTTATTTGGCTCCTCTCCCTTTTTCTTTTTTGATGAGTCTGGCTAGAAGTTAATTTTGTTGATCTTTTCAGAGAACTAGCTCTCTCTTTCATTGACCTGTTCTATTGTTTTTGTTGTTGTTGTTAATTTCTATAACACTTATTTCTGCTCTACTCTTTATTGTTGCTTTCCTTCTGCTGGCTTTCGGTTTGTTTTCTTTTCTTTCTTTCTTTTTCTTTTCTTTTCTTTTTTTTTTTTTTTTTTCTTTGCTCCTTTAGGTTTTTTTTGGTTTTTTTTTTTGGGTTTTTTTTTTTTTTTTTTTTTTTTGCTTCTTGAGGAAGGCCTGTATGGCAATAAATGTCTCTCTTAGAACTGCTTTTGCTATGTCCCAAAGATATTGGACCATTGCATTTTCATTCATCTCCATGTAAATTTTGATTTCTTCTTTGATTCTTGGTTGACCCATTCATTGTTTAGTAGCATATTATTTAACCTCCATATATTTGTGGCCTTTTCAGTTTTTTTCTTTTTTTTAAAGATTTTATTTATTTATTTGACAGAGAGAGATCACAAGTAGCCGGAGAGGCAGGCAGAGAGAGAGAGAGGGGAGCAGGCTCCCCGCTGAGCAGAGAGCCCGATGCGGGACTCGATCCCAGGACCCCGAGATCATGACCTGAGCCGAAGGCAGCGGCTTAACCCACTGAGCCACCCAGGCGCCCCTTCAGTTTTTTTCTTGTAGTTGATTTCTACTTTCATAGCATTGTGGTCAGAAAAGATGTATGGTATGATTTCAGTCTTTTTGAATTTGTTGAGACTTGTCTTGTGGTCTAACATGTGATCTATTCTAGAGAATGTTCCTTGTGTACTTGAAAAGAATGTATATTCTGCTGTTTTAGGATGGACTGTTTTGAATACATCTGTTAAATCCATCTGGTCCAATGTGTCATTCAAAGCCATTGTCCCTTGATGATTTTCTGTTTAGAACTGTCATGGATGGAAGTGGGGTGATTAAAGTCCCCTACTATTAATGTATTACTATTGATTAGTTCCTTTGTGTTTGTTATTAACTGTTTTATGTGTTTTGGTGCTCTCATCTTGGATGCATAAACATTTACAATTATTCTACCTTCTTGTTGGGTCATCCCATTTATTATTATATAGTGCCCTTCTTTGTTTTAAAGTCTATTTCATCTGATATAAATCTTTGTTTAAAGTCTATTTGGTCTGATATAAGCATTGTTACCCTTTGTTTCTTTTGACGTCCATTTGCCAGTTTCTCTATCCTCTCACTTTCAATCTGCAGGTGTCTGAAATGAGTTTCTTATAGGCAGCAGATAGATGGGTCTTGTGTTGTTGTTGTTGTATTTTAATCCATTCTGTCCCCCTATGTCTTTTGATTAGAGTGTTCAGTCCATTTACTTTCAAAATAATCACTGATAGATATGTATTTTTTGGCCTTTTTTTTTTTTTTAAAGATTTTATTTGTTTATTTGACAGACAGAGATTGCAAGTAGGCAGAGAGGCAGGCAGAGAGAGAGGAAGGGAAGCAGGCTCCCTGCTGAGCAGAGAGCCCGATGCTGGGCTTGATCCCAGCACCCTGAGATCATGACTTGAGCTAAAGGCAGAGGCTTGAACCCACTGAGCCACCCAGGTGCTCCTTTTTTGACCATTTTTAAGACTTGTTGTATAGTTGTTTTTGTAGTTTTTCCTGATCCTTTATTCTCTTGCTTTCTTTCATGTTTGCTAGCTTTCTTTAGTGATATACATGGATTTCTTTCTCTTTATTCTTTGCATAACTGTGACTGGTTTTTTATTTGTGGTTGCCATTAGGTTTGTATATAATATCCTCTGCATATGCAGTCTATATTAAGTTGATGGTGGCTTAAGTTTGAACCCATTCTTTACTCTTCTCCCTCATCTTTGATGTATATGGTGTCATATTTTATATACTTTTATTTTATGAATCCCTTGACTGATTTTTCAGAAATATTTATTTTTATTGTTTTTGTGTGTTTATTCTTCATACTCTCCCATATGGTTTCTTCTTTCTAATCAAAGATGGACTTTTAATATTAATATTTTAATATTTCTTGTAAGGCTGATTTAGTGGTCAGGAACTCCTTTAGTTTTTGTTTATCTGAGAAACTCTTCATTTCTCCTTTTATTCTAAATGACAGCCTTGCTGGATAGAGTGTTTTTAAGTATAGATTTTTCCCCTTCAGCACTTTGACTCTATTGTGCTACTCCTTTCTGGTCTGCAAAGTTTCTGCTGAAAATCTGCTGATGGCCTTATGGAGTTTCCCCTCTATGTAACTGTCTTCTTTTCTCCTGTTGTTTTAAACATTTTTTTTTCTTTATCACTACTTTTCCATCTTAATTACTATGTGTCTTGGTGTATACTTCCTTGGGTTGATTTTGGTGAGAATCTCTGTACCTCCTGGATCTGGATATCTGTTCCCTTCCCCAGATTAGGGACGTTTTCAGCTATTATTTCTTCAAGTAGTTTCTGCCCCATATTGTCTCCTGGGATTCCTATAATGAAAATATCATAACACTTGATGGAGTATAACTTCGTGGAAGTCCCTAAGATGTTTCTCAGTTTGCATAATTTTTCTCTCTCATTGTTCTGTGTGGTTATTTTCCATTACTCTGTCTTTCAGGTCATTAATTCATTGCTCTTTGTCTTCTAGTCTGCTGTTTATTCCATCAAATTTATTTTTAATTTCACTTATTATGTTTTTCATCTCCATTTGACTCTTTTGTACCTTTTGTTAAGGTTTCATTGATATCCTCCAGTCTTTTCTCAACTTCAGTAAGTATCTTTATAATCATTTCTTTAAATTCTCTACCGGCCATATTACCTATATCTGTTTCACTTAGGTCTCTTGTTATGATTTGGTCCCATTCTTTCCTTTGGGACACATTCCTCTGTCTCCTCATTTTGTCTAACTCTCTGCATCTGTTTCTGTATGGGTAAGTCATCCATGTCTTTTGGTCTGCTTGTGAAGAAGAGGTCCTGTAGTGTCCTGCAGTGTCCTGCAGTGTGGTGTCCCCTATTCCCTATGGCCTGGCACTTTGGGGGTTGTCTCCTATGGGTGTTGTATGTGCCCTCCTGTTGGGTCCTGGCCTCTCTTTCCTGTAGTACAGTTGTCTTCCAAAGCTCTTTTTGCCTGTTGTGGTGAGTGTTTTGTTCCCAGCTAGGTGGGGCACTTTTTAACAAGGTGTGTGCTGGTCTGCTTGTGAAATGAGATGACTGCCACTGCTGCCAAAACTGAGGCCCCACAGGAGGCATGGGTCAGGAGACACAAGACGGGTCTTCTGGGGGAGGGGCCCTACACCACAGAGACTGAAGTAAGCATGAGTAGAAAGGGTGGATCCATGGAAACACCGGGAACAGGGCTTGGGGCAAGTTACTTAGTGATTGTTGGCATGGTGTTGGTTCCTGCTGGTGGCTGTGTGTTTATGCTGAGGGGTGGAAAGGAAAATGGTGCACATAAGCTCCCTTGTTCCTGAAGGGGTCTCCTATGATGTCTGCCTCTCCAGCTCATGCTCTGAGATGAGTAACTAATGTTCCTTCCCATCTATTTCTGGCATTTTTCAAACTGCTGCTTCCAGGCTGTATCTCCACTGGCTGTCTGCTGTCTCTTTAAGGGTGGAGAGTCAGCTTCCCAACACCCTCTGAGTTCTCCTAGAGCCAAGCAAGTTGAATTTTGAAATTCCAGGCTTTAAGTCCAGCTGGTTATAAGAACTCACAAAATTCAACCCCTCCTGCTTTCAAAGCTGAATGTTATGGGGATTTGTTTAACCCATGTGGGCTCTACAGTGTGATAGTCTCTACAACCCCAGCTCTGTCCTGCTGCAGATGGCCATGGTCTGTTTTACTCCCAAACTGCATCTTTGCCCTTTCTACCTTCTTTGCTGTGGTTTCTTCTTACCTTTAGCTGTGGAGTTTGTTCTGCCAGTCTTCGGGTCATTTTTCAGGTTATTACACTGATGTGAGTGTTATCTAATTGTATCTGTGGGAAGGGCAAGCTTAGGGTCCTCCTACTCCACCATCTTTCCAGCCTCCTCTCCCAATAGTTCTCTTTTGAGGTTCAAGGAACTAGTGCATGTAAAGTGCTTAGATGAGATATGGAATTTAGCAAGTACTAAGTAAGTGTTTGTTAGAGAAATAAATTATTTAGGAGCTCCTCTGTGTAGATGACCCTTAGGCTCGCTAAGTGGATTCACCATAAGACATTTAAAGCAGGGTGCTCAATTCAGGTGAGAGAGCTGGGATTTGGGGACAAGGGAGTTAGATCCAATAAACTATAAGTAGCATAGTTGTTTTTCCTGACCAACAGGTTTCTTGCCAGACCTAAGTATCACAAGGCCCAGAAATGACACAGGTTCATTATAAAAACTCTCCATTGTTTCCAATGTAATTACAGCTGAGAATGGGAGCCAGAGCTCCTTTCTTCACTTCATTTATTATGGTTATAATGGCATGCTCTGTTTTACTTTCAAGCCATAAGGTCAGACTCCAAGTACACTTGAGGCACCCCTTTGGCAAAGATAAACCCAAAGCTGCCTGGAAGGCAGCATCTATACTAATCTTGCCACAGTAGGAGCTTTGGGGCCACACAGAAGAGGAATTGAGGGAACAAGAGCTGAGTCTTAGACTGGAGAGCCCCCAAAACTGCTCCTGAATTCTTATAAGGTGGAAGTGGTATAGAGAATTTGACTAGCTATGAAGAGCTCAGTGCTCTCAATGACATCAAAGGACTAGCGGTCCTCTTCAGAGATCCCCTGTGATGGACCTCAGCCTCTGCCTGCAGCCTCTGCCTATTCCTGCAAGGGTTTGGCAACCTCAGCTCTTTTAAGTAAGTCTATCTTGGATGGAAGGAGAGGTGTCTTGGCCTGAACTTGGACTCCTGGACTTACTTCTGGATTCAACCCACTGCCTTTCTTTCTGATCTTGGAGTAGTCATTCAATTCCCATCCTGGTCTTTTCTTGCCTATCTTTAAAATCGCCATTCAAGAAACCATGAAGTCCCTAAGCCACAGTGAGGAATTGATGATGTCTAGGAATAGCTCATACTCAATGCTGCTGAGAAAAGGAGAATATCACTCAGGCTACTTCCCTCTTCTCCTCCCTCTTTTAATAGGAAGGATCTCAGTTCATCTTTGGGACATAGTCAAGAGATTTGGTAAGTGATAGAAAAATCTTAATTACTTAAGGAGTCTTCAGAAAGTGCTCACTCATGAAGTGGTGGGATCTTTAGATGTTCTTTAGGCTCTGCCCTTAATTTGTACAGCTATATGCCACCTATGTTGCTGGGGAGTTGAGAGGGCAAATAGATTAGAGTTCTTGTGTGTAGAATTGTATAAGATTCATCAAAGTATCTTTATAAGAGTGCCATTTACAATCTGATACCTTGAAGGCAGCAGTGATTTTCTGTGGTTTAGTAGGAGTCTGACCAGGAATAAATTGTTGCAACCTCTCCATAGGAAAAAAACAATCCTTCCCTAGACCCTTTGATACCATAAGTACCTGCTGGTCTAAACCAACCATCAGCAGTAAAGTTCTTTTAAAAACAGAGCTTAATTAACCAGACAGAAGAAAAGACAAGAGCAGTGTTCTATAATCATCTTGTAATAGATGGGAAGGGAAAAATAGTTCTTTTATGGTACATGGGGCACAACCTTCTACCCTGGGGAAAACCATAACATGAAGTGATATCATACTGTATACAGTTTCTCTTTATAGAGACTAATGTCCATTTCAATGTCCATTCTGTTCTGGAAAAAGAAGTAGGATTGCAGCCAAATGTCACAGGAGACATGCTGCTCACTGAGACCTGCAGTAAGTATAGGGTCGGCCCACTTGGGAGCCCACCTGTTGGGGGCCTGCAGAGTACCTTACCAGGTGTGCTTAGCAATCGGCATGTTCTCAGTGGGTGACACCTGGAATTCAGATAATGGGCCCCGCTGAGGGTCTGTGTGTGTCCTATGCAACATTTAGCACAGGATTGATGTTTAGCAGAAGGATGAAATTTTGTCGTTTGAGACTCTATAATTTCTCAGCAGAATCTACTCTATAATTTCTCACAGAATCCAGGATCATTCCTTGAAATTGTTGAGGGGAGAGCTGCTCAGGGTCTAGAAGGGTGAGGAACAAATGCTCCCAAGAGATATGTGCCCTGTTGCTGGGGTCTGACCTGTGGGAATCCTCTCAGATCCTGTCTCTAAGTGTGGTGACCTGTCTGTCTGATCCTCTTCAGTTCATCCAGGTGGAGGGGAAGATGGTGGGCACTGACCTCTGCCACAAAGTGCTGAGGAAGGCTTTTCTCAGGTTATCCATCTCCTTTTGAGTTATGGAATTCAAACATGGGTTTAAGAATCAGTTAAGAGACTGGCCACACTGGACACTGCAGGAGATACCCGGGAGAGGCTAATGGTGGATCAATTTGGAGACTTCAAGGGGGTTTGGTCAAAAAATGGCAAGGGGGAGATTTGGAAAGAAGAGGAAGAGGACAGACAGCTGAAGGCCATCTAAATGGTTCCTCGCCTACTTCTGAAGCAGAAGGGAGAGGTCACATCAGCTCCCAGTTGACTTACCTAGCTGGCTCTCCTTTTAGTGCCTGGCCATCACCTACCCAACAAGAGTGCTGAAACATGGATGGAAGAGCCAATTTGCAATTATCGTTTGCCCATCATCACTGCAAAGTTAGAGGGACTGAGTGCCTTCATATCCTTGGGACTGACCTGACTTGGAAATGGGACTCTAGCTTTGCATGGAGGCTGACTGACACAATGTCAAGTAGCAAAGGATAGCACCACCTCTGAATTTGTGACTACAGAGAAGAAAAACAATTGGCTTTGGAGCCAGAGAGGCTAGACTGAAATCTAGGTTCTATCACTTTGAATTCATGCAGCCTCAAGAAAGTCCTCTCCAAATAGAGTCCCCATCTGTGAAAGAAAAAAAAAGAATTCATTGCTTAGGTGGTGGCCATTGCAGAACTTGCATGCTCAGAATGGCAGGGAGAAAGCTGTGGCTCTTATGATGGAGGAGAGCTCCCGATCCTGTGTCTTTGTGTCTCTTCTGAGCAAGAAATTTAGCCTCCCAAGTAGTAAGCCTGTGAGAGACGCATTGTTAAAGGCAGAAGGCACTAAAATATGCATGTGCCAAATGTTGAGAAAGCTGGAGTGTAAGCAGTGTTGTAAATTGGAAACAGCCTTGCAGTGTAGAGTGACTAATTTTATCACTCAGGGAAGCTATTGAAACTCCTCCGTATCATCCAGATGACTGTATTAGGGAGAACATCTTGGAAATTTCAGATGAGCTTCTGATGCCATGCGTGACACGGCTTCTTCCTTAATGGTTTGTATCCCCCAAAGTGCGGTACTGTAGTATTCACAGGCTCACTGATTGTGGTAGGGGGAGACACCAGGCCTGAACTCTACCTGATTCCTACTTCACCCTGGACAAAACATGGCAGGGTTTTCTGTTTCTGAGAAGACTCTGTGATCAAGGCATTTTTGTTCCCTTGCATGAGCTGGTACAGGACTGATAGGGCAGCCATCTTGGTGGCTGGGTAGGGGGTATGGAGGGAGGGCGGAAGGATAGGGATGGAGGAGGGCTAAGAACTCCCGTTTTTGATCTCAGGTACCTTTTCTCACACTCTGGACATGTGCCCTCCAGCCACTGTCTCCCCCCAGAAGCCTTGACTGGAACTTGTCTGACTCACACACTAGTTCTCTGGAGACTGTTGCCTTGATTTGTCCTCATGTTGTAGGGAAGATCTACATCTAGCCCCCAACTGCTGGATGTTTTTGAATATCTAGCTCTGAAACCACACTAAACTGAAGTATAATTTTTGGTCATAAGGGATCAGGAACATCTTATCCCTTGATTTCTTCCCAATTTTCTCAAAGCGTAGGCATCCCCTATAGGTACCAGCAAGATGTTGCAAGTGCCCAAGGCCATCTGGCACAGTGAAGTTCCTGTTGGCACATTCCTGGGGGGAAACCAGTTTGTTCCTTTGTGGAAAGTGTGACTGCCATGCTGGCGGGGCTTCTCTGTTTGGGGGACATTGTGGAACTTCTCATGGACAATGCTGAGCGAATGTTCTTGGAAAAGTGGTCTTCACTCTGCATGAGGCTTCCCTGGGTTAATGGACCCTGGTCAGCACCAGGAAGTTGCCTCGTTCCAGCCTTCCGTGGTTGTTCCCTGATGCCTTGTCACTGATGACGTGAGCTCCCAGCCTTCCTGGGACAGACACCATTTGAAGCCAGTCTACTGTTTTCTGAGCAGCAGCTTTGTGCCAGGGACCCATGGGCTTGCCCTCCTCTAATTCCAACAGCCACTCTGCCACGGAGACATTGGTAAGCTCGCTCTACGCGTGGAAGCTGAAGCTCACAGTGGCATATGGACTCACTCAAGGTCACATGGCCTCTGGGACTGGAGACCAGCTCAGCTGGCCCAGTCTCATTACACTGCACTGTACGCAGGCCCCTGGCCAGCACAGGCCTGGGAGCGGCAGCAGGCTGCCGAGTTAATGCACAATGAGAAATGGGATGTGTGTAGGTGGGAGTGGTTGGATTGACAGCCCAGAAAATACTGCCAGAGCCACACTCAGACTTATGGCTCTTTTCTTTCCTTTCTGTTTTTCAAATCTATATCCTGGGGCCAACAGTCCTCACCCCTGGCATCAGTGCAACTGGGAAGTTTTTCTGCTCCTGGCTTTCTGTTTCCATGGGTAAAGTGTAAGTGATAAAAATAATAGCAGGACTCTGAAAAATATGGAGCATTAATGTCCAGAAAATATTTATGGCTTTGGAAAGTCTCTTAACCAAAGGGCTTTTTATGCCAATGAAATTAAAATGCGCGAAAGTCCAAGCAACCCACAATTTCAGAAGCGTACAATTTCAGAAGTGAATTGTAGGAGAGAAAAACAGCAACAGAGTTCAACCAGAGCTTCACTGAGCCTCTCACTAGGGGAGAAAAGCCTGGATTCCACAGATTACATCCCTGTAAACTTTGCTGATCAGACACAGGTTCTTCAGCCAGTACGATTCCATAATGGAAACATTACATCATGGAAGGCAAAGGCTCATTGGTTGTCTGGCCTCTGAGATCCAACCCAGGCTGCTGGCATGTGTAAAAACTGCTTTTTGTTGGAATGATGCTTTATCCAGCTTCTAGCATCCATCTGTTTCAGAAGGCACAAGAGTGGTTTCCCTCGTACCCCAAGGAGGGATGCTGTTGTATTTGCACTGTTAGGGCTGCTGATAAGGCCTACTGATGAACATTACAGCTCATGAGATCTGTAATTGGGCTTTCCTTGAGAATCCTGTTCCTTCTGTCATGGTATTTCGAGCGTTGCCACAGGACAGATAGGTTCTTTTGGGTCAGGAACTGAGAAAGACAGTTTGAACAGTCGGCTTAGTGACTGGAGCTTTAGGTACATATTAACCCCCAAAGCAGATGAGGTCCAAAATACTACAATTTGAAGCTTCTTTATCCCAGGAGATGTTCTAGTGGTACCTCTTCTTGGCCTAACAGAGATGGGAAGAACTCTGTAGATTGTACACATCGAAGGACGGGGGAGGGACCTCTGTTCTCATGGGGAATTCAAACTCCTGTTCCAGGAAAGGATTTCCACTGGGAATGGAATCCTTGATGTCTGGGAAGGGTCTGGTTAGAACTGGGAAGAAGGGTAATGTGTGCTTGTCTTGTCTGTTATTTTCACATATTTGAAGTCATATGGTAATAAAACTTTGATGGATAGAGAACCCCATGGGCTTTCTTTCCCCTCTTGCGTTGCAATGTGAGGGAGAGACCACTGGACCTGACATCAGAAGAGCTGGATACAAATACTGGCTTCAGAGTTATCAGATGTATGACTTTGGGCAAGTCTCCAGGACTCCTAGGGCCTTGACTTTCTCAGATATAGCAAACTGTTGATAAAAACACATTTCTTACATGGCTGATATGAGAAGCAAATTAAGTAATCTGAGTCTATGCCCTTAACCACTAAAGGAGGGAGGTGGTGTCAGGCCAAGACAAAAACCCTCCTGGGACAGATAGTTTTATATTCTTCTGGTTTTAAATATAATAACTAATATCACGGGGTGGTTGTCAGGGGATTGTAAATATGGATTGCTATAACTCAAGTGTTGCCTGCATATAATTGTGAAATAGTTTGGCATCAAGTCTCAGTAAAATTGGAGCTCAGAGCAGAGGAGTGAAATAGTTTTAGTAATGGCAGGTAACCACTATAACAAATGTCTTCAAATAAAAATTTACTTCTGGTGCTCTCTGTGGCAGCACATATACTAAAACCGGGATGATACAGAGAAGGTTAGCATGGCCCCTGTGCAAGGATGACATGCAAACTCACAAAACAGAGGGAGAGGTAGGGGAAAAAAATAAGGCAAAATCAGAGAGGGAGACAAACGATAAGAGACTCTTAATCATAGGAAACAAACTGAGGGTGCCTGGAGGGGGGTGGAGGGGAATGGGGAAACTGGAGAATGGGCATGAAGGAGGCCACTTGAGGTCATGAGCACTGGGTGTTATATGTAACTGAAGAATCACTAAACTCTATCTCTGAAACTAATAATATGTTGTATGCTATAATTTATTTTAAATAATATTAAAAAATTTATTTCTATTTTACTTGGTAGTCAGGTGTGTGTATTTAAAGTGTGTGTGTGTGTGCGTGTGTGTGCATGTGTGTGTGTGTGTGTGTGTGCACATGCATGTACACGATGCTTACAGGGAACCAGGCTGCTTCCCTCTAAAAGATTTGCAATTACCTGGGCCTCTGAGTCCTTCACTGGGTATAGGGCATACACAGCTAGAGAGGAAATAGAGAGAGTGCAAGAAGAATGGCTCAGAAGACTTTCTAGGGGCCAGACGGGGAAGTGCTGTGGACACTTCTACCCATGTTCCCTTAGCTGGAGCTCACATTGCCCCACCAACTACAGAGAGACTGGGACGTAGAACTCAGCTGTGAGTCTGGGAGGAGAAGAAAAATGGGATTTGGGGAATGTGTAGTATTATTGTCTTTACCATAGTCTATCCTTATGGTCATCAAGTACCTGTTCTATCTTCCTCCACATTTATTCCTCCTCAAGAGAAACACATCCCATAATCCCATCCAGTCTCTGCATCCAGTTTAATCATCACAACCATGAGTCTGCCTTCTGGAAGGATGCCCAAGTCCATTGTTTCTGTATGAGTTCTCTGTTACTAACCACTCTGTTACTAACCACTCCCAGAGCATTTTTCCTAGACATAATTCCCACTATTATTTTCCTTTTTCCCCATTATTATTTTTATTGATTATTTTTCTCAATAATTATTTCTCTGCTGGATCCTCATTCCTCTTTCTTTGTCAACTCGATGGTGACCATTTTGATATTATTCAAGAAAATTGTTGGGAAAACAATACCCTTAATGTGATCATTGATGGAGGACTGAATTATTTATTCAGCTTAGAAATTTGCTGGACTTTTGATTTTAGAAATAGTTGGATTTTCCAACCCCCCCTTTAAAGATCTTATTTATTTATTTATTTATTTATTTATTTGAGAGAAAGAGAGACAGAGAACAGCAGGGGAACAGAGGCAGAGGGAGAAGCAGGCTCCCCACTGAGTAAGGAGCCTGATGTGGGACTCGATCCCAGGACCCTGGGATCATGATCTGAGCCAAAGGCTGACACTTAACCTACTGAGCCACCCAGATGTCCCAGATTTTCCAACCCTTCAAACCCAAATTTCCAGACTGTTTTTCCTTTCATTCTGCTTATTCATTGGTGAGGTCTCTCTGATCTCCTATCTTACTTATATATCTTACTTACTTATATATCTTGCCCAAAAAAGCCAGTAGTGGCCAATGCGCACTACCACACTGGTCCTATTAATTCCCCTAAAGTCCCCTGCTCGGTATGCAAATGGTTTCCAAATTATTGCAGATGGCAGTTTTATGAAGTGCTTTACCACCACATAACATGGGGTGCCATCTTTTCAGACTCTGATCCTGGTTTCCTCATGCCACACAGCTGTTAAGCTAATGCCATATTTAATTCTCATGGTGGAAACTCATTTCAGGATTCTAATGATCTTATCAGTCAGGTTTGGCCTAAAACTACTCTGTATTTCATTAGAAAAAGATGTAGTATAAGGAATTATGAGCTTATAAAATTGTTGGGATGGTCAAGGGTACAACAGTCAGGAGAAACTCTCCTGGATTTGAGAAAATTAGGAAGTGCTGGAATGGTAGGACATGACCACTGGGAAGTATGCTACTTGCCGAATTGAAGCAGGTGATTTCTGGGAGCTTGTCTAAACACCATGAACCTTGTATCTTCTGTTTGACTGTACACCTACCCACTGCTATTAGAGAAGAATAATACTTTATTTGTTCTCTTCTGTCTTCTGAATTTCATCTTCCAGTGCCTCTAAATGGAATAGGCTAGACCAAAAACTTACCTGGATGAGAGACTAAGACACAATTTCCAAAGTTTCAGCCCCTGTGTTATAGGAATGATCAGAGGTGAGCATAGTGCTGAGGATCAGGAGACAGTAGGAAAAGAGAAAATAATAATTGGAGAAAATAATAATTGAGTCAGGAAGCAGAAATAGGGTTTTGAGCATATAAAGAGAATAGATGATACTTCTGCAATTGAGTGGAACCATATGACTAGATCACATGTATGACAACTTGCTTAGTAGTTTTTGGCCCATAAATGTGTGACAAATGAATGTAGGTGAGAAGAAATGTACTATATTCATGGAAGGAGACATCCAAATGGGGAAAAAAGAGTGGATGAGGTCTAGAAGGGTGTGATGTCATCTCACTCAGTGTTTTGTAGTTTTCAAAGTTCACCTATGTAATCTTTGGTCTTTTCAAGTAAGAGTAGGGTGGGGTGGATTATCAGGGAGCTCGACAAGAGTTGTGAGAGTTCGGGTGAGGGGTGGGAGAAGACAGCTGGCATTTACTGAACACTCGTGACACCTAGGCTCTTCACATGCCTTGCTTTGTTACCTTTGCCTTGTCTACTAAGTAGCTTCCCCTTGTGCACCTTCACCTCAACATGCTCACATTTATGCCTGTGTGTTCACCTTGTTTATATTTCCCTCTACATGCTCACTTTATTCACCTACCTGTACCTACTTAAGGATAATCCTAGTTGAATGCAGTTTCATTGTTCACTTTCCAGTGAAAAATATGGATGCTTAGAAAACTTAGGCAATTTAGACAACGCCTGAATTTGAACTTAGGTCTGCCTGACTTCTGATCCCAGTGATTTTTTTTTAAAGATTTTATTTATTTACTTGACACACACAAAGAGAGATCATAAGTAGGCAGAGAGGCAGGCAGAGAGAGAGGGCAAAGCAAGCTCCCCACTGAGCAGAGAGCCCAGTGTGGGGCTTGATCCCAGGACCCTGAGGTCATGACCTTAACTGAAGGCAGGGACTTAACCCACTGAGCCATCCAGGCGCCCTTGGTCCCAGTGATTTAACCTGAAATCTAACCTAAGATTTCCTCTGGGGCAAGCGAGAGCCAGGCATTCCACATCTCAGGAACAGACTTTACTTGGTAACAAACTGGTGTAGGCTGTCTCCAGGTAGAAGAAGTCCTTATCTGGCCAGCACTGATTCCCTCCTCTAGGTTACAGTTTCCAGTGCCATAAAAAGAGGGGATTCCACTAGAGCAGGGTCAGCCAACTGTGGCTAGTGGGTCATGTGGCCCCGGCCTGTCCCTGGGATGTGCCTTTATGGGCACAGACACACCCTTACTTCCTCCTGTCTGTGGGGGTTCTTGCTGTACCACAGTGGAGCTGAGTTGTGACAGGGTCTGCATGGTCTGCAAAGCCAACACATTGACCCACTGGCCCTTTACGGACTTTCTGACCCCCTTGAACTAGAGGGTCTGGAAGGGCCCTCCCAGGTTTGCATTTTGAATTGTAACGTCAGTTCTTAAATTCCCTGATTAGCTTCAAGCCCTTGCCAGTGGACCATTGGCTTCAAGAATTACTTGTACCAATTTCCTTTACATAAGATCGCTTGCAGTCTGGGTGGTGGGGTGTGACCCTAATATTGCTGAACATCCTTGTTGCCCACAGCCCACTGCACCCGGACAGGAGGACCCTGGAAAGCAAATTGCAACACTGGGCATGTCTCCTCTACTTTGTGTAGAAACCGTGATCTCTGGGAAAGTAGCAGGCCCTGGCCAATGTCCAGTAAGCACATCGCCTCCTGTTGAGAGGCCCCTCACAGCCCCGTGATTCTGGAGAGGTGGAGCAGCAGGAGGGCACGCTGGGCACAGGATGGGAACCGTGGCCCATCTGGTTTTGCAGTTGTCTATAGCCCACCAGGTGGTTTCTGCTCAACTCAATGGTGGTGGGAGCTGCTCGGGTAGTTCCAGGGACCAACCCTGCTGGGCTGTTCCTGAGCTGTATCCCCTTTTGTCTGTGTAGGAAGAGGTTCTCTTTCCATCCATATTGCTTTTTGCATATTTCATTCTCAGATCAGAGGCTGCCATGCTTTTTTGAAGATGATCTCACTAAGAAATGCATTTTATAGTAAACCAGTTGATAAATACTCAGTGCTTCCAGACGTGAATGTGTCTGCACGGGTTTGTGGGTGTAAGAGTGAAACAACAGTTTCAGAAAACACTACTCACCCTCACTTGTTAGGGATGCACTTTGATCGATCCTATCCTAGTGTGTACTTTGTCGTGGTTTCCATTTACTAAAGTGATTTCCCAAGAATATCAAGTCACGACGTACAGTTTGGAAACAATGCTTTAGATAAGGTATGGCATGTGGGAAAGGGCCTTTGGGGAGCTATGATTATTTTTCCATAATTCTTAATTGCACGCCACCTCAGGAAAACTGGCTTGTAGCACGAGAAATGTCATTTGTGTCCATGTATCTGCGTGATCTTGGGCACGTTTGGGCCCACTTCCCTTATACGTAAAACGCGAGTTAGGACAGGCTGGTGGCTGGGTTTCCTTCCCGCTCTGGTAGTCAGGGAGTCTATGCTGTGTGTGTCCCCAGTGTGTCAGGAATACCTGTCCTGTAATATTGGAGACAACATTAGAGCACACCTCTGGCTCAGGAAGGCGGGGTGCTCCTGGATGATTTCCATTAGAGCCCGAACAGAAGGGACTAGTCAGGAAGACCACTGAGAAACTTCAGCTTGGCTGTTGAGCTCATCACCATCTGATGTGCCCACACTCATTGTCATACTCCTTTGGGGAAAACTCAGCTTCAGCTCATGACATTGTCTCTTCGTCCCTGCAGGGAGCAGCAGATTGCCTGCATGGTCCGCGCACAGAACTGCAGGCACAGAGGCCCCCCTCCTTGTGCAGAGCTGGGTGAACAGCCAGGCCTCTGACTCCCACTGACTGGGAACCTGAGACCCCTAAAAAGGCAGGGGAGGCATCCCTGGACTGCAGAAGGCAGGATGCAGAAGATGGCCTGTTCAGGGAACCCTGTCAATCTTAGCATTTCTCGTTTTGTCTACCACAGAAGACCTTGCAGGCATAGTGCCTGATGTAACCAGGAGGGTCAGCCCTCCTCCCGGCTCCGTCCCTGCTCGGGCAGGGAGCCGTTCCAGGCTGGGTTGGCGTGTGTGTTTTTAGGAGTGGCCATACCTGACCCAGAGGCTGGCTTTGAGGTTCTGCCCCAGGAGAGTGGCAGGCAACCACACTCAGAGACCTTCTTCCTCTTGGGGTGGTGGATGGTGGCTTGGCCCGCCACAGTTGAATCCCTTGCTCAGAATTATGCAGCAGCTTGGGGGAAAGATGGGCTGTCCAGCTTTTTAACCTCAACTTCCCCCTCCAGCCTAGGTTCTTATGTTTTCTGATCGTGTCAGCAGAAAGGTTTTGGGCTTGAACCCTCAATGTAAGTATTTATTTTATTTTATCTATTATGCAACTGTGCCAGAATAATTTGTATACTAAAAATATACACAAAATAAAGATCAAAGTGGTGCGATGGATAATACTTTCAGTTAACATCAGTTTATAACTTGTTAGAGTCCAAAAATGGTTTCTCTCCGTGGGGAAAAAATGTTTTTATATTCTTTATTTTCTTTTGACGTTTTGGCTCAACTCAGCGATATCGTGATTCTGAGGCCCGTGTTAAGCTCAGGTCATTTGGACGCTTGAATTAATGGCTGCCATCCCTAAGGAAGATACAAGGGGTCCAAGTCGAAGCCACCCATGGTTGATGGCACATACTAGACCTTCCCTGAGCCTCATTCTTCATTTTTCAATTATATCTACTGATTACGCAATGTTCTTTATTAAAACTTAGTAACTACATTTCTACCTTTCTTGCATTAATTGGTGATGTTCATAAAGTGAATTGGGTTGCCTTTCTGTGTGCAGTGTCTGGAAATTTTAAAAACATGTTGGAAAGAACTGTTTTTAAGGATTTTTTTTAGTATTGGCCTTATTGAAATATAATTCATATGCCGTACAGTTTACCACAGAATTGTGCATCTGTCATCATAGTCAATGTTAGAACATCTCCTCACCCCAAAAAGAAATCCTAACCCCATTAAAAGTTACCCCTCATCTCTCCCTACACCTTAGCCCTAGACAACTGCTAATCTACTTTCTAACCTTATAGACTTACCTTTCCTGGTTATTTCATATAAGTGGAATCATTCAACCTGTGGTCTTTTGGGACTGGTTTCTTTCACTCGGCGTACTGTTTTCAAGGTTCATCTGTGTTGTGGCATGTGTTGGTACTTCATTCTTTTTTTTTAGATTTTATTTATTTATTTGAGAGAAATCACAAGTAGACAGAGAGGCAGGCAGAGAGAGAGAGGGAAGCAGGCTCCCTGCTGAGCAGAGAGCCCGACGTGGGACTCGATCCCAGGACCCTGAGATCATGACCTGAGCCGAAGGCAGCGGCTCAACCCACTGAGCCACCCAGGCGTCCCACTTCATTCTTTTTTATGGCTAAATAATATTCCCCCATACGGTATATCACATCTTTAAAATCCATGATCAGCTAATGGACATGGGGCTGGTTTCACTTCTCGTTATTAGGAATGGTTCTACTGTGCGGACTCATGGACTAACTTTTGTGTTCTCATTTCTTATATCTTATATGTTCTCATTTCTTATATCTAGTCGTGGAACTGTGGGGGTCATAGAGTAACTGTGTTTACTTTTTGAGGAACTGGTGGATTGTTTTCCAAAGTGGCTGCACCATTTTAAGTTCCTACCAACAACACTTGAGGAGTCCAGTTTTGCTACATTTTGGGGGGGGGCAATTCTTGTTATTATCTTTTGTTTTTGTTGTTATAGCCATCCTAGTGGGTGTGAAATGGTATCTCACTCTGGTTTTGATTTGTGTTTCCTTAATGACTAATGACATTGAACATCTTTTCATGTGCTTACAGGGCATTTGTGTATCTTCTTTGGAGAAATCCCTATTCAAGTCTTTTACCCATTTTTAAGTTGGGTTGTTTGTCTTTTTGTTATTGAGTTCTGAGTGTTCTTAGTGTGTTATATGATATTAGATATGTGATTTGCAAATATTTCCCCACATCTTTTGGGTTGTCTTTTTCATTTTCTTAAATGTTTCTAGTTTTTAAAGGGTATAGATATCAGGGTTTCTGTAGGTGTCCCACCTAGGTGGTTTTCAGGCGGAAAGTCCCCTAATATTGCAAACATTTCCAGACATTGGTTTTAAAAAATAATGCCTTCTTCAACACACAGCTTTGTTTCTAAAAGAGTTCTTTCCTCACTTGTGGTTAAAAATTTTCTTTTACCTTGAAGGCTAAGAGTGTTTTAAAAATTTACTGGCCTAATCTTAATAAAATATGCCGGCAAGCTAACTGTTGGGTGCCTCCTGCCATCACAGAAAGAGTCAGCCAACTTGGGACGCCTTGTAAAGAGGAACATTTGGGTTGACAATTCTTTTAAGTGTCTTGCCATGAGGCAACCATTGTGGTACAAAGTTTCACGATCACTTGGAATAAAAGTTTAAAGGTCTTGCTTTTATAAAACTAACCATATGGGAGAGATGTCCAGCAGTACTTACTATTGTGTTCTGACACCCACGTCTATGCCACAGTAACTTGTCTGCAAATGAACTACAAATGAGGTGCTTTACTTGTAAACTTAACCCCAGAATTTCTTGTATTAAAAAAAAATTCTGGTTAAAGCAGAATTTTACAATCTTCCCATAAGCCTTTACTTTTATTAAAGGTATCATTTAATGGTGAGTACAACTCTAGGGGATCTTTTAGGAGCTCATAAAAAAAGACTTTTTAAGACACATGGCATTACTGATACAGAATCTAACTATAAGCCAAAACATGTGAGGGACACCTGTCTTTTTATCTACTTGTATAATAAACTTCCTCAACTAATTAATTTGCTTTGATGCTTGCCTCTGTAAATGTACAGTGAGATTTGAACTCGTGTCTTTCAGTGGCATCTGCTAACAGAAGATTATATTTTAGTTTGTTGCTATTGTTTTTCATGTTTTATTCCAGTCATTTTTTCCCCAGCAGGAGAAGAGTGTGTTTCCCAAATAAGTGATTTTGTTATGCTATGATATGAGAAGACTTGAAAGGAGTTCTAAAATTTATCATGAAGTTCCGTGAGCTTCTCAAAGATGGTGAACTAAATATTTCTTCACTTTAAAGATTACTTAAGAACTGTTACGTGTTTGTCCTTGTATCTACATTCTCATTTAGATTTTTTTTAAAAGATTTTATTTATTTATTTGACAGAGAGGCAGGCAGAGAGAGAAGGAAGGGAAGCAGGGCCCCTGCTGAGCAGAGAGCCTGATGCGGGACTCGATCCCAGGACCCTGAGATCATGACCTGAGCCGAAGGCAGCGGCTTAACCCTCTGAGCCACCCAGGCGCCCTCTCATTTAGATTTTAAATGTCTCACTCATCATGATGGTTTCACTATACCATTAGCCAGTATCTTCACACAATATACACTTTGGGGAGATTAAGAGTGATCAGGGAGTAGGGCTCCTCAGAGAAGTTTCGATCATGAGGGCAGAACCCTTACGAAGGGGATAAGTGAAAAGTCTCTTCTGAAAGAGACTCCTCAGAATTCTCTGAACCCTTATGCCATGTGAGGACACAGGGAGAAAAGAGTGGCTATAAATCCATTCTTCAAATCATCTTCTTGATTATTTCAATATTTGTGGCTGATTATCCATCAGGCTAATGAGATGGTCGCTGTTTTTACTTGCGAATGTGAGTGACGGAGGGTTTGTATCAGGGATGGGAAAAGGACCTGCTCTGCCATTTTCTGGTGGTTCACTGGGCGCACATGATTAGCTTTTTCTTCACTCTGTAGGGTTTTTTGCAGGAATCTTGTAAGGTCATCTTGTAAGAGTGAATCTAGTTCAAACTAGACAATCTAGCTGATTGTACTGCAGCAGCCACTGCAGGGACAAACGAGTGAATGAGAACCCCATGTCTCCTCTCCCACGGTCTCTCAGGACACCGGGGCCTCACATCCAACCTGGGACAGTCTGATGTGTGGAAAAGCAAGAGCTGCCCCTTCAGTCATGGAGCATATGCCATAAAACAATCTCCTCAGTTTGTAAGATAAAAATTAGATCTTTAACCTTTCTTTCCTTCCCCTAGTAGATTGTTGTGACCGTTTTAAGGTATATGCGCCCTACTTTGGAGACCCATGGCTCTACACATTAGACCAAAGTAACTTTTTAGGACAAAGATAGCAAACAAGTCTGATACATATTTGTTTTTCAAAAAAAAAAAAAAAAGACCCAAGCCTCCCTAAATACATGCCCATTTGACAAATGCGTTATTTAATAGTTTTACTGGAAGCCTTAATTTTAAAACGCGAATCTAAGTAGATAAGGGAAGCTTGTGATCCTATGATGGATGAGTCCATTGTGTAAAACAAATGATCAGTCCCTGTGTTTCATGATTTTGGACTTTGTGTTTTTAACCCCAGACATGGAGGACTGAGTTAATCACACTTCTTGGCTCAGGGACCATTAGCATTGTTGTCTGTACAAGATCCCACTCTGGTGTCTAATTTTCATTATTCATTTCTTTTTATAGGCACTTCCCACTTCCATTTTCTTTCCTTCACAGGCAGCCTTTCCCCATTTTGGATCTGTATCCATGTCTGTCTTTTTGCTTGTAAACAAACATACAGTTTATGCAATGTAGAGTTCATGCATAAACTGTGCATAAATGTAATTTATAAAACATGTATATAGTTTTGCATGAACACGTTTTAAAAATTTATATAAATGGTAATGTGCTCTAGATCTAATTCTGTTTCCCTTTTTTGACTCAACACTGTGTTTTTGAGGTCTGTCCGTAGTGCTGTATGTATGTCTGGTGTGTGTGTGTCTCTCACACAGGAATAGGATTCCACAGTGCTTGTGTGTCTTTGTGTGTGTGTTGCTTTATCTGGAAATGGATGCCTAGATCACCCTACTTCCCCACCACCACAACAAACAGGGACAAACATCCATGTATTGATCCCCTTTTAGAGCACCTACGGGCTCTTGCTGTAGACTGAATGTCTGTGTTCTGAAATTCACATGTTCAGATCCTAACCCCAATGTGATCAGGGAGTAGGGCTCCTCAGAGAAGTTTTGATCATGAGGGCAGAACCCTTACGAAGGGGATAAGTGAAAAGTCTCTTCTGAAAGAGACTCCTCAGAATTCTCTGAACCCTTATGCCATGTGAGGACACAGGGAGAAAAGAGCCACCCGTGAACCAGGGAGTGACCTCTCCCCAGGCACTGAACCTGCTAGTGCCTTGATCTTGGACTTCCCAGCCGCCCAAACTGTGAGAAAGAATTTGTTGTTGTTTATAAGCAGCCTGGTGTTTGGTACTCGGTTATAGCAGGACTAAGACAGAACTACTCCGGAGACGGCTTGCTGGGTCATAAAGTATCCATATACATAAACGGAGGAACACCCGTCAGGCTGTTTGCCCCCTGGCCACACCGGTTTGCTTTCCCCAGCTTTTCAGTTGTTGTCACTCCAGTAGGTATGATGTGATCTTTTGTTGTTTAATTTTCATTTTTCTGATAATGATGAATTTGAAATGTCTCATCCACATGCTTGTCAGTCCTTTTGGATCTCCTCTTCTGTGAATTAACTACTTCTCTACTTGGCACGCACACTATTTTTCTGTTGGGCTTCCTTGTTCTATGCTTGCTGATTTGCAGGAGTTCCTTATGTATTCTAAATATCAGTCCTTTGTTTTTAGATATGTTTTAGTTATTTTTTAAAGATTTTGTTCATTTGCCAGAGAGGGAGATTGCAATCATAGGCAGGGACAGGGGCAGGCAGAGGGAGAAGAAGGCTTCCTGCTGAGCAGAGAGCCTGATGTGGGACTCGATCCCAGAACCCTGGGATCATGAGCTGAGCTGAAGGCAAATGCTCAACCGGCTGAGCCACCCAGGCATCCCTTTCGACACATTGTAGACACACTTTAACAAATATCTTGTCCTGGTCTCTCACCACTCTGTGGAGTGGCTGTGCAATATAGTAGTTAGGAATGTAGCTTTTAGGGGCACCCGGCTGGCTCAGTTGGTAGAACGTGTGACTCTTGATCTTGGGGTCACAAATTTAAACCCCATGTTGGGTGTAGAGTTTATTTTAGAAAGGCAAGGCAAGGCAGAAAGGAAGGAAGGAAGGAAAGAAGGAAGGAAGGAGAAAGAACATGGCTCTAGATCAGATGGCCTCAGTTTGCCTTCTGGCTATGCCCATTACCTATGTGATCCTGGGAATGTTAAGTTGGTGCAGTTCAGCACCTTATCTGTAAAATGGGGGATGAAAACAATACTCACCTCACAGGGCTGCTAAGAACATTAAGCCAGTCAATATTTTAGAGCACCTGGGTCAGTGCTGGCACAGAGTACGTAGTACTGGAGTATTTGTTAAATAAGCATAAAATATTAACTTGGCTCTGGAGTTCTTGGTTGAATAGAACCCCAGAATTTTGATGCAAGCATATTCATCAGGATCTTAATTTATGTTTTGTGCTTTGGGGGTTCTGGGTAAGTTATTCTCCATTCCTAGTGAACAAAGGTTTTCTTCTGCATTATCTTCTGTAAAACTTGTAATCTTACTTTCCACGTGGGGGATGTTGAACTATCTGGCTTCCACCATCTCATATGGCTTTAGGAAGGCATGCAGCTTTATTCCTTGCCATGATGTGAATCAGTTTCCTAAGCCCAAACCGGGATGTCCTGGCCTCAGTGGTTGCAGTTCCCCTCTGTGGTACCTGCCAGCACACTGGGCTGGTGGAGCTCTTTGCATCCTTGTCGCCATTACTGCTTTGAGCTGTTACCACGTGGACTTAACCAGTAGGGCTTTAGGGGAGCTAATAACACCTAGTAGTTTAGCCTCCTCTTCTTTTTCAATATAGGTCTAGCTATATAGAGATAGTCTTCTTTCATACATATCTTAGAATGTGTTTCTCAAATTCCTTGTAAGGTTCAGCTATCATTTTTACTGGTATAGCATTGAATTTATACATTTATTTGGGAGAAAACAGATATCTTTAAAATATGATATTAACCCAACTGAGATCATGAAATGTTACCCAATTTATTCAGCTCTTTTAAAATGTCCTTCAAAAGAGCTTAACTTTATCTTCCACAGAGGGCTGAGGCCTTCTTTAAGTTCATTCTTGGATGTAATTTTCTCCCCTATTGTTAATCATTTCTTCTTGCTATCATTCTTTTGTTGATTTTTGGTGATAAAGAGATATGCTATAGTGATTTTAGTTACTTTTTCTTGTCTCCTGCAATTTTATGGAATTGATTTTGTTCCTTAATATAGATGATTCCATTGTCTGCAAATAATGGTATTTTTTTCTTTTCCCTTCCAAATGTTATGTTTTCCCTCTTTTTAAAGGAATCTCCTGTTGGCTGAGACCTCTAGGACTGTGTTAAAGGATGGTCATAGGAGTCCCCAGTGGGAAAGCATTGTCTTACTTTCAGTCTTAAAGGGTGTGAGGCTCAAGTTTCTTCCTTAAGCTTAACTTTTGTAAGTTTGTAAGTTTTCTGGCATAAATTTTTTTCTGAATTCAGGCATTTCCTTTCAATTTTTAATTTGTTCCGTTTCTTCAGAGCTTTTTAAAAAGTAATAAATAGTGAACTTTAGCAACTGTGTTGCTGCAAAAATTGAGATAATCATAGAATTGTTTTTTATTCTAGTAATGTTAAAAACTACATGAACAGATCTTTTATTTTTTATTTTTGTAAAGATTTTATTTATTTTGAGAGAGAGTGTGCACATGTGTGCATGAGTGTGTGTGTGGGGGGGAGGGGCAAAGGGAGAAAGAGAATTTCGAGCAGACTTCCTGCTGAGCGTGGAGTCCATGTGGGACTCCATCCCATGACCTGAGATCACAGCCTGAGTTGAAACTAAGAGTCCAATGGCCAACCACTGAGACACCAAGGTGCCCTCAGATTCCAGGGATTTTAACTTTGAAGATCCAACCAAGGAACAGCCTTGAGAAACCAGCAGGCACACCCATGGTATTGGGCCCCTGTTTGCTATTCTGTCATGATGGGAACAATGGCAGTGCACCTGCCCCCATCTGGCGGGGACTTAGATTGGAGCCATCTGCTTGGGATATCACACAGAGCTTGGGACACACTCAGCCTGGCTCTCACCTATCCTGGGGTGACCTGGAATAAGTGTTTACCTTTGTGAAACTTTGATTTCCACCCACATTTAAAAGGTAGAAAATCAACCTTGATTGCTACCCTTTCCTATTGGCTCTGGCTTAAATGGAGTTATTAAAAAATCCTTTTGTCTCAGCCCAATGATTTGGGTTTCAGTGATCAATCACGAGCATGTGTTCTGTGTTCTGCTCTTCCCTCTCCTCGCAATGATTTACCTTCAGAGAATTGCTAGTGAATTCGATTTGAGATAAAAGTTGGGACTCCTCTGACTGTTTCCTATGCATGTCTTTTCCAAGGCCAGGGTTATGTCCCAGCCCCTGCTCAAGGTCCCGTGAGGGTGGGATGAGACCAGGCCTTGGACAGATTCCATCAGAGCTCTGAGCGGCAGGTGCCGGCTGTACGGGCCTTGCACGGGTGAAAGCGTGGGTCTAGGCATGAGCATGTGTATAATACAAGGAAGTGGACCCTTTGAGACTCTGAAGGTAAGTCCAATCTGAGTTCTAGGTATTTTATGAATATTAACCATTTAGAGAAGCGGTGGTTTCCTGATGGTTCCTGGAATTTGCTTCATCTCTTGAATTCTACTTTATGCCCTGTAACCTGTACCCATTTAGATTGTGCTGGCATTTGAGATTGGTTGGACAGAGCTGGAAAGTTTGATTAATTACTCCTTTGTTTCTGTGGTTTGATCTGAGAGCACGTAGGGAGCACTGATCTTTGGAGGCTGTTGTGCTGCTCAGCTCTGTGCTGCTGGGACATCAAGGGCCTTGCACCTGGCTGGTTATCTTGACCTCCCAAGATTTCAGGCCTTGAAATAAATTGACTAAAGCGTGGTGTTCTTTTGCTCACTCTGCGTCCCTGAAGAGTGAACAGTGTTCCACCTCCCTGAGCTTCTTTTTGAAGACGTAGGAAGGACTTGCCTTCTGAGCCCAGTCAGATGGGGACAGGGGCAGAGTCTGTGAAGCTCCGTTGCGACAGTTCCCTTTGCTCTGGTATTAGTGACCATTGCAGGGGCTTCTCTGTGAGACGGAGAGGTTGGGGATGGTGGACGGGGCAGCTCCTTGACATTCTTGGAAAGGCAGTCTCGCATGTGTTTCTTCAGCTGTAAACCATATACACCATCCTGCGAGAAATCCCTGTGCTCTCGCTGGTTGTAGTAAATACTGCATGGTAGAGCCAAGCTCCATCTGATGCAGGGAAACTTGTTACCAAGCATGCATATGGGGTGGTTTATTGATCATTTCATTCTCTTGCAAGAGAAAAGGGAAGTCTGAAGATATTGAGCGCCTGGCCTAGACAGGCAGGCAGGGAAAATGCGGGGAGTGTCAGAACAGACGGAAGGTGACCAGAAAACCCAGATCTCAACCTTGACCCCTTCCCACTCTGGCTCTGAGAGCTGACTAAGAGAGGCTTCCTGTATGTCCGTGTCCTTGTGGGCTGTGTGTGACTTCTGCCATGTCTGGCTATGATGTCCCTGCAGGTGGAGGGGGGGGATTTGCCTTGTTATTTACACACAAAATATAAGAGAATGTCACCAATTCAGAAAAGCCTTACCTCTGGCCACACCATGTTCTCTCTCATGTTCTTGACTACTCTGTTGACCCATCTGTTAAATGGGGTCATGGTACTGACTTCATGGGTTGTCAAGAGGTTTAAATCTATCTACCCCCACCCCATATTTGTGCACCCAGAAAGAGCATGGGTGAAAGTTCTCCCCGTTGGCCTGCCTTGACTCTACTCTCTACATGGCCTTATGTCCATGTGGTGGACACCCCAATTTCCTGCCCCTGCAGACAGCCATTGAAACCTAGGAGTTCACTCACCTACAGGGTGTTCTGTCCTTTGGAGGATGGATGCAGGAAGAGGTCTATGTGGCCCTGGGAGCTGACCCACATTTGGGGGCAAGAGCTTCAGGAGTCTGGCCTGGGAGGGAAGGTTCACCTGGTCCCCTAACCCCCAGACTCCTCACCCCACAGGGAGAGAGTAGCCAGATGGGAGCCTGGGTAGGACTCTCTCAAGAGGGAGATCCAGGGGCTTGAGGTCTAAGGATGACGCTGTGACAAACCATATCCTATTAGGACACTTTCTGATGAATGGAAAAACCTAACTCCTTCTAATCAGCTTAAGGAAAAGGGGGACTTATTTGCCTCCATTAGGAAAAATAGAAATGGAGTGGCTTTGGGCACGATTGGATCTAAGGGCTCAAAGAGAGAGGTCGAGGCATCTCTTTTTCCTCTTGTCTTCTCTCAGCACTGGGGTGCTGGTGGGTGGACTCAGTCTCCTCTTGAAGACAGGCCTGTACCTTGTAGAGCAGAAGAGGGACACACAGATCACATTAGTGTAATAACACCAGAACTAAAAGAATTTTTATTGTGCACATTGGAAATACCAGCTCATATGCTCATCCCTGGGCCAATCTGGTGTCTAAGTAGAAGATGTTAGGATGGGCCAGGCCAGGGGAAGTTTTGGGGTAGGGTATTGCAATGGTGGAAGCACTTGGAGGGAGGGAGGAGCAGTTCTCCAACAGAGGAAGCTGCTGTGAGGAGAAGGTTGTGTGGTGTGAGAAGAGGGGGCTGGATAGACAAAACCACCCACGGAGCACTCCCCGTGCCCAGCCCTACCTGGTGCGGAGTCTGCTCAGCTTGTAAGAGGTGGCAGGTTAACCCCCCATTCTTCCTGTTTCCTCCTTGGAAGGCATTTATCACAAATAGTCTTGTGCAAAGGAGTCACTAAAACTTTCCGTATTTGTCTTTATCCCCATAGAAGTTTGATGCCCTTCGTCCAATTCTCTATAGAAGTGGGAGCCTAATAATATACAAAAATATAGGGAAAAGCGGAACCTCTGATCTTGCTCCCCCTCCCTCACAACTCCCCAGTCCTATGGTTCCCTCCGTTCTCTTCTCTTCCCTTTTATTTTCCCTTTCTGTCTCCCTCCATCCCCCTTCATCGCCCCCTCCCTTTTTCTCTTCCTCTATCTTTCCCCTTTCACCCCCATTCCCAGTGGATTTCCTTTCTCTCTCGTTCATCAGCTGGATTCACATGTGAACAACTGTTTTGATCGTTGACTTTGTTGAAGTGCTAAAAGTATCCAGCTAGCAAGTTCAGTATGGTGGGCTGTGCGGAAACGCCAAGCAAAAGTAAATTGATTTTTCTGCTTGATTGTCATCACATTGTTCTAAGGTAGTTTCTCGAAGAGGCAGGCTGTATTTTTCTTGAGGTGTAAGTTTATGAGATTTCCTCTACCCACATCCAATATGAGGTCTTAAGCCTTCAATCCAATTACTTCCTGATTGGATTTGCATGCTTCTTCCTCAATTAGCAAATGAGCTGTCACTTCATTGGTGGGGCCTGTCCTTGGCTCTTTCTGAAGGTAGCCCTGAAGTGCTCCATTTTCCCTCTGGTTGGGTGTATCAAAGCAATTTCAAGCCTGCCTCCACCACCTGTAGACAAGAAGCCCCTTCCTGGTATGTGGACATCAGTACTGTGTGACACGAGATGCTGGATGAAGCCAGTGCTGGCCAGGACATGTGGATGGCGCAGTCCCCACAGTGGAGCCAGTGGGCCCCACTGAAGCTTGAAGGACAGAGTTTAGGACAGAGAAGAAGGAAGAGTGGCAGTTAATAAAAATATATGAAACTGATACAGTCTGGAAATATTAAACTGTATGCCCAGAGTCATATATTCCTAGAATTGTCACTATCTAGCTGAGTGTCTCACCAGGTGCCCTGCTGAGCTGGACAGTTGCTTGTGTGTGGGACTGACACTGGCACTGCTGGGCCTTTAGGGTCCTAGGTCCCTGAGCCCTAGAGCCTGGGAGCGCCCTCCCCATTCATGGGGCCAAGCAAAAATGTTCCTACACATTTCCATAAACTCTCTGCAGTTCTCACTTTTTGGACAAGGAACTGAGGTTCCTTGTTCAGGGAATTGAGGCCTGGCCCAGAACAAGAGCTTCATGGGGGCTTGACTCCCATCTTAGGCGCTTTCTACTGCTACCAGGTCCATTTGCACAGTGAGAAGCCTGAGCCAGGCGGAGGAGCCATGGAGAAATGTCCTTACTTTGTTCTGTGGTTGGTATTGGAAGACTGAGTGTGTCCTCTCGTGCTCTCTTGCTCTCTCTGTCTCTGTCTCTCCCTCTGTCTCTGTGTACCTGTCTGTCTGTCTCTCATACATGCACACTCACCCATCCACACACCCATCCATCCACACAAACAATAACTTTTCTTTGAGGATCTTTCTGTATTTCCTCTGATGCTTTTAGCCCTCCCCAAAATGTCCTTGAAATGCTAAGACTCCTTGCACGGGATTTGTTACTCCTATTCATTTCACTGTTGGAAAAGAAACTTAGACATAATGGTGAGCCTTTTTTTTTTTCCCCTTTTTAATCCAACAGAATGGTATATATAGACTTGCTAGACCACGAGCTCCTTTAGGACTGGATCTTGTCATCCCCACATTTGTGTTTCCAGGGGCAACCACAGTGCCTAACACACTACACAAGAGGGTGTGTGCTGCATGCGCAGACCTCAGGCTGTCCTGATGGGTCTTACAGTTCCTGCCAACACTGACCCCACAAGGTCACAGCGACAGAGCATTTCCTGAAGTCAAAGGGCACAGAGACCCCAGAGGCAACATCGAACAAGCTACGGTGAGGTGTTTACATTGTGAACATGGCCCGTTGTTTGGAGTTATGAGCAGAGGCTCGTCTATTAGAACAGTCTCGGGAAGTTGCTACTAATCTGCTTTAATATTAACATGAATGAAGCACGTTGTAGATCCTTTCCTAATCAGAACTTAGCTGACTAGACCCATGAGGTGAATAATGTTCTCCTTTTTACATTCAACTTTCAGGAGAATATGCTGGACAGTTTTCTGCTGAGACAACAAACAACTCACGTCTCTCAGTGATTTTCCTCTCTTCATGGCCTGGCTTTGCTCCAGGTCAGGTCAGGTCTGGGGACTCTGGGTGAAGAAGCCTGGCCTCCTCCCAGGGAACAAGCAAACCCTTAGGAACATTCGAAGCTTTCCCTGGGTTTAGCATGGTCATGTACATTCACATTTAATCGGCAAGTCTCATGTCCCAACCCAGCATTGTGGGCTCAGTGTGTATGTGTGTGTGTGTGTGTGTGTGTGTGTGTGTGTGTGTGTGTGTATTTTCTTCTTCTTTTTTTTAAAATTAAGATTAAAAAAAAATTTTTTTTTTTTAATTAGAGAGAGAGAGAGAGAGAGGTCACAAGTAGGCAGGGGGTAAGGGGCAGCAGGCTCCCTGCTGAGCAGAAAGCCAGATGTGGGGCTCAATTCCAGGACCCTGAGATCAGACCTGAGCCAAAGGCAGAAGCTTAACACACTGAGCCACACAGGCGCCCCTGTGTGTATTTTCTTGATTCAAAGATATATCTTGACCAATTAATAGCATTTTACAAATAAAAGAAGTACTTCCAATATTTTTATTTCAGAAATAGTAAAATGTGATAAAAATGCATTTTTAATTTGTAAAAACATATATGTCATTCTCAAAGTGGGACCATACTCTACATACTATTTTGTAACACTTAAAATTTATATTGTAACTAGCTCTCTTTTCCCTTAATGCAATTCTACAGCATAATTTAGATGACTGTAAATGTTAACTTAAATCACTATATGGAAAAACATTAAGTACATGGCTAATTCTCTATTAAAAAAATTAAAATTTTTTTCACAGTTTATTCTGCAATTAACTTTTTGGCTACTAATATACATCTATACCTATGATGATTTTCTTAGGATAATATTGTAACATTGTTAATGATTGTCAAATGTTAATGATTATCTTGGGTTTTTGTTTTGCTTTGTTTTTAGTGGTTGCCATAGGGCCTAGAGTATGCATCTTTACTTATCAGAACGTCTTTCAGATTTACTACCTACGCATGATTTACTAACTTAATTCCAGTGAGATACAGAGACACTCCTCCTGTGTAAATCTATTCTCCCATTCCCCTTTCTATAGTACTATCCATGACATCCCTGTATGTTACAAACCTAAAGATACATTGTTATAATTATTACTTTATGTATTTTGTGCCTTTTAGAGAAGCTGGGAAGGGAGCAAATACAAAGTACATATTTATTTCTTTCTCTTCATGTGATCTTGTGCACTGGTATTACCATGTGGTGTCATTTCCTTACTCCAATACAAGTTTGTCTCCACCTACCCCCTTTGTGATGTTAGTTTCAAATATGTTACGTTTCTATATGTTATAGATCTGACAGTACATTATAAATATATGCAACTGTTTACAAAATCAGTTCATAAAAGAATATGCTTTTAAAATATCTTTTATAATTACATAGTCACCTTTATTGGTACTCTTTATTTTTTTCACGAGGGTTTGAATTACCATCTGGAGTCCCTTGCTTTCAACCTAAGAACTTCCTTTAGTCTGTCTGTCTGTCTTTCTTTCTTTCTTTCTTTTTTTTTTTTTTAAAGATTTTATTTATTTATTTGACAGACAGAGATCACAAGTAAGCAGAGAGGCAGGCAGAGAAAGAGGAGGAAGCAGGTTACCTGCTGAGCAGAGAGCCCAATGCAGGGCTCAATCCCAGGACCCTGAGATCATGACCTGAGTCGAAGGCAGAGGCTTAACCCACTGAGCCACTCAGGCACCCAGAAAGGTGGGGTTTTGAATGAGCCTAGGATCTGTGTGGGGCACTAGGGGAGGGGAACCTTGTTAACCAGTAGGGGTCAACTTTCAGAGGAAGGGAGATGAGGTTAAATATGTTGGGAAGGGAAAGATTATGGATCATTCTGAAGACCTACCAGGGAAGTCTGGCCTTGGAAGATGTGAGTAAGTATTGTGCCTTCTATCTATCTGGAATCTACTGTGAGTAGAATAATTGGCAGACAACGAGAAACTCTTGAAAGCGGCAAGAGCACATGACCCATCATATAGCAAGCATCCCAGTAAGATTAACAGCTGACTTATCAGAAGCTGTGGAGACCTGGTGCAGTTGGATGCTATGTTTTAAGTGTTGAAAGAAAAAAGAAAAACAAAAAGCATTGATCAAGAATCCTATATCCTGTAAAACTATTTTTCCAAAACCAAAGAAGAAACAAAGACATTCTCAGCTAAACAAAACTAAAATAATTCATTGATAACAAACTCTTCTTAATAGAAATATTAAAGGAAGGGACGCCTCTGCTCTCTGCTCGGTGGGGAGCCTGCTTCCCTTCCTCTCTCTCTGTGTGCCTCTCTGTCTACTTGTGATCTCCGTCTGTCAAATAAATAAATAAAATCTTTAAAAATAAATAAATAAATAAATTAATTAAAAACCCCACCTTTCCCTTGCTCCCCCCTTTTTAAAGATTTTATTTATGTATTTGAGAGAAAGGGAGAAAGAATAAGCAGGTGGAGAGGGAGAGGGAGAAGCATAGTCCCTGCAGAGTGGGGATCCTGGGACACTGAGATCATGACCTAAGTTGAAGGTAGGTGCATAACCAAATGAGCCACCCAGACACCCCTTATTTTGCCTTTTTTGAAAAGGACATTCTTCCTGCCTCCTGTCCACCCTAATGTGTAAAATTTTGGGCTTCAGAGGTCAAGAGATCTAATTACTGCTTCGTTGGCTGTGTGTGACTTTATTTAAGCTTTAAAGTCAGAGTTACCTCACATAATATTAAAATAGTAAAAACAGTTTCTAAGTGTTGATGGAAGAAAGACATGGTGGAGAGTCACATACAAAGCATGTTGTGTAGGGCAAATGGGAAGGACTCATGCATGGCGATGGTCATTGTTACCATCCATTCTTTAAAATCCATCCCAGATCAACCTTCTTCATGAGGGTTCTTTGGCTTCTCTAGCTACACAGCCATCAAGTCCTAGTGTCCCAAGGGCACCAGATTTGGTCGCAAATTGTTCTCCCTGTGGTGGATGTATTAAGACATATCCGCCACACTAGACTGCACACTTCTGAGCACACAGACTGTGGTTTTTCTTTATATGCCTTCTGTCTGTCTGCAGCCCTTATGAGATCTTCTGGTCAGAACTCAGGGTGGTTTCTTCATCCATTGTAAGTCCATGTCTTCTGAATCTAAGCTCCTAGGAGCCCACAATCCACGTGATGTAGGTTGAGCTCGCCCACCCAGAGGGTTGCTGCAACCTGGGAAGATACCCAGACTGGATTCGAGTAAAGCTAGTCTGTGGCAAATGGAAGGAATGGACCAGGTCTGGGTGCCCAGCAGCATGTCATCCTGCTAGGTGACAGAGGGCTTCACAGTTATAGTCCTCAGGGGCCAGCCAGTCAGTCTTCTGCTTTGGACATCCCATGGGATCTTCATGGGCAACATATTGAAACAGGAAGAGAGATTTTTACATGAAACACACATGAGTTCTATTTAATGAGAGGAATTTGAGATGTAAGCTGGAGAGATCATGTGAACAGGCTTCTTGACAAAGTTATTACAGGCCAGTTTTCACCACTAAATTGAGCTTGTTTAACAACGCCCTGACCCTATATTGGTAGTGTAAGGGAACAGGGCCTACCTCTGCCTTTCAGCAAGGGACGTAGGCTGTCTTTGATATTAGAGCACCAGGTAAGTACATCTGTGTTGGAGCGGTGCTTGTATTGAGAATATTCCTAAAAATGGGTGGGGGGATGGGTAACTGGATGATGGGCATTAAAGAGGGCGCATAATATGATGAGCACTGGGTGTTATACGTAACTGATGAATTTCTGAACTCTATATCTGAAACTACTGATACAGTGTATATTGGCTAATTGAATTTATTTTTTTTATTATTTTTTAAAAGATTATTTATTTATTTATTTATTTGAGAGAAAGAGAGAGTGAGTGAGAGCATGAGAGGGGATAAGGTCAGAGGGAGAAGCAGACTCACTGCAGAGCTGGGATCCCAATGCAGGATTCGATCCCAGGACTCCAGGATCATGACCTGAGCCAAAGGATCATGACTTAAGCCAAAGTGGCTTAACCAACTGAGCCACCCCGGTACCCCGGCTAATTGAATTTAAATAAAAAAGAAGAATATCCTAAAGAAACTCTGTGTGGTGTTTTGGGTTTTTGTTTGTTTGTTTTACAAATATTTAGCCTTTGGCCGACATTATAGTACCAGAGATGTTTCATTTTGAATTGATCACCAAATACCTTGAATACTTTGTTTTTTCGTTTCCTAAGGAGTTGTCTGTAAATACATGAAGGAGGGACTCTCTATTTAAAGCTATTTTAAGTGAAACTTTTCTAAAGCATAAAATGGTAATTTTGTTAAATTAAAATCTCCCCCAGTTGATCTAATAAATGGGGTTTCTCTTGCTGTATGTAATCACTAGCCATGTCAAAATGGGTCTTGAAAGGCATACATGTGGGTAGAACATTGTGGTGGAGAAGGGAGGTCTATGGTGAACAGAACACCTGATACACTCTCTAATCTACTCAGAGTCCTGTGAGGTAGGTATTATTAGCCCCATTTAGCAGATGAAGAAAGTGTGGCTCAGAAGAGGGCCATGACCAAGGATGCAGGCAGGCACGGGTGGCCCTAGGATCCAGTCCAAGGCCAATTCACTGGCCCAGAGAGATGTCCCGAGCTCTCGGTGCTCTGTTTGGCACTCAAGCTTTTCAACGGGAAGCAGCCTGGTAGAGCGACTTAAGCTCTGGGTTTCCGGATCAGCCATCTTTGCAGTTCTTTGAAGCCAGTCTCAGGGTCAAGACTTATCCTTAAAAAATGGAGATGAAGGATGCCTGGGTGGCTCAGTGGGTTAAAGCCTCTGCCTTTAGCTCAGGTCATGATCCCAGGGTCCTGGGATCAAGCCCCGTATCTCTGCTCAGCAGAGCGCCTGCTTCCTCCTCCCTCTCTCTCTGCCTACTTGTGATCTCTATCTGTCAAATAAAATATCAAAAAAAAAATGGAGATGAATTCTCTCAGGATGTATTTTTCCCAGGAGGCTCCACTGTGGTAGTAGAGAATGGTAGAGAAATATAACAGTGGCTCAGTGTTTCTCTCCTCACCCTCCTCACCTGGGGACTCTGCCAAGTCCCTTTTTTCTTTACCTTCTCTTCTTCAGGATGAAGGTCGTCCTCTAAGACAACCAAATTATTTAGGACAGCTTTGAGCTTGGTGGTTCTATTTTGTCCAGTAACTGGGATTAACGTTTTTAATGGCCAGGGATTACTCACGTTTTATTGATGCTTTGAATAGAGTCACAAAAATAAAATTCAAGTTTACAAATACAAACCAGTACATTGAAAAATGATGGAGTAGGAAGAGCATTTCTATTTTCAAAATGTTAACCGGACAAAATTTTTCTCTTGCATTCCTTTAAATGGTGACCTACCTAAATGCATATATTATATTCCTAAAATTAGAGATAAGTCTTTTTTAAAGTATGTTTTATTAGAGATGATTATCTGGCATCAGACTATTATATAAAGTGTATGAATTAATTTTTTAAAAAGGTTTCATTTATTTATTTGACAACATAAGCAGGAGGAGTGGCAGGCAGAAGGAGAGGGAGAAACAGGCTCCCAGCTGAGCAGGGAGCCCAAAGTGGGGCTCGATCCCAGCACCCTGGGATCAAGACGTGAGCTGAAAGCAGATGCTTAACCAACTGAGCCACCCAGGTGCTCTGAACTAATTTTTTAATAATAAATACAACCACAGCCAGCCTGGATCTTCTCAAACTATGCTCTGTGGAACACTAGCTTCCTGTGACGTTAACAAAGCATTCTTTGAAAAAAATGTACTATGACTGAAGCATTCAGAAAATACTGAGCCAAACAAAGTAAAATACAGTTAAAAACATGCAGAATGCAGTCTGATATTAAAATAAGTGAATATAGTTTTGTGTTAGTTATCTATTGCTGTGTAAGAAACCACCTTAAAACTTTGTGGCTAAAAACAATGCATCTTAAATGCTCCTCAAAATTTCTGTGGCTTAGAAGTTCGTGGGCAGCTTGGTGGGGTCATTTTGGCTCACGGTCTGTCATGAAGCAGCAGCTAAGACATTGGCTGGGGCTGCATCATCTGCAGGTTCGACTGAGGCTGAAGGAGCCTCTTCCAAGCTCTGTGACCAGTGAGCTGGTGCTGGTTATTGGTGGGAGCCCTAAGTTCTCTGTGTGTGTCTCTCCAGAGGGTGGCTCCCCATGGCATGTGGGCCACTTTCTCTTAGAAAATAAGGTGATCTTTGGGGACTGCCTGGAGTTTGGCTGCCGTAATTTTATGCAATCTTAGGTGGAGATTATGGTACGGAGTTTCCCCCAAATTTGCTTTACCACAGATAACCATAAAATCCCTTTGTTTTTAGGAAATGCTTCTTGCTAGTCTGTACGGATATCTTACTCTTCTAGTTCATATTGTTCAGCTCAGCCTAACACAGGCTGAGCCACTATCCGCCTTCCTGCATGAAGCCAGAAGATTCTCTTGTATTGTGTATGTGTGTGTGTGTGTGTGTGTGCGCGCGCATGCACACGCATGCACATGTGAGCCTATGTGGGGAGGATGTGCAGCCAAGACTGTGATACAAAGTTGGACGGGGGTGCACTGTGCAAGCCAGGTAAAGGCTGGGGTCTCCTCAGGCAGACCGCTGAGCTGAAGGAACTCCTGGCATTTAAACTGTGCTCCTTCAGGCAGACCTTCCCCCCTGTACCTGCTGAGTTAGTGCCCGGCTCTGACCACTCTCTCCCCAGGGTTCCAGACTCTCTTGGAGTCTCTACTTCTCAGTCCCTTCCTCACCTTCTGCCTGGATCCTTTATTCTGCACCACGCTAAAGCCATCTTCCTGGATTTTCTTTTACAACAAGCTATGATGGTGAAATCACAGGATTATGAGTCATTATCAGCAGAAGAGATCAGTTCTTTGCGGTTGAGAAGACTCTATTTACAAACACAAGTGCTTGCTGTGCACTTTCTGGGAAAGGTTGTTCTCCCTCGCTGCCCATCCTATAATGCATATCCCATGTCTGAGGTGGGAAAGGAAAGACAAAAACAACTTGAGGTTTTAGATCAAGGTAGACCGAGTACTCAAACCCTTCTGTATTGGAACATTGCTTCTGTTGCAGGCCTGGTTCCACCAGCATTGACAGAGGGGTATAAATGCAACTCTCCTAATAACAGGGCTTCGCTGAAGTTCATTACCCAAGAAAGGATGTCTTTCCTGCTTCACTTTTGCAGTGACCACCTCCCCAAACCCTTCTATCTACTGAAGTTGCTTCACATTTTCCAGCTACAAACTGGGCCTGCTGTCTCTTTCACGGAGAAAGTGTGAGGTCACGTGTGAGGTCATGGAATTAACATCTGAAGGCTGAGATTCTGATAAGCACACTGCTGCTAGAAGCTGAGGCTGTGATAATTAGCATCCCCAGGCAGCCAGAAGGACTGGAAAAAATGCACATTACTCTTTGCTTACCTGTTGTCTTGCGTGGTGAATATGGGAAGGCTCGTAACTGCACAGTATCTTACAATCCTGGAATGGGAGAAGAAATCCAGCTTTATCGGATATGGCCATTCCTGAGGGTAGCAGGCAGTGGGGTGTGAGCTCAATCTGGGTGGACACTTGGAGTATTTCTGAGAAGCAGAGCCAGGCAGGGTTAACAATTCTGTGCATGTGTGTTTGTGTGTGTCTGCCCATCTGTCTGTATCTGTTTCTGTCTGTCTCTCTTTCTCTCTTCTCTTCCCTCTCTGTCTGTCTCTGTCTCTCTTCTCCCTATCATTGCATTGGTGGTAGAGTGGTTAGCATAGCTGCCTTCCTATCATAAGTGATTTACTTTTCTATCCACCTTGCTTGGAGTGACCTCCTTGGCAAAGCTTACTTATTTGTGGGAATCTTTTTCCTTGTATTATTTCCTTCCTTCTATGAAGAGCAGATGTTTTACTTGAGATATCTGGTGAGAGGCAAAAGAAAAAGTGTTTCCTGGATAGGGCAGTTCTGGAAATTTTCGACTCTCCTTTAAAGTATGCAATTCTTTTTTCCTACACAATTGCTGATTAAGCATCGGAGTTGTTATTACAGAGAGAAAAAGGGTGGTTTCTAATTTTGAAAGGGAGGATAAAGACTCGACCTCAGCAACAAAATGCTTATCAGGGAGTTTCAAACTCTTTGTCAAAGATCTGTCTTCCCATCTAAAGAGGGCTGCCCTCCCTGCGTCTTGAGCAAATCTGCTGATATTTTCAATTGTTATTCATTTTTCCAAAATGCTGCACAATCATTTTCCCCTTAACTATCTCATGGAACTACTTAGTATGTTTTTCCTGAGTAAAGGGTGACAAAGCTGTGGCATGGAGACAAAAGAGCCTGACTAAATTGCTTCAAAGGAACTCCTCCCCAGCTTATTAAAGCCCACTGTTCGAGCCTACCTCCATGGAAGTAGCTTCACATAAAATCCAGTGAAGGTTGGAATGTGGATCAGCAGAACACTAAATCAAGCTGCTCTGCTTCTAGAATTCAGTCTGTAAAAGAAGTCCCCGCCCCTAGGCTAGGGCAAACGGATTTCAGTTACTGAGAGAAGAGCACATGTCTTCTTGGTAAAATGAAGAGTTATTGATCTGGTTTGTTTTCAGATTTGCTATCTGACAACTAGCCAGGCTCCAGGTAGATGGATGAATGGGGTGGGTTGGGGCAGAGTGACTAGCTGCACAGCTTGAGTCATCCGGACTAGGTGACTGTCCTCAGTCCCTGATCCCCAGATCCTCTGCCATGAGCCTTCTCCGGCATCATGGAGTGGATCTGGAGATCATTGCTGGCTCCTAGCTGTGGAATGCCCTGGAATGGGAAGGTCAATATGGAGCCATTTCTGAGTAGAAGACTTAAGACTCATTCATGGCTACACCATCTCTCTTTTCCTTCTGCCATAAGACCAGCATGTTCTAGGGAGGGGCTGTTCCTTCCCCCTCAGTCCTCAATTCCTGACAACCTGGAGTGAGCGGAAGTTGAAGCCAACCCTTTTGGCTGTGACATGAGGGAGAAATAAACCTTGGATGTTATAAGCCACTAAAATTCTGGAAGTGTCTGCTAGGGAAGGGTAAGTTAACTTAAGGTAGCTGGTAAAGAGTCATGTGTAAGTCATGTGTATAATCAAGAGTTGATTCACAGGAGACGGAGACAAATTATGGAAAAGCTGGTGGACTTAATATTTGGGGATGTAATCGAGGTAGCAGGGTGAGGGGTGAGACATTCAGAGAGTGGGAGACTTCACAGAAGCTGCAGAGTACAAGCGAGTTGGAAGGGACTGGAGAGGAGAGGGGGGAGAGGGACATCTTTTCCACATTTTATATAAAATCGCTTTGATGGTCTTTGAGAGAGAAGCGTCTACCAGAAGCCTTTGCATGAAAGGCTACTGAGACTGAATTTATAAAGACCCAGGTCCTTTTAGCAGTTTCCAGGCAAAGTCTCCGTGAGAGGTGACAGGAGACCAGAGGGAGGAAGAGGAGAGAAATGAGAGAAAGGAAAGTCATTAGGGCATCAGTGAAATCTTCATTCAGACTTTCAGTGAATATTTCTCATTTTACCCAGTATTGCCACTGGGGTAGGTGCTGTGTAGTTCAGGAAGTGAATGATTATAGAAGGTAGAGTAGAAGATGTAGCAGAGCTTCATGCAGAAGCGCATATTGTTTCCTCCTAGCTGCCTATCCTACTTCTGTTGGAAAAAAACAAGAGCAGGAGGCAATCCCTGCTGAAAGAAATTCCTACTTGCATTGGGGGGTTCTTTTTCCATGGGGCAATCAGAGGCTGCTGTGGAAAGCAGCCAAACCTCTCCTTAATAGGCTTAGGGCTGCTAGCCTTGGCTCAGAAGGCCAGAGATGGTGGAATCACTCCTAAGCAGTTTCTCCAAATTGGTTGCAATCTTTTCTACACTATACTTTCTCCCCCCTCCCCATGCCCCCTCCTCGGAGAAGGGAAGTTGACAAGAAAACCAGTTCATAGTAGGCATTCAGTAAACAAAGAAGAGTGATTTCCAGGTTCTCAGTTGCTGCAATAAGATCCCCAACATCAGTGTCTTTTATCCGCTGTCTTTTTTTGTAGTGTAACTTCTTGGTTCAACAAGAGCTAGTCTTTTAGTCTAATTTCTAAAACAGTGTAAGTGGGATTGCCCTGGTTTTGAAGGGGGGTGGAATCTAGAACCCAGCCTCCTTGGGACTAGAAATAATTCCCCACTGCCAGTCCCCTCCAGCCAGAGACGTAACCGGTGAGTGTGGCAGGAAACATTGCCCACTCCTGCACCCACCCCCTCAGGGCTCCTGGATGGTGAGCCACTGCACCATCCTCAAAGCCCAAAGGTCCTCTATTCCAGACTTAATCCACTAGAAAAGGGAACTATAGAGTCATACCCGTAGGATAGGCTTTGAAAATTATCCAGTGCAGCTTCTTGTCTTTATAGTCAAGGAAGCTTGGGCCTGGAGCCCTCTTGTCCTGGTGACATGATTAGACAACTGTTGAACCTGGACAAGAAATCTGGTCTCCTGGTGCCAGTCCAACAACCTTGTTTTTTTCTTGTATACCATTGTATGCCACTGTTTTCTTGTATACCATTTGCTTGCTTACATTTACATTTACTCTTTTAGAAAGATTAAAGGAAAACAGTACAAGCTAAAACTAAACAAAGGGGAGTGTTTCTTGTTAAAACCCAGTTAATAGGAACTTACGGTTCTCGAGGATTATTCTCAAGCAGTCTGGGGGTCCATTTTATCTGTATCTCAGACTCTTCAGGTCCAACATGAAAATGGTAAACCCACAACCATGGTGAGACAGCATTTTTTCCCCAGAGGTTGCTTTTAGTTCTGGATTTTATCCCTGGGGGTGGTGGGTGGAGAGATTTGATACTGAGGGGGAGAAAGGAAATCATCATGGAGAGGAAAGCTTATCGGTGCAAGGGGCTGTCTAGGGACACTTTGGTGGAAGAGGTGCCTTTCTCTTCTCAGTGTCCACAAGGTCTAAACATCTCTTTCTACCACATCCTGCCACACGCTTTTCTGTAGCAGTGGTCATGCTAGGGGGGTTCACGGAACATGTACACTCAGGAGTACAAAGAAATGTAATGTCCAGGCCCTTTATTCTTTGCAAAGGCTGGGGGAGCCACCAGGGCCGGAGAGCCAGGTTTTGAGGAGGCAGTGTAGTCTTGTAGGGAGGTTCTATTCTTTTATGGCTGAACTTTGAGCGAGGACAGCAGAGAACTCAGCAGTTCTCTGTTGTCACCTGTCCCTGCTGATACAGGGAAGGGACACATCTGACTTAGGCTAGGACCAGCTTAGGACCTACAGGCAGGGGACAGAGCTGGGTGACTAAAGTGGAGCACTCAGACAAGCTGGGGCTGGGTCACTGATGGAGGACCAGGGGCATGGACCTTAGTAATGGGCTCAAGTCCAGTTATATGTGCACAGGGCTTGAAGGTGATGGACGTCTATAGCTTTCTGTATTTATGGTTAATGTGACTGTTTGATAACCCACTGATATCTCTGCCGTAGCATGAATTCGATTTTGTTCACCAAATTATATTGTTACTTTGACATTCATGAGTTAAAAGAAATTGCTTCCTGTGTATTGGGAAATTAGAGCAACTGCTGTCCGGAAGCACAGGATCCGGAAACACGTCCTCAGCCTAGGGCGCCATGAGCTTCCTGTGGGAGAGGAGCCCAGGGAACAGTTCCAGGCAAAAGGGCACTTTGATGCAAGTCGAGGCTTTGGCTCTGGCTCCCTTGCCATCCTCGGCAACTTTGCTGCCTCCCCGTGGAGCCGGGCCTGCGCCAGCACGGACTCCTGCAGTCTCCGCGGCCTTTCCCTGGCATCACTTTCAGATTTCCTCGGGGCTTTTTCTGGAACTGGGGGTGGGGCCAGGTCGGCCTTGATTCCAAATTTACAAAGAGAAGAGACAGAAAAGGAGCAAGCAGGGAGGGGACGAGCACACAGGGGAGATAGAATGAAGGGGAGTGAGAGTGGGAGGGATGTACGTATGTGTGTAGGCACGTGCACGTGTGCATTCGTGTCTGCATGTGTGTGAGCGTGAGAGCGAGTTTGAGAATACCTTGCCTTTACAGCATCCTTACCACTCATGCCTTATGGAGAAAAGCAGGTCTGAAAAGAGCTCTCTCCTACAGACACCCCATACTCCAGCCTCCGTGTTCACTGTGCTCTGATGTTAGGAGGGGCTCTGAAACCAATCACTTCACAGCGGCACAGCTGTTCCTTGGAGATGGGAGTCAGCCCTGGAGTCACTTGGAGCGTATTGTTTGTCACTGTGGTGTTATAGAGGAGAAGCATCTGGCCCCGGTGGGCTCTCTTGGGGATTCTTGTCTTCATCTCAACGGTGTGATCTGGCTGAATATGGCTCCGTGGACCAGCCCAGATCAGGGCTATGCTGTTTGGGCATGCTACACCTACTGTGTGCCCATAGAGGGCTGGGGACAGAGGGCTCCAAGGACCAGCTAGCTGCTCTCACAGGTGCTCCTAATGCCCGGGGTCCCCAAAGGCCTCCCTGCAGGGTGTGTGGAGGGCACTCCTCACCGGGATCTACTGTAGGATAGGGTCTCCTTTAAGAGCATCTCCCAGGGCTCCTATTCTCATCTTCAGATTTCATTCTAGAGATGAAGCATTAGTGAGGACAGTTGACCTTGAACAGAAATGTCCCCTCCGTGCTCTTAGGCCTTGAGGATATCGTTGCTAAGTGCCAAATATGTGTAGTAAGATGAGCCTGGAGGAATCGAGAGACAGGACTCTTGCCCCAGTTTTGCCATCCCCTACCTTGTCACCTAAGTCCTCAGTCTTCTGGGGGCAGAATGAGATGACAGCTGAGGTCCCTTCCTCTCCGGCCATTGGAAGGGTTATGGCTTCAGAAGGAAGCTAGGCACTACTCGTCCAAAGCCTGTTGGTTGTCCTCCCGTGCGACTCGGTGGGGAGACCCCCTGAGAGAGCGCATGGGGATGGTCACCAAAGAAAGAGGGAGGAGGCTGGGGCTTTTAATGTGTCCTTATTAAAATCTCTCAAAGCCAGAGAACATCTACGGATGGAAGGCAACCTTGGGGATCATGGAGTCTAGTGGTTCTCAAACTTAGTGAAGCGCCAGAATTACCAGTAGAGCTTTACAAAGGCCGACTTCTGGGGCCCATGAGGCAGGGTTTCCAGGGATGAAACCCTGCCATGTGAACCTGAGCTGGGCCAGGGCTTATCCAGCCAAGCCATTGGCGCCCGTTTGTGATCAGGATGGATTATCGGTTTACCAGCGCAGTCTATCCTGGGACAAGTTACTTGGCCTCAGTTTCCTCATCTGTAAAGTAGAAATTGCAGCATAGGGCTGTGGTCAAGGTTAAAGGAGATGCTGTGTGTGAAGAACTCAGTGTGGAGGTGCCGTTAGCACAAGCCCGGGGTGTTATTTGCTGCTCACCCCATGGGGAGTAGGGGTAGAAGATCTCCTGTGGGGGAAGGTGACCTGCTTATCTGCCAGGCATTCTTTCCTGGGGGAAGACTGGGTTGTGGCAAGGAATCTCATCATGTGAGTTCTGGACACAGAGGGAGGGACTTGGCGTAACAGGCTCTCTGGTGTGCTCAGGACAGACAGTTCTCTGAGCCCTAGCTCCAACTGAGCGGGTTCAGTGTTATCTTTCCCTCACCTTTCAATACTGCCAACACAGACGGGTGGAAGGACGGTTACCTGGGACGCTTGATTAAGTAAAACCAGAGCTTTGTGCCCAGGGGAGCAGCTGGAGGATGGAGGGCTGAGGAGGGAAGGGGTTACGTAAATACTGGCTGAATAACTGGGTTTGTGTGTTGATTAGATAAGGGCTGGGAAGCTGAAGCCCAATGAATAACAATGGAGCTTCCAGGCTAGTAATGGCCTGATTTGAAAGTCTGAGGCAGGACTGCCTGGCACGGGGCAAAGGGTGGATTTCCCTGATAGGTCTGTGGCGGCTGAGATAATGCCTGGTGACAAGGGGACAGAAGTACAGGGACCCCTGCCTGCCCCTTTGCAAGTGAGTCCAGGCCTATCTGCCTGTCCTCTTGTCCTCAGTGGAATACAGAGACAATCAAACAGATGGGAGCACTGCCCCTGGGAGTTTAAAATCCTAATGAAGCTTAAGTCAAATTTTGCAAGTTAACCAAATCCTATGTAAATATTTGTAAGGATTGCAAATGTCGTGAGCAGCCATTAGCAGGCTGAGGAAGCAGCCCTGGGGACAGAGAAATGGTAGGGGACTGGTAGGTACTGTCCCTCTGCTGGGTTCCTTGGACTAGTTATCTTTGGGGTTCTGTGAAGGTAGATGGTCTCATCTTCACTTCATGGATGAAGAAACTGAGGCCCAGGAAGGTTGAGTGAACTCACGAGTGTCCACCCTAGTAGGAGGCAGAGCCAGGATTCCAATCCATGTCTGCTCAAGTCACTGCCCTTGAGGCAGGAAAGTAGGCAAGAAGGACAAAGAGGGACCTGTTAAGCATGGCATGTCCACTTCTTAAGGCTCTTCTGGTTACAGACCTTCGATGATTTGAGTGTTCTGAGTCAGACCGGGGGGCAGCTTGCTGAGGCTAACCGCAGCCCTGAACTGAGTATGGGCCACATGGTGTCCCCCCTCCCCCAGATTCCCATGATGAAGTCCTAATCTCCAGTACCTCACAATGTGACTGGTTTTGGAGAGGGTCCTTCAAACAGGTGGTTAGGTTGCAACAATGATATTAGGATGGGTGCTAATCCACTATGTTTGTGGTCCTTCCAGAAAGAAGAGATTAGGAGACACACAGAGGGAAGACCATGTGAAAACACAGGGAGAAGATGGTCTTCTGTGTGGCAAGGAGAGAGGACTCAAAAGGAACCAACCATGCTGGCACCTTGATCTCAGACTTCCAGCCTCTAGAAATACAAGAAAATAAATTCCTGTGGCTTAAGTCCCCCAGTCTGTGGTACTGTGCTGGTGGACCCAGCAGACTAATAAACTTAGTTTCACCAAAAGGCAGATGGAAGGCTGTGAGCAGTATTCCTGGAGGAGGCATCTCTCTCATCTGCCACAGATGCTGAAATCATCCCAATTGTGATTCCCATGGAGAACCACCAGCAAGTTCAAGGCTAGGTGGTTTTGGAGGTTAATGTGATAGGAATTCATAGGAGTGAACTGGAACCATCAGAAGTAGCTTTATAAAGAATGGAAGGTGGCTGACCCTTAAAGAATGAGAAGGATGGAGAGGAAGAAAGGAGAACAGAGAGCCTTCCAGGTGGGTGGGTGTTCCAGCATGTTTTTAACAAAAATCAGGTAGAGGCCTTGTCCCAGGGCCCCAGGAAGCTGTGCTATGACTTCCCTACTGGGGATTTCCTGAGACTCCATGTCACACTTTTAATCCATGGCAGATACCTCCAGCACCATGGAATTTTCTGGGATCTGGTGAGTTATATGGTCCAAGCAGCCCAAACCTACTGTAGGGCTCCTTCTTGCTCAGTGACCCACTTAAGGTTGGTAGCCTTCTGTGTCACCTGCCCAATGGGTCAGAGAAGTATTCTCATGTGCCTTGTAATGCCTCTAAAGCCTAAAGAGCCCTACAGAACACAGTGTTACTTTTGTAAGTGCAAGTTGCAACAACTTGTCCTCTACCTTGGAGAGAATTTCCAGGAAAGATGAATTTGGAAAATAGTCTGTGTCACCTCATCTTCATATTTCCCCACTCTAACTGGAGGATCATGATAGCTTTTTAGATCTCCTCATATCAAGGTCACCTTGGACCCATATCTAATACTTTTGGAAGTGTCTGTCTAGACCTTTTCCTTGGGGTTTAGTGACTTCAGCAAATGGCCTCTGATCACTTTGGGAAAGGTTTTGAAGAAATTTAGTGCATATATTTGTGATGGTGTTGCTAAGTCTTTCCTCAAGGGGTACAGGCTTCAATCAGTAGGGTCTAGATCTGTGAATGATTCAGATCTGAAAACTGAGTGAAGAACCAGCACTCAACCTTTTCAATACAAGTTGACTGGCACCCTGGTTGACTCTCCATCTATCTTGTCCCTGATGACACCAGGATCTAGTAGCCATTACCACACATACCTACAAGTTAAGCACCTTGATTACTATTCTGATCCTGGGAAATTGTTTTCAATTTTCTTTCCAAATTTGAGTGGCCCTTGCAATCTGCAATTCTAATTTCTAATTCCTCACTGATATTAGAAATCCCAATTCTATGACATCATCTTTCACTGTCAACTCTGCCCTAAAAAGTACAGCCATCTCCAGGCTTTTCAGTTGATGTCAGTCTACCTGTCCTCAGTGCATTCATTATTATCTCAGTGAAGGATATCCTCTAGGCTTTCCTGGACAGTGTAGACAGGGTGACTTCTCAGGTCTTATTTGGTGAACTTACCCTAACCTCCTTACCTCCCTATATGACTGTTCCTTTCCTTGATACTATGAAAAAGAAGTTGGTATCACTGCCTCATTACATGTAGGTTTTCTTTATGTCAAATTGTCAAGGGGGCATCTCCATAGTCTTTTAGGGCTGGCTCCAGGTATCCTTGCACAACACTGAATCCTAAGTTATATGTCAAATAAATTCTCCCTTATCAGCCTCTCTCTCCTTACTCCAATTCAAATACCCTCAACATTATTCCCACATGTTTTCCCAGTTTTTGACAGTTCTGATTATCCAAGACTGCAATTTCTTGGGTATGTAAACTTTATTCTAAAGCAGAGACTATCTTTTCCCATTTAGGTAATTTTTGTCCTGGAATCAATTAGGGTAGCCAGGAGCAAATCTAGAGGAGAACAAGTATCATCTAGCAAGTCATATGCTTCAGAAAGGTCCTTTGCTGCTCAGTTTCCAGGCAAAGGGATACTCTTCTAGGAAGGAGGATTGGGCTGCTGCTTCTCTTAAAAAAAAAAAAAAAATCTTCTATTTATTATTACTATTTTTCAAATTTAAATTCAATTAACTCATGTATTATTAGTTTCAGAGGTAGAGTTCAGTGGTTCATCAGTTGTATATAACACCCAGTGCTTATTACATCATGTGGATTGGGCTGCTTCTAATGGTCCACTGGATTTAGGAAAACTAGAGGCTCAAAATTCTCAGTCTCATCCATTCAAATAATCTTGATAGAGGTCTCAGGGTCTCACTTTTAATTTTTTTTCCTCATCAGGGCCATGACTTTGACTTAGGACACCTATCAAAACTCTGAATTCAGTCTCTTCTGTAGCCAAACATGGTATTGGTATGGTTATGGTATTTTTTTTTTTTTTCATAAATAGCCTTTACTGGGTTGGAAATACCCATCCATTCCTAGTTTGCTGAGAGTTATTATCAGGAATGGATATTGGATTTTTGTCAAATGCTTTTTTTGGTTGTTGTTGTTGTTATTATTCCTGTCTTCTCTTTAGTTTGGGTTTCATTTATTTTTTTCCTCTTAATTAAAAAAAAAATTATTTATTTATTTGTCAGAGAGAGAGAGCACAGAAGCAGGCAGAGAGGTGGAGAGAGAAGCAGGCTCCCTGCCAAGCAAGGAGCCCAATGTGGGACTTGATCCCAGGAGCCTGGGATCATGACCTGAGCCAAAGACAGTGGCTTAACCGACTGAGCCACCCAGGTGTCCCTTTTCCTCTTAATTTTTAAAGTTTAAAGCTGAGGCCATTGATTTGAGAACTCTCTTCTTTTTTGATTAAGGCATTTAGTGCTATTTCCCTTTAAGCATTAATCTGATGACATGCCACAAATTTTGAAATGCTGTGTTTTCATTTAATTTTAAGTACTTTATAAATATCTACTTGATTTCTTCTTTGACATGTTGGTTATTTAAAATTATAATTTTTAGTTTCCAAATATCGGGGACTTTCCAGAGATCTTACTGTTATTGATTGCTAATTTAATTCCATTTTGGTAATAGAATACACAATGTGCGCCTTGAATCCTTTTAAATTTATCGAGGCTTATTTTATGGCCCAGATCTCTCTTGGTAACTGTACTTAACAGAATTTTTATTCTTGTTGAGGGGAATGTTCTATAAATGTCAGTTATTTCAAGTTGGGTGATAATGTTTTTTAAGTGTTTATATCCTAGTGATTTTGTCTGCTTGTTCTATTTTTGGGAGAGGAGTACTAAAATCTTCCATTATAATTGAAGATTTATTTCTCCTTCTAGTTCTTTAAGTTAGGCAGTTCTATCATGTGTTTTGAAGTTCTGTTATTAGGTACATAAATGTTTAAGATTATTATGTCCTCTGATTAATTGATCCATTTATCCTTGGGAGATGACCTTCTTTATTCCTGGTAATTTCCTGGAAATCTATTTTGTCTGATATTAATACAATTATTTCAACTTTCTTTTGATCAGTATTAGAATGGTGTCTTTTCTATATTTTTACTTTTAATCTACCTATGTCTTTATATTTAGGGAGTGTTCCTTGTAGGTTGTGCATATAGTTGGGTCTTACTTTTTTATTCAATCTGAAAGTCTCTCCCTCTTAACTGGGATGCTTAGAATATTTGCATTTAATATATTTTTTTAAAGATTTTATTTATGTATTTGACAGGCAGAGCTCACAAGTAGGCAGAGAGGCAGACAGATAGGAGGAAGCAGGCTCCCCGCTGAACAGAGAGCCCGATGCGGGGCTCGATCCCAGGACCCTGGGATCATGACCTGAGCTGAAAGCAGAGGCTTTAATCCGCTGAGCCACCCAGGCGCCCCTTAATATGATTTTTTATATATGTTATTTTTACCTTTTTTTAAAATTTTATTTTTATTTATTTGATAAACAGAGATTACAAGTAGTAAGAGAGGCAGGCAGAGAGAGAGGAGGAAGCAAGCTCCCCGCTGAGCTGAGAGCCCAATTCGGGGCTCGATCCCAGGACCCCGAGACCATGACCTGAGCCAAAGGCAGAGGCTTTAACCCATTGAGCCACCCACGTGCCCCTATTTTTACATTTTTAAAGCTTAAGTCTATTGTTTTGCTCTTTTATTTGTTCCACTTATTCTTTTTTCTAATTTGATTTCTTTTAGGTTAATTGATGTTTTTTTGTAATTCCATTTTAACCCCTCAGTTAGATTGTTATCTGTAACTTTTTAAGTTGTTGTCTTAAGGTTTACAACATATATCTTTAACTTACTATAGTACACCATCTTGTGATATACCATTTTATGTTTAGTATAAAAACATTACAATAGTATATTTTCATCCCCTCAACACAGACTTTATGTTATTGTTGTCATATATTTTTCATTTTGCTAATACTTATAAGTGCCAAAATACATTACATCTTTCTTTTTTTTAAACATTGTTATTTATGGGGGCCTGGGGCAAGATGGTGGAGGAGTGGGGGACTCTGTTTCAACCAGTCCCCTGAATTTAGATAGATATCTACCAAGCCTCTCTGAATACACATGAAATCAGCCTGAGATGTAAGATTATACATCTGGATCTCTTCAGGGGCAGAGGATCATCAGTCAAGAGATTGGACAGAAGGACTCTGAAAAACAGAGTTGTGATTGCATAGAGAGATGTTGGAGGATAAACAGAAAGGGGAGGGGACAATAGAAGCTAGCCATTGGAGAGTAATATCCCAGTGCAAAAGCATCCTGTGCCTGGGGTCCAGCAATAGCTTGGAGAGTGGTGGTGGTGAGACAGGAAGGGAATGATAACAGTGCTCAAACAGAACACAGGGGTTTAAAGGGCAAATGCTAGGACTAGGCAGCCACAGGTGCAGACCTGAGCCCATGGACCTGGAGGCCAGCTACTGCCACTACCTGGGCCCAAGCCACCCAGACCAGGATCAATAGCAGTTTTAGAGGCATGGGGGCAGAGATAAGTGGGGGCTGAGGGGGGGTGCCTACCACCTGTGGGAGGCTGTGGTTTCCAGCAGCACTTACAGAGGGGGAGGCTGTGTGTTCTGGAGGATTCAGAGAGGAACAGACTGGGGCTTCTCTCCTCTGGGGCGGAGATCTGCATGCAGACATTTTCCTTTGCCCTGACTCTCTGAAAAGGCACAAAAAGCCATGAGAGAACAAACTAGACCCACTAGAGAACAAAAGCCCAAAAAATTCATTTCCATGGAGCCTAGCCCTGTGATAGGGGGCAGGGCAACTCCACCTAAGCAGGACTGACTGAAAAACAATGTGGGAGGCCCCTCCCCAAGAAGACAAGCTGGAAGAACAAGAGGACAACAATCCCAGGGTCCCCATAAAACTATAAAACCCCAACACCAGGGGAAAAGAGAATATTAAGCTCCTGGTGTTGCCTCATGGCCTGTGTATTTCTTAGATAAAACTTTTCTTTTCTTTTTAAAAATTCTTCCTCATGTTTCTTCTATTTTTTTTTCTACCTACTTATCATTTCAACTGGATGTTTAATACAACATATTTCATAGTAACTTTTTAACTTGAACTTTTCCACACATATATCCTTCTTTCTTTTTCTTTTTTTTATATATAATAGATATAAACTTCAATGTAGTCCTTTTCCCCCTATTAAATACTAACTTTATATATGTACCTCTGGGAAGTAGTATTCTCTAACAAAGAGAGCAAAATACACCCTGGAAGAACTGAAACACCCCACCTCACCAACGCTGAGGAATTATAGCCCCCTTCCCTTCACCCCCTCATTTTTTTGTTTTTGTTTTTGTTTTGTTTTGTTTTTTGGTGGTTTTTATTTTTTTATCTTAAATTTTTTTTATTTGTTTGATTGCTTTTGTATTTTATAAATCTTATTCTTAGGTTTCATTTTCGCTGTTTTTTTTTTTTTTTTTTTTTTTTTTTTTTTGGTGGTGGCTTCTGATTGGTCTGAACTTTCCCAGGGTGCATCTTGCCTGGATTGATATTATTGACTGTACATCCCCTCAATCACAACTCAACAGAATGACTAGGAGGCGGAACTTCCAACATAGAAAATAACCAGAGACAATGGGCTCTCCCACAGACCTAATGGATATGGATATAAGCAAGATGTCAGAAATAGACTTCAGGGCAATAGTTATGAAGACTAACTAGGCTGGAGAAATCCATTAATGATTACATAAATTTTCTAAGGGCAGAAAAGAGAGCTAATCAGGCTGAACTTAAAAGTGCTACAAATGAGATACAGTTTAAATTAGATACTCTAACAGCTAGGGTCAATAAGGCAGAAGAACAAGTTAGTGATCTAGAAGACAAAGTGATAGGAAAGAAGGAACAGGAGGAGACCTGGAACAAACAACTATAAAATTCATGAAAATAGAATTAGAGAAGTAAATATGCCATGAAATATTCCAATGTCAGAATTATTGGGATTCCTGAGGGGGTGGAGAGAGAGAGGACTAGAAGATATAGTTCAGCAAATTGTAGCTGAGAACGTCCCGAATTTAGGGAATGAAATAAGCATTCTTGTCCTAGAGACAGAGAGGACCCCTCCCAAGATTAAGGAGAACAGACCAATGTCCCAGCATGTAAGAGTAAAATTCACAAATCACAGAACCAAGGAAACCACCTAAAGGGCAGTTAAGGGGAAGAGATTCCTTATATACAGAGGGAAGAACATCAGAATAACATCAGACCTGTCCCCAGAGACCTGGCAAGTCAGAAAGGGCTGGCAAGACATATTCAGGGTACTAAATGAGAAGGACATGCAGCCAAGAATACTTTATATGGCAAGGCTGTCATTCAGAACAGATGGAGAGATAAAGAGCTTCCAGGATGGGCAGAAACTGAAAGAATGTGTGACCACTAAGCTGGCCTGCAAGAAATATTAAGGTGGGGGAGGGAGGTGCTTTTACAAAAGGAGAAAGGTTCCAAGACTGATATAGAACAGAAATTTACAGAGACAATATATAGAAACAAGGGCTTCACAGGCAGCATGATAGCAATAAAATCTTATCTTTCAATAATCACTCTCAATGTGAATACCCTAAATGCTCCCATGAAATGGTACAGTGTTGCAGATTGGATAAAAAGACAGGACCCATCCATATGATGTCTATGAGAGACTTACTTTTAACCTAAAGATACATTCAGACTGAAAGTGAAGGGATGGAGAACAACTTTTCATGCCAACGGACCACAAAAGAAATTCTCATATTAGTCAAATTAGATTTACCTATCAGTCAAATTAGATTTTAAGCTAAAGACTGTAATTAGAGATACAGAAGGACACTATATTGTTCTTAAAGGGTATCTCTAACAAGAGGATCTAATGATTGTAAATATCTATACCCCTCACCATAGAAGAAGCCAACTACATAAACCAATTGTTAACCAAAATAAAAAGACATATTGATAATAATACATTAATAATAGGTGACCTCAATACTCCACTCTCAGCAATAGACAGGTCATCTTTGGTTGTTTCAACAAAGAAACAAGAGCTTTGACTAACACGCTGGACCAAATGGAGCTCATATGTATAGATATCGCCCTCGCCCCGCAAGGACGACAAGATGCCCTGGTTCAGATGCATCTTCTCTCTCTTCTCTCTCTCTCTCTCTTTCTCTCTCTTTATTTCCACAAGTGTACACACTTATATATGCTTACATGACCAATCAGTGAGCAGGGTATAGGAGGGAGCGAATCAGGCTGTGCACCTAAACGAACAACTTCGCTAGCAACCAATGCTGTTTACTTCCTCTTAGGGCGTTCTGCTTAGTCTCAAGAGGCAATCCTAACCTGGCAACTAGCCAGGCACCATCTTTTAATGGCGGAGGCCGCCCTGGCCAGGGGCCTGCCTCCGACATAGAGACAGAACATTCCACTCTAAAACAACAGAATACTCATTCTTTTATTTTTTAAATTATTTTTTTTAAGATTTTGTTTATTTATTTGACAGAAAGAGATCACAAGTGGACAGAGAGGCAGACAGAGAGATGGGGGGAAGCAGGCTCCCCGCCAAGCAGAAAGCCCGATGTGGGGCTTGATCTCAGGATCCCAGGATCATGACCTGAGCTGAAGGCAGAAGCTTTAACCCACTGAGCCACCCAGGTGCCCCCAGAATACTCATTCTTGAGTGCACGTGGAATGTTCTCCAGAATAGACCACACACTGGGTCACAAATCAAGTCTCAACTGATACCAAAAGACTGAGATTATTCCCTGCATACTCTCAGACCACAGTGCTTTGAAACTGGAACTCAATCACAAGAAAAAAATTGGAAGAAATTCAAACCATTGGTAGCTAAAAACCATCCTGCTTAAGAATGTTTGGGTCAACCAGAAAACCAAAAAAGAATTTAAACAATTCATGGAAACCAATGAGAATGAAAACACATTGGTCCAAAACCTATGGGATACTGTAAAGGCAGTCCTGAGGGGGAAATACATAGCCATCCAAGCCTCACTCAAAAAAATAGAAAAACCTGGAATTCACCAACTAACTACACCTTAAAGAACTGGAGAAAAAATAACAAATGAAGACTAAGCCATGTATGAGAAGAGAAATAATTAAGATTAGAGCAGAGATCAATTAATTAGAAACCAGAAATATAGTAAAGCAGATCAATGAAACTAGAAGCTCATTCTTTGATAGAGTTAATAAGATTGATAAATCACTGGCCAGACTTAACCAAAAGAAAAGAGAAAGAACCCAACTTAGTAAAATTACAAATGAAAGGGGAGAGATCATGACTAATACCAAGGAAATAGAAACAATTACCAGAAATTATTATTAAAAACTATATACCAATAAATTAAGCAACCTGGAAGACATGGATGCATTACTAGAAACCTATAAACTACCAAGACCAAAACAGGAAGAAATTGACAACCTGAATAGACCAATAACCAGTAACGAGATGAAGCAGTAATCAAAACCGCCCAAAGAACAGGAGTCCAGGACCTGATGGATTCCCTGGGAATTCTCCCAAACATTCAAAGAAATAATATGTTCTATTCTCCTGAAGCTGTTTCAAAAAATAGAAACAGAAAGAAAACTTCCAGAGTCATTCTATGAGACCCGCATTACTTTGATCCCAAAACCAGGCAAAAAGCCCCATTAAAAAGGAGAATTTCAGACCGATGTAAGGTCTGATGAATATGGATGCCAAAATTCTCAACAAGATCCTAGCTGATAGGATTCAACAGTACTTTAAAAGGATTACCCATTATGACCAGGTGGGATTTATCTCCAGGACACAAGGATGGTTCAACATTCACAAATCAATGAATATGATAGAATGCATTAATAAGAGGAGAGAGAAGAACCATATATGGTCCTCTCAACTGATGCAGAAAAATCATTTGACAAAATACAGCATCCTTTCCTGATTAAAAGTCTTCACAGTGTAAGGATAGAAGGAGCATTTTTCAATTTCATAAAAACCATCTATGAAAAAAGCCCACAGCAAACATCATTCTCAAAGGGGAAAAGCTGGTTGCTACTGCCCCTCGGAACAATTTGTTACTTAAACTGTAACCCCTGGATGATTTTAGTAGTTACCAAGCACATTTAGATACGGCCTTAAGAAATACATATACTGGTGACAGGTCTTTGGGGAGAAGGACGATGTACGACCGTGAAGCTGGGCAGCTGGGGATGCCTGGCCCGCCCAGGGCGGAAGCCACCTGCTTCAGGGAAGCCGAGCACCCGGGAGCGCCCGGTCAGCTGGGGGTGGAACAAAATCCACCTGCTTCCCTTTTCCGTTATAGCTCCTTTCTCTTCCCAGAAGCGCCCGTTGTTAGTTAGATGAGTCCTTTGAATGTGCTTGTTTAACTATAAACTTTATCCCCCTCCTTGCTTGTCTCCAAGATGGGATTAGTTTGACCTTCATCAGTCCTTCTGTTGGCTATTGTTTCTATCCAATAAAAGTGAGACTGTGGAGTTGCTCGAGGCAGCAATCCTTTACGACTGTTGTCCCCTGCTCCCAGTCTTTTGCAGCTGACTTTTTTGTGCCTAATTCTTCTCCCATCACTGACTGGAAGCGGCAGCTGGGAGCCTTTCCTTTAAAATCAGGAACACGACAAGGATACCCACTCTCACCACTATTGCTCGACATGTCCTAGCAACAGTAATAAGATGTCCTAGCAACAGTAATAAGACAACAAAAAGAAATAAAACGTATTCAAATTGGCAAAGAAGTCAAACTCTTTCTCTTCACAGATGACATAATACTATATATGAAAAACCCAAGAGACTCCACCCCTAAATTACTAGAACTCACACAGCAATTCAGTAATGTGGCAGGTACAAATAAATGCACAGAAATCAGTTAATTTCCTATACACTAAAAATGTAACTGTAGAAAGAGAAATTAGGGAATCAATTCCATTTACAATAGCACAAAAACCCACAAGATAACTTGGAATAAACCTAACCAAGGAGGTGAAGGACCTATATTCTAGAAACTATAGAACACTTATGAAAGAAATTAAAGAAGATGCAAAAAGATAGAAAAAGCATTCCATGTTCATGGATCAGAAGAATAAACATTGTTAAAATGTCTATGCTGCCAAGAGCAATCTATAATTTCAATGCCATTCCAATCAAAATAGCAATGGCATTTTTCAAAGTGCTGGAACAAACAATCCTAAAATGTGTATGGAACTAGATAAGACCCTGAATTGCCAAGGAAATGTTGAAGAAATAAAACAAAGTTTGGGGTCATAATGTTGCCTGATTTCAAGCTTTATTACAAAGCTGTGATCACCAAGACAGCATGGTACTGTCACAAAAGCAGACACATAGACCAATGGAACAGAGTAGAAAGACCAGCTATGGACCCTTGACTTTATGGTCAAATAATCTTCGATAAAGCAGGGGAAAATATCCAATGGAAAAAAAAGATAGTCTCTTCAGTAAGTGGTGCTGGGAAAATTGGTGCCATATACAGAAGAATGAAACTTGGCCACTCTCTTACACCATACACAAAATAAACTCCAAATGGATGAAAGACCTTAATGTGAGACAGGAATCCAACAGAATCCTAGATGAGAACATAGGCAGTAACCTCTTCAACATAGGCCACAGCAATTTCTTTCAAGACACATCTCCAAAGGCAAGGGAAACAAAAGGGAAAATGAACTTTTAGGACTTCTTCCAGATAAAAAGCTTCTGTACCGCAAGGGAAACAGTCAACAAAACAAAGAAACAACCAAAGGAATGGGAGAAGATACTTGCAAATGACGCTACAAATAAAGGGCTGATATCCAAGATCTATAAAGAAATTCTCAAGCTCAACCCCCCAAAAAGAAATAATCAAGTCCAAAAATGGGCAGAGGTCATGAACAGACACTTCTCCAAAGAAGACATAAAAATGGCTAAAAGGCACATGAAAAAATGTTCACTATCACTAGCCATCAGGGAAACTCAAATCAAAACCACATTGAGATACCACCTTACACCAGTTAGAATGGCAAAAATTGACCAGACAAGAAACAATAAATGTTGGAGAGGTTGTGGAGAAAGGGGAAACCTCTTACACTGTTGGTGGCAATGTAAGTTGGTACAGCCACTTTGGAAAACAGTGTGGAACTTCCTCAAAAAGTTAAAATAGAGCTACCCTATGACCCAGCAATTGTACTAGTGGGTGTTATTCCAAAGATACAGATGTAGTGAAAAGAAGGGCCACATACACCCCAGTGTTCATAACAGCAATGTCTATAATAGCCAAACCATGGAAAGAGCTGAGATACCCTTCAACAGATGAATGGATGAAGAAGATGTGGTCCACATAGACAATGGAATATTACTCAGTCATGAGAAAGAATGAATAACTAACTTTTGCATCAACATGGATGGAACTGGAAGAGATTATGCTAAGAGAAATAAGTCAAGCAGAGAAAGTCAATTATCATCTGGTTTCACTTGTTTGTGGAACATAAGGAATAGCATGGAGGACATTAGAAGAAAGTAAAAAACGAAGGGGGGGAAAATCAGAGGGGAAGACGAACCATGAGAAACAAACTGGGAAACAAACTGAAGGTTTCAGAAGGGTGGGGGATGGGGGGAATGGGTTAGCCCAGTGATAGGTATTAAGACGGGCATGTATTACAATAGGCACTGGGTGTTATATGCAAACAATGAATCATGGAACACTACATCAAAAAACTAATGATGTAAGGTAAGGTAAGGGAGGTAAGGGGTAAGAATATGTGTACAGAAATTTCGAAAAGGGTAATCAGTTAAGGCCTCATTAAGAAAGTACCTTTTTGGTAATACCTAAAGGAAGTGAGCCAGATGGGTATTTGGATGAAGAATATTCTTGAGGTGTGTGGTAGGCTAAATAGTGGCCCATCAAAGATGTCCACACCCTAATCCCAGAAAACTGAATGTGTTACCTTAATGGCAAAAGGGACTTTGTGGATGTGATTAAGTTTAGAATCCTGAGATGGAGAGATTATCCTGAATTATCCAGGTGGGCCCCGTATGATCATAAGAGTCTTTGAAAGAGGACACCAAGAGGGAGAGACTCTGTGAAGGACATATGATAACACTAAGCTACTGGCTTTGAAGATGATTGAAAAAGCCATGAGCCTTGGTATACAGGTGGCCTCTAGAAGTTGGCATTGGCAAAGAACTGGATTCTCTCCTAGAACCTTCAGAAGGAACTTGACCCTGCTAACATTTTGGTTTGGGCTCAGTGAGACTGATTTTGGATTTTTGACCTCTAGAACTATAGGACAAACTTGTGTTGTTTTAAGCCATTAAGTCTGGGGTGGTTTTTTACTGGCAATAGTAAACTTATACAAGGCATGATCATGCCTGATGTGTTTGAGAGGTGAGGAGTGGAGAATTAAGGAGTAGAGAGGGCAATGTGGAGTCCTTGCAGGCCATTATAGGGACTTTGGCTTTTACTGAGATGATTTGACTTAACGTTTTAAGAAGATCACTCTGGCTGTTGTGTGGAGAGTGGGGGTGAGGGAGGTAGTATGGGAGGTAGAGCAGAGAGACCATAGGGGAGGCCATTGGATTTACCAAGTTAAGAGGTAAGGGTGGCCTGTCGAGCAAATTAACCATTGGGCCCTTATGACTGTTCCTATGTTTTTTCTGATTCTCCTTGATGACCATGACCTTATTCACTCTCAGTGCCTCTCACTTAGCAGTCTTTTGCTATGTTACTTAGCGTCCATCCCACAGTCCCTGATGAATCTTACTTTGGAGGTTCCACCTCCTCCTCACTAACTTCTGGGGGTAATTCCTTCTGATCACGATTATTTTCTTTTTCCAGCCTCTATTGGATCTACACTTCTAGCTCCCTTGCCTTTGTATGTTGTCTTCTTCTGTACTTTCTGCTCAATCTTCAGTGTACTTGAAGCGGTTAAAGAGTCATCTAGGGAAAAGTTTATATTTGACTTAAAACAAAATAGTTTAACTATTAACTAATAGCAAGTACTTGTGTGGGGCTTACTAGGCTTCAGGCTCTGTTTCAGGTGATATACTCATATCATGTCCTACAATGTTCACAAATCCAGGGGGGAGGTACTGTTTTCACCCCTTATTACAGATGGGGAAACTAAGCTGTAGAATTTGAGAATTTTTCCAGATAGCACAGCTACCAAACAGCAGAGCTGGGATCTGAACCCAGAAAGTCCTGCACCAATCTCCCTCAAATACCACCCGATACCACCCTTCAGAAGGAGCCAATTTTTGTATGACCAAGTAAAATAATTTTCTTTCTTTTCATCTGTTCCTGACTTTGAATCTTCAGTGAATGATGAACATCATCATCTTCCAGTAGAAGAGTAGGGGAGAGAGAGAGAGAGAGAAGAGAAGGTTTTTAGAACATGGGTCTTGGCCAAATAATAGAAATGATGTTCCAAGGTGTCTGGCCCTGTAAGTTGTGTCACACTATGGGACACACAAGAAATTTGACTTTAATGTAAAAAGATCAACACCCTCACTGCTTTCTATTCAAACACAGGTAGAAGTTGGCAATTATCTAATGAATTTATTTCATAGGATTTTTTTTAAGTCCTTTGAAAACCACAGGTTTAGACCTTTCTTAAAAATGGGCAAAATGCATGCCATTATGGGCTGAATCATGTCCCTCCAAAAAGACGTTTGAGTCTTAACCCTCAGTACCTTAGAATGTGAATTTATTTGGAGACAGTCTTCACAGAAGTAATCAAGCTAAAATGAGGCAATGGGGTGACCTAATCCAAAATGACTGACATTCATATAAAAGGGGGAAATTTGGATGCAGACAAACACAGGGAGAGCACTAGGTGAAAATAAGGCAGAGATTGAGGTGAAGCTGCTACAAGGTAAGGAACACCAAAGATGGCGAGCAAACCACCAAAGTTAAGGGAGAAGTCCAGACTAAATCCCTCTTACAGCCCCCAGAAGGAAGGAACTGCTGCTGACACCCTGGTCTGGGACATCTGGTCTCCAGAGCTGTGAGACAATTCATTTCTGTTGCTGAAGACACCCTGGTTGTGGTACCTTTGTTATGGCGGCACCTGCAGACTAATGGCTTACTGGAAAAATATCTCTGTCTTCTTAGTCTCTTATTCTATTTTCTCTCTTCCTTTTTGTTTTCATTTTCTCTCCTTCCCATGGGTGTACTCTGAGGCTTGTGGTCTCTACAGCCCCTTCCCCCTGCTCTGCAAAGTCTCTCACTCTTGGTTTCGTTCAAAGTCATCTGCTTTGGGTGGATAGAGGACCCTGGAGACATGTCATCATAGGGACACATGAGGTAGTAGAGACTGCCCGGGGCCACCCCTGAATTCCTCAGCCCGGCAAATACAGAAATGCTACAAAGGCAGACACCAGCGCTGCTGCTGGGGCGAGACAGGTTTTGAAGTGTGGCTCAAGCAAAACCAAACCAGAGTAAAGTTAGCCCTTCTGTTTTACTGATAATTGGAAGATATTTTGAACCCTCTCGTGATGCAGTGAGGTGCTGAGCACCCCGCTGTGCCCTCTGCCAGCCTCCTGCTGTGGCAGGGACAGTGAGGCAGGCAGTACACCAGTGAGGCAGGACACCAAGAGCTCCTGACTCCTTACCTCCACATTCCTGGGGAGGGCAGTGGACGTGGACCCTGAAGTCTGCCTGCCAGGAGCTAAGCCTGATTCTAACTCTTCACTTGCCTTTCTCACATTTGAAATAGGAACAAGTGTCCACCTCACAGGACCGTTTTGTGCACTGACACAAGATGGGTAATTCACTTAGAAAATGGCCTGGAAGACAGGAACTGTTCAAAGGAAAACACATGACCTGTTCTCTCCCCAGCCCTAAACTGGGGAGTTGTCACTGACTTTCTACAACAAGAAGGGAAATGAAATGATTGACCATGTCCCTAGAGGAGTTGAAAGTGGATGGCAGCCTTTCATGCCACCAAACCCTGTCCCCAGCTGCAGAGCGTGCTTTAGTTAACAGACACTGAATGACAGAAACGTCTTCAGAATGTGAGCAGAATGTGAGCAGTTTCTCTGGAGGTTGAAGGTGGTGGCCAAGAGCTTGCTCTGCAAGTAAGAGCCAACTCTCACCAGGGAAGCCCGACTCTGAGCTGACTGGCCAGCTCCCTGCTCAGTGCCTGGAACACTGCAAGTTAGGGCCCACATTGGCCTCTATCAACTGGGGCTCTTTCTTAGAACTATGGCTGACAGGAAGAGCCTCCTTCTGAGCTACCAAGATGTTGCTTAGAGCGTCTCCCTCCCCACTATTTCCCTGACCCTACTTGGAGGCAAGTTTCCTTCCCATCCCATTTCAGTTCTATTTTCAATTTGATTTTGATTCTGGCAAGGTGTGGTGATTTATGATAAGGATTTCTTTCCTGGCTGGCTCACTTCTGCATTATAAACATGTAATGGCAGCTATCCCTAGCAGTGTACCAGTCAGCTGCTCTGGGTGATTGGGAGGAGGGGTGGGTGGCCATTTGAGGGCTTTAGAAGTGTGTGTACTAAAAAACACGATCTCTCAGTCATGAGAGAAAACTGGGGGTCCCTTTTGAGCACAGCTCCTTTTCTTCTCTCCAAGGGTGGGGAAAGGCAGACCCATCGTTGGGTTGACAGTCGTAGCTTTTGGATTGTATGGCTTGAGTGTGATCAGTGTAAACTTTCCTACTCAGAGTAGGTCTTCGTACTAAGTGTCAGTGAGAGCCTACCAGTGAATGTTCTCATGAACACTCTTAAGACATTCTCCAGGCACAACCAACCACACGCTCTGGGACCTCAGTGACCATCAGAGGCTCAGCCCCTGTGAGTTTCTGAGCCATGCTGGTTGGCGGATGGACTCTGTGCTGAGTCTCTATAGCAATCTGAGGTCTCATGTGCTTGTGGAGACTTTGCCCTCCCATGTGGTCTCAGGACCAGGGGCTCCCCTCAGTGCAGCTGCAGGCTCCTTACCAGGCTTCTCTCTGAATTCCCTGATTTGCAATCTACATACAACAGTAGCAACAGACATTTTCTGAGCATTTGCTGTGTATAGGACATTGATAGTTACAAAGCTGAATGAGATGTGGAAGGTGTCCCCAAAGGTGTGAGCATTCTAGCTGGGGAGATAGACCGGGAAATGGGGGATTTAATGCAAGGTAATAAGAGAAGAGTTGAGAGCAGGACATTGCAGGAGTCCTCAGCAGGGACCCCTAACCCAGACTTGGTAAGGGAGACCAATTTAGGGCAGATTTGCCAGAGGAAGCAGAACTCTCCCACCCCACGCCTGGGACAGAAGCCCTGATTTTAAATCTCACCTGGGTATAGCACCCTGTTGCTTGTTTCTTCAGTAGATGTCTAAGTTCTGATCTAGGTCCCAGCCCACCCAGTCTTGGGACATGCTATGGCTGCCCTTCAGTATTGCACTGCCCGAGGACTCCTGGGGCTTGTCTGCCACCAAACTCCAGCCACAGCCACCAGCTGGGCCATGTGTGGGTTCCCCACACTCAGTCATTTCTTTGGGGTCCAGTACCAGAGGGTGCTTTGGGCTCTATTCTTTTGTGGGGGGAGGTGTGGGTTGTTCCCTAGTAACCTGGCTGAGAACCTTGCTGTCTGATCTTTTTGCAAATGGTACGTTGACTTCCATTCTCAGTAAACCCGAAGAATTCTACATTTGTTTTGCTCTTGACCTCCTGTGGGCTGGTTTTGGGGTACCTTATGTGCCCTTCAAAGTGCCACACCCAAGAGGCAAAACCAGATTCTCAGGGAGCAAAGAGGAAAGGAGCTGGGTGACAAAGGAGCTGGCTGGTCCTCTTTCCTCATTGGAAAGTCCTCCTAAGACTCAACCTATCTGCTACGTGGGTGTGGTGGCCCAGCTTCCTGACCATGGTGTTCAGACATTTTACAACAATGTATGGATGTGGGTTTTGATGCGATTTCAGGAGGTAAAGACTGTATGATGAAAAGAGTTAATTAAAACAAACAAACAAACGAATATTTTTCTTTGGTAAAAGCCTGTTGGAGTGCCACATCATTTGTGACATTTCCCTAAGGCTCAGTTCTTTCTTTAAATTCTTCCCCAGACTGACTCTTGATCTGTCCAACTCCCTTGAAAATTTAATCCTGTCCTGCCCTACAGTACTTTTTCCATTTATAAACTTTGTTTCTGCAAATAGATGGTTAGGGCCTTGAGGCCAAGGGCTGTGTCACACTTCTTTTTATCACCCCCCCACCACCCTGCCACCCCTTCCCTAGAGCTTTGCCAGACTCGGTTTAAATGCTCACTACACACTGGACTGGGAGGATCAATGTCATCTGTTATTTCATCTAACTTTCTTTCTTTTTTTTTTTTGAAGTGGTCTATTTTCAGTTTGAGCCACCTTTTAGGTAGGCAGTTTTGAAGCTTATAGAAGAGGACTAGACTATCCTAAGGGGCATGTGTGCTTCCCCCTTGCATCCTGATGTTCCAACGAGCTCTTAGAAATTCCTGGAAGGCAAATTAAGAGCAGACTCAAAGGACCAGCTATCCCTGTGAACTGTGAATTGTGGCCTAACCCCTGAGGAATGTATGCACAGGGTAAGAATGTGGACAAAACAGAGAGGTTGCTGGAGTGAGGGAGCGGGCTGCTTTTACCAATCGTGCACAAGTACCACACTCCCTGGATGGGGAGATGCTTGGTGGCTTTCCCTGTTAGGGCAACTGATGCCAGGCTGAATCCAGGGTCTCAGCAGGAAATAGTTTTGTCTGCAAGGAGATGGGAATATGAGAGGTTGAAGGAGTTGACTTGAGAGATGCCCCAGACCGTGCACAGCCTTCTTTCTCTATGCCATCATGCTAAGTCCCCCACATCTCCTGCCCGTGTATCTCCCAGCTTGATCTATCATTTGACGTGTTTGTCTAGGGATTCTGACACCAATTGGTACGCAGGGATTCGATTCTGGCACTAACCACCTGAGTGAAAGCAGACCCCATAAATTCAAGGGCGTGGTCCACAACAAGATTGCTCTCATTTCTGACTGACTAGCAACAACACATCTGGGAGATTCCCATGATCCTCCTCAGATTTGATAATTCACTAGAATGATTCACAGAACTCAGGAAAGTGCTATGCCTGTGGTTATGGCTTTATTATAAAGGATATAAATTAGAAACGGCCAAATAAAGAGGTCCATAGAGCAAGTTCTGATGGGTCCCCAGTGGAGAGCTTCTGTGTTCTGTCCCCATGGAATCAAGGCACATCACCTTTCTACACTGCATGTTCACCACGTGAAGTCGGCTCCACCAAGCTTCAGTATTACAAAGGCATGATTGAGTGAACCAGTGGCCATGCAACTTAATGATCAGCCCCCTGCCCTTCCCTGGAGGTTGGGAGGTCAGCCCACAGGAGGTCAAAGCCCTAACTCTCTAACCAATCACGTGGTTGGGCTTTGCAGCCTGATTAGCGCATCCCGACGTGATCTAGGGTCCCTTGTGAGTTAGTCATTAGCATAATCTCAGATATAAACCCGGGGCTCATGAACATGAAGACACTCCTATCACTTGGGAAATCCCAGGGACTTAGGGTCTCCCTCCCAGGAACCAGGGACAGAGGCCCGTCAGATTCTTTCTTGTATAATACTAGTTTTTGGCTTTCTTGTTTTATTTTCCAGATTCAAACTCATCTGTTGGCTGTGAACGCGGGGAAGGTATGCCATTTTCTATCGAAGGAAAAAACAAGAGCTGCTCCGCTGCTGCCTGATCATTTGACTCAGGTGAGATGGGGACAATGGGGAGCTCCTGGGTCACTGGCACGAAGCCCAGTGGCTCACTTGTGCCAGGTGGGCCTGGCAGGTTGGTGCCACTCTGTTCCTCTGGGGCTTCATACCGGGCTGCGGCTCATGGAGCAGCCTCATAGCACACGGCCAGCCACTGTGGCAGAGGGAGAGAGAGCATCTCCCAGCGGGCATGGGTCCTGACGGCTCAAGTGCCACATCACTTCCACCCCTTTTCATTGGCCGAAGAAGGGCTTTTGTCGAGAGATAACTATGACCCAGTCTGAGGTTTAGGAAGACCCATGACTGTCCACGTGATAGCGGCTGAAGGCAGAGACAGCACTAAAAGAGGGGAAGGACACCAGAGGCCGTGGGGAGCAGTCACAGGAAGAGGCAAGGGCAAGGAGGGACCCAGGGGTTCCTGAGAGATCTAGTTTGGGTAACATGGAGTGTTGGCACCCAGAAGGGCAGGAGGAGCCAGTAGAATGTTCTCTGCCTTTGCAGGAGGGTGCTGGAGGCAGCACCTGGGCTTCCCGCCAGCGGGAGGAATATAGGAAAAAGATGATGTTTCTTCCTCTCAAAAACAATCAACCCATCAATAAGCAGGCAGCCCTCTTAACCTGAACGCCCGGTGTTAATCGAAGCCGGGAGGACTTTGACCATGCAGGCTCGGTTGCATAACCGGTTTCAATGCACTATTGTTTGCCCGCCTGGTTTTTTTCCATGATGGAAATGATTCACATGCCCCACTGGGCAGGAGATCGTATTTAAATGTTTCCTGGGTTTGATCTCTGTCTGGGGCTTGTGCTAAGGCACAGAGTAAGTGGTAAACGGATTTAATTCATTTAAAGTATTTGAGCCGTCACTGTGGCTGGTGGTGACCCAAGACTTGGTCACTTCTTGCTTTCCAGCCCGGTCAGCACTGGAACTTGACCCATTTTGTCCTTCACCAACTCAAAGGAGTTTGACGGTGGAGAAGCCAGGGAGGAGGTGGGGAAGGCCTGCCGGGAGCCAGGTGTCCCTAACGTATTTCTGCTTTTGTGGTGAACCCTGGGCAAGTTGTGACACGTTCTAAAGATTTACCAACTGTTCGAGGACAGTGATGGCTACCTTCAGGTGGGTGGCCCAGCTAATGGGATATGGAAGTTTATTGTTGGCTCCAGAGGAATTCTAAATGGCAAGCCAGCTTCCAGAAAGAAGAAGAGATTCTCTTTTCCTCTCTCTGCTGTGGGGGTGAACAGGACCACTCCATTCCCACAGGAGCCTCCACCACCTTCCCCTGGCTCTGTCCTGACCAAGTGGACTCTGTCTTTGCAGCTGCTTTCCTGCTTTGAAATTAGGGTGAGGGGGTGGGGGGCAGAGAGAACTGGAGAGTCAAGGAGGCAAGAGGAGAGAAGTGTCTGGAATATGGGGAGAAGAATCAGAAATTTGCTTACAGCAGGGAATTGAGCATAGGAGTGAAATAAAGGGAGCAGAGAAGGAGAAGGATCTGGGTACCCAGGGCTGTGAGGAGACAGGCTGGGGCGGGGGTGTGCAGAGAGTCAGAGAGACATTGCGGGGGCGGTCAGTGGAAGAGAAGGAAAAAGAGGATTTAAGAAAAGTTTGCTGTGCGTTAAACTCCATCCTTTGAAAATCTAAGTAGTAATTGCTTTGATTTTTAATGAAAAACTCCTGTGAAATCATTCTTTCTTTGAATCCACACGTGGGGCTCGGGGTCTCCCCAGAACCTGAGCTGCTCTGTGGCTTGGGTCAGTGTGGGAGCTCGCGGCTGGCCGGAGACAGCTGGGAGGACCCGGGTCTGCGCCTGGTGGGCATGCAGGGCTGGGCTGGCTGCCTCCCGGAGCCTCAGCTTACCCAATAAGACTGTAATGGCCTAGCCCCCCTCCCTCCTCGAGCCTAGCTCTCTCAGTCGACTGAAAGCACCTCCGGGGGCACACGTGTGTGCAACAGCAAGCACTCCCTCCGGGTCTGGGGAGCAAGGAGGACAGTGCGCATGGCCAGGGTGGACCTTCTTCGCACAGAAGCCCTTTGGCCATGTTTCTTCGAAAGCTTTGCTTTGCCTCTCCCCTTGCGAGCTTCTCACCAGATGGTCGGCTCACGGCCCCCTGCGTCCTTCCCGCTGGAAAGCACAAAGTGTTGCTTTGGCCTCAGCCTGCCATCCCCGCACCCAGCAGCTCCGAAGCCCAAACACTTAGCTTCGTTTGCTAAGACGAGGCTGTCGGGTGGACTCCCTCAGCCTGGGCAGCACTTCTTCCCCCGTCTGGGTCCTGCTCTTCCCCGGTCCTCGGTGGTGTGAGGGTTCTGGACGTGAGGTAGGTTCTGCCGCCCTGAGGCATGTGACAAAAGTCATCTGGAAGGGAGTGAAGCGGGGAGATGGAGACAAGGCATGGTGCTTCTAGAGCAAGCACGGCCCTTGTCGGCTATGGCTTTCTGGGCTGGTGGCTGGGAAGTCCTTGATCACAGCGGGAGGGCAGGTCCCCTGGGCCTGGTCCTGCGCTGTGGCTTTGGGAGATGAACCTGAGGCCCGACCTGGCCTGAGTTAGCCATCCCAGAGATTCTGTGAGCCTTTTGATCCCCACCGGCTGTCTCCTGGGTTCTCTGCCTCTCAGGCCTGCCTGGCACCTAAGAGAAGCCTGGTTTGAAGGGCAGTTGCCAGGAGTCTGTCCCGCACGTGGTCCCGGCCACCAAGTCCCAGGGACAGAGGTGGCTGGCTGGCCCTTTGACCTTTTGCCGTTTGCCTCTCTTTCCTTCCTCACTAGAACCTGGTTGCTAGCATGCAACTAGGAAGGGGCAGTGGCTAAGATGGAGGGGCAGAAAAACCTGGGAGCCAGAGACCCGCGATGCTGTGCCTCTGGGCTCTGCGCATCCACGAGGAATTTCTCCAGGCACCTGCTTTCTCTGCTGCTGCTGCCCGGATCCCTCTCCTGCTCAGGGCTGGGGCTTCTCCACTTTCTCAGCTGTTGTATTTTTAGTTATACTTTTCCTTGAAAACCTTGATCTGACATTGATTTTTCAGAACAACCCAAGGGTTGGTGCTTTTATGTCTCTAATTTTCTGCGCTATGTCTACAACAAGAGCAAACATAAATGTTAAAAAAAAACTGTTTGTGGGGTGCCTGGGTGGCTCAGTGGGTTAAAGCCTCTGCCTTCGGCCTGGGTCATGGTCTCGGGGTCCTGGGATTGAGCCCCGCATGGGGCTCTCTGCTCAGCGGGGAGCCTCCTTCTTCCTTTCTCTCTCTCTCTCTCTGCCTGCCTCTCTGCCTACTTGTGATCTCTCTGTGTCTGTCAAAAATAATAATAATAAAAAAAGACTGTTTGTTCCTTCAGATAATTAACTTCTCCTGCTGATTAAGGTGGACGGAATAGGAGGTGAGAAGGAGGGAGGAGGCTTTAAAGTCAGACCCAGCAGCTTTGAATCTGGCCTCCACCACTCACTGGCTGTGTGACTTTGGAGAAGTAACTAAACCTCTCTGAACTTCAGTTTCCTTATCTAGAGATTGGTAAAAACAATAGTCCCCAGGTCACTGGGTTGTTAGAAATTAAAATAAGATAATGAATCTATAAATATTTGAATAGCTCATGGTATTGATGAAGAGCTAATTTTTAATAAAAGACTTCTTGTAGTTAGCCTCAGTGTTTTCATCTGTAAAAGGGACAAATAGTAAAATGCCACACACTAACTAGTATAGAACTGGCTCTAGAGGAAGGAATTTTTATTAGGCAAACCCGGTGGGCCTTGTCCCTTAGGCTTATTGGCCTGACAGAGGGTAAGAGGAGATCTGAGAGGACTCTGGGGGCAGCTGAGGAAGGGAAAGGCCAGGCTCTCTGTCTCTGTCCCTGCCTTACACTGGACTGATTCCTTCTCACCATGAACAGAGCTCAACAAATGGGCCAGCAACAAGCAGGTCCAGGATTCTCACACAGGGTAGGTTTTCTTTCTTTTGAACATTTACATATGGTGGCATCTTCCTTGTGTTAAAGGAATTCTGAGTCACTAACGGGTCAGGCTAGAAACAATCTTGTAGGGCCTAGGTTGGGTATAAAAGATTCTCCTTGGTCCATTGGAAGAAAGCAGAATCTGCTTTGCCTGGTGACAACATAGCCCCTGAAATTGTAAAGTTTGGGGGGATCCTTTTCAGTTTTGTACACCAGGGCTCCAAGAACAAAACTATGGAGTGGTATAAAAGGGGAAAGAAATACATGTTTGTCCCTCTAAGTCTCTTCTACAAATGTTTTCTCGACTTCTTCTAGATCACTTCAAATTTGGTCTCTAGGCTGAGATATTTTGGAATTCATCTGAATTAATGTAGTTAATCTCTTCTGTCAAGAATCTTCAACTCATTTACCCACAACGTGAAGAATGTGCAAAATGAAAGTTCAAGAAGTCCCTTTTCAGAGTTTGACTACAGTCTTTCTCAATCGTCTGCTTTGGTGTTCATTGAGAAGATCAACATTTTTGGATGGGTGTAGGAGTGAGAATCAGATCTCCCCCATATGGCTTTGAAGAGTCCAGCAACAGTCAACGTCCATGGTGTGTGTGGCTTTGGGCTTGGGTTGGAGGGCTGGCTTCAGGACTCTGTAGGGATACCCCACTCCTCTGCCTTTCCCCCCAGACCACTTTGTGTGTCCCAACATGCTTCCCCGTCAGAAGGCTAGTGTTGGCCTCATCCGTTTCTTGGGCTGGGCAATCCACGTGTTAAAAATGCAAATGTCTGATCACAGCGACTTCTGTCCCCTGCTGCCATTTTGAAAACTCCTAAGATCTGGTTTCTGCCATTAAGAATTACATTGATTGGAATTAGCTTTGAGGAGACTTCTCACTTAGTCATGTGTCTAACCTGTTTCATAAAAATACAGCCTATCTTTAAATCCCTTTCCCTCCATATGTTCTTCAGTTAAATTTTTTTCTCTCATTTCCCACTCTGCTGCTAACTTCCTTTAGGTAGACTCCCCCTTCCTTCTTTCTCCTGAACCCCTTTTAGTCAAGGGATCCTTATGCTCCCATTATTGTTCTGGTCTTCTCATTTTACATCTGATTTACAAAGAAGACTGGCATTCTCAGACCTTTCCATGCTTGCTTGAAATACCATCTAGTGAAGTAATGTATCTGAAAAAAATTTTTTTGAAAATAGCTTTTCAGGCTCCTTCAAAAATTCTTTCGTCTCTAGTTGCAACACATGGAGCCAAATAGCAGATGGAATACATTTCTTCATCTTTAAAAACACCAAATGCTTTTTTCCATATTTGATTTTTTATAGTCACACTGATTCTCCATCTAGCCTATGTCTGTTCTTCATCTCCCAAATCTCCTAGTTCTGCTTATCATGAAAATAATCCCCAGAAACATGAAAACTTGGGCTCTCAAGGTGTCCATCCATTTGGGGAGGACAGGCTGGCTTAAAGGATAAACAATGTATGGGCTACAGGGAACCCCACTTTCAGGCATTAGCTGTAGGTTCAGCAAATAAAAATAACAGTTTTCCCTTATTCCCACAAAAAGAGTGTGGGTTCTCACAACTTGGGATATCCAGCAGTGAATGGAAACTTAGCTTCTGTAGTGAAGAGGCTAACTCTTCCTAGCTTTACAGCTTGGATAAAATGTAAAAGTCTCATGCAGTGCCCAGGTCTTGGATGGCCTGTACGTCTCCTTTGTGGGTCTGTTTTCCATCATGTTTTGATGTAAGTCTTGATTAGTCATTTCACACATTTATAAAGTGTGGGTTGTGGATAAACCAGAACATATAGGTGCCCTAATCCTTCTGGCACTCAGGGAGGAATGATTTGGTGAGAGGCCAAAACAAGCGCATCACAATCATGTTCCAAAAAGAATATAACCGCCGAGACAGAGATTTCATGAGGGACAAGATCATATCCTTCTGCCTTGGGGGCACAAAAGAAGCAAAGTCTGCATTAGAGCCCAAGGAAGCAAGAGAGGAAGGATTAATTTGGGAAGTTGAGGAAATTTACAGGAGGCAATCAGGAAGAATTTAAATACCTATCAGGATGATTCAAAATCATAGTATTATCACATGTCTATTCTATAATGGCACATATTTTACTTTAAAATGAAAAAAAATGAGTCTACTATCTCTGTAACTGGTTATAAAAACCAATCACTGTTCTATTGCTGAGGACAACAATATTTTCAGTCAGCTTTCTCTACTTTCATTAAGAACTTATCACTGGCTCACAAATACTAATAATTTCTTTTCTTTTTAAAAGAATGTATTTGTCAGAGAAAGAGAGAGAGAGTGAGCACAAGCAGGGGGAGCAGCAGGCAGAGGGAGAAGCAGGCTCCCTACCAAGCCTGGAGCCTGATGTGGGACTCGATCCCAGGACCCTGGGATCATGACCTGAGCCACCCAGGCATCCCACAAATATTAATAATTTCTTAATGGAAACAGAAAGGAAGCTGACTTTCAGAATGCTATTCTGGGCAACAGAATGGCAAACATGACTGTGATTGACTGTTAATGAGCCAAATCCTGAAAGCGATTTAACATCAGAGAGACATTATCAAACTTTGCTTCCCACACGGCTCAAGGGCAGATGCTTCAAGGGGGCCAGCATTTGGCTCTTACCTCCCGCTCTTAGGCTGTATCGAGCCTGTCACCCTCAGGAAACAATTGCTTTGTCATTATTTCTTCCTGAAGAATCATCCTTCCCACTCAGCCTCGAGGAGCCTTGAGACCCTGGTTCCCCTGGGGTCCTGTGCAGAAGAACAGTTTTCTTCTAGAAAGATCAAACTTCTCTGGGGTTTCCCTCGGGGCTGCTCTTTCTAACTGGCAGAGGGGCGAGGTCCTGGATTCCAAACATTCAGCCCTGTCATGTGAGGATTATAATTCAGAATGCAGACTACAGGCCTCTACCCTGGCGTCTCCATCTGCTCCAAGGAACGTCCCCCCAGGTGAGGAGGGGGCGAGAGACTGAATTTCAAGCCCCCAGACTCCCATGTTGAAGCCCTAACGCCCAGTGTGATGGTATTTGGAGGCAGAGCCTCTGGGAGATAATCGGGTTTAGATGAGGTCAGGAGCGTGGCGCCCGGGATGAGATTAGGGTCTGCATAAGGCACGAAGCTGTCTCTCTCCCTCTCTCTGCGACGCGAGGACACACGGAGAGGGCAGCTGTCTGGGAGCCAGGAGTTGGGGCCGCGCCAGGAACTGAGCCAACTCGCACCTTGATCTTGGCCTTCTAGACTTAGGACTGTGCAAAATACGTTCTGGTTGTTTAAGACGCCCCCTCTACGGTGTTTTATTATAGAAGCAAGTGTTCACTGTCCCTCGAAGGTCATCATCTGCCCGTCTCACTGTCCTGCTGCACCCAGGCCCAGCTCCTGCATGCTCACGGGTGACCTCCAGGCCTCCTGGCAGGTACCTGTTAAGAATGACATTTCCTTGGAACTCCTTTATGGATGTGGCGGCACTTTCCGAGTGACAATGGTGGAATGACAGTACTTGTCAGGGAGCAGTGAGAATCCTTTAAGGGTTCTTTTTGCTTTTGAATGTTTTTTGAAGGTTGGAGTTTTTAATACAGGGGTTTATTCCCCTCCTTTTTTTGTAGATTGGAAACTATATTCTTGGTTGACATGTGGCTTTTTGCTTCTCCGTGGGTTCTGATAAGCAGAGAGGAGGCCCCCTTTACAGAGCATGGCTAAGCCTTTTGACCTCAAGTGGCCAAGCAGGGTTGTCAGGGGCCTGGGCCAGTGGAAAGACAAAGAGGACAGAGGGCCACGTTCGAGAAGAGGGAAAGGCAGTAACAGAAGCAAGAGGAAAGAAGAGGCCGAGGAGTGGGAAAATGAACTTTTCGGGGCACAGGGGTGCCAACTACAGCTGTTCCAAGTCTCAGGGGCCCACACGCTGCCTGTGGAGGAGGCCTCTGGTCTGGACCAGAAGCTGAGTCAAGCAGCAAAGGGGACGCCAAGAAGCGGGCAAGGGCCCAAAGGGGGCAGGAGCCAAGCCTGGCCGCCTCGGTCCACCTGCGTCCTCATAAACTAGGGCATCACCCCAGGGGGAAGCAGGGGTGAGGTCATGTGCATGAGAAGCTTGGCCTTTATCCCAGCTGCTTTCACGGAACCAAGTGTTTACCTACTTGAGCACAGGAAGGGGAAGTTGGAATGAGGCCAGAGTCTCCCCTGAGGAGGAGGAGGTTCTGGTTTATGGAGCCTTCCTGATAGCAGGAGTGACTGTGACCGCTCTGTCCCACCAGGCACAGGTCTGATAAGGACCAGGGACACTTCTTAGGCAGGCTAAAAATAGGTTTTTCCCAAACCTTTCCCTTCACATTTCCACAACCCATGAGCTGCCTCTCCCCAAGCCCCCTGCCCCTAGTCAAGTTTAAAACTTGGCTCAAGACTCCCAAGTCCCCTCCCTGCACAGGTTTGCTGTCTCGGGGACTGGCGCTTCCACCGTGAAGCCCCCGGTGCTGGGAGTGAACGAGCACTAGACTCTTCCAGAACACAGATGCGACAGAACACCAGGAGGGACAACAAAGCACAAAGGGCATGTACCTTGCGGCCTCATGGATGGTGGACTGCCTGGCACCTGGTACTGCTCAGTGATTCAATGGGCCGAGTGAGCACCGCGGCACCAGGCCTGGGCCCTAGAGCTGAGGCCTTGGCTGGGAACACAAGGCTCACCCCTGGTGCCACACCTGGGCCAGTGAGCCTGCGCTGGGGTCCAGCCTGCGGGCATGGAGAGTGGGCCACGCTCCAGGGCTGGAGTGAGTGAGGAGGGGGTCTGGCCCAGGGTGGGAATCACACCAGACGCCAGCCCCGTCTCTGGCCTCTGACTCTCCCCCTTCCGGCCTCTCTCTCTCCTGCTGCTGGAGATACCCCCCAAAACTCCCCTCTGGCCAGGCCACTCCCCAGCTCAGATCCATTTGACAGGCTTTTAGGAAAAAAGACACTCACTGATGTATTCATCAGACATCTGCAGAGGCCCAGGGACTAGGGTCGGTGGCCTGGCAGGGAAGGCGGACATTGGGGAGCCCAGAGACCCCTGAGTAGATTCACAGCGCAGAGGGGAAGGAGCACTACCTGAGGGCCAACATCCCTACCACGGCCGCCTCTCACTTTCTTCCTGCTTCGGGCCTCGCGTTAGTGAGAGGGTTTGCTTCATTCTCTCCTTGTGACATCTTGGCTTCCCCTAAGCCTGGCGCCGACCTAATGCTCAGTAGCGGTCAGTCGTCCCTCTGGCCCCAGACCTTCCTTAACATGACTCAGGCAGAACTTGCAGTCTGTTCTTCTAGGAGAGAAGCTTTGTCCCATCCATCATGATGACGTGGTGCAGAGTAGGCCATGATTCCAGTGTGTGGAAATCAGTCGGAAACTGGGAAAGTTTCCATTGAAGGAGCCATCTGAGAGAGGTGACGAAGTCATACTAGCTTACAGGGTTACACGGTCTGATTCCCATGGAGCAGGGGCCTATGGGGTGAGAACAGAAGAGAACGGAGTGGGATGGCCTAGAATAAGGGGACCTGCCTTGGGGTTTGAGTCCCTAGGAGGCTTTGGTCTAGGGCTCGCTCTGTTGTGGCCTGACCTCAGCTGACCCTGCAGCCTGGGGCCACCTGAGAACACAGGCTACTGGCTCACCTGGAATGTTCCCTCAGGTGCCAAGGTTGGCCCCCAGCATCTGAGGTGCCAGACCCAGGAGAGTTCATGGTCACTTCAACTGAGGCATCATCTCTTGGAGCAAAGCCTGGGAAATTTGAGAGAATTTATAAAAACACATACATAGAAAAGCAAGAATGATTTTTCCCCAGTGATCCAAAAAAGAAAAAGTGCACAACGGGCCTCTGCTGCTTTGAGGTAGAGTCTGTTGTCGGCAGCATCAGAAGGAAAGAATTTGCATGTGATTCCTATTAGACGGGAAGGTTTTCTGAGGATGCTCTGGAGGCCCCATTACTGGTTTGCTTTAACGTTACCAATCCTTTCCCTGAATACATCCGCAAAGTTTAGCTCAGTTTGTAGCATGTAGGAATTTAAAACAATCCATTTCTCCACCTCTCGAAGAATTGATCCCACTTTCCTCGGCTGCCCCCCCCAAGTTGCAGAGGGAAAGGGGGTGGGTTTGTGAGAACTTCCTCGGGTCACTCCACACCTCTGAGCCATACCTAGACCTCCCACATCCATGAGGCCGACCCAACCAGCACACACCAGACAACGTGGGTCTCCTGAATGGAAAGCCTGTCCCAGGCAGAGAGGCAGTCTCCTTCCAGGTCCAGAAGAACATGTTTATTATTTCAGTTGAGGAGTCCTCAAGTTCTACACTCTTCCTTCAGAAAAGCTTCACTTCTCTCTCTGAATATGGGAGACGTGCCTGTTTTCCCTGCTCCCTCTCGGGTGTGGGAGGCTCAGAGCCCTCAGTTTCTCTCGCAGAAGGGCAGCCTGGGGCCGATGGGAAGGCCAGGACATGATTGCTCCTAAGAAGGCCTTCCCAGCTGGAAACAAAGCCAGGGGACCTGAGGTGACCACTGGCAGAAGCAGCAGGCAGGACAGTCTTCGGGTCCAGGTGCATTGCCTGCGGTGGAGACCACAGTGTGTTTTCCTCCTCCGGCCACCAGGTGCCAGGCAGCAGGGATGCCTGGCCGAGGGGCAGCCAGTCTCTAGCAGATGATCTCAGACTGCATTTCCCCGAAACCCCCGGCAGATCTGTCATTTTTAACACATTAATTCTCGTTAATTCTCCCTGGAGGACGTTCGACAGGAGCTGGGCTGGCTCACTGCTGCTGCCGGGAGACAGCACGGGCAGTCTGTTCCATGCTGTTCCGTCCCCATCCTTCTTCTCCCCTCTGTCTCCACCTACACCTCTCGGAACAGTCCCGCTGTGCGCAGCTGGGCGTCGGGGGAAGAGCGACGAGAAGCAGGCGTGCCGCCTGTTGGGGGACAACTGGCTGTTGGCAGCGGGGTCCCCAGGCCATGGTGGCCATACTGGCCCTTCTTCTCCCCGACACCGCTGGCTACTGGGGAGAGACTAGGAGAACCATCAGTGGCAGGAGAACAGACGCAAGAAGGGACGGAGAAGCACCACCGTGTGGACACGAGCGCAGCGCCTCACGTCACGCTGCCTTAGTGTTCTCATCTGTAAAATACCCCGAAGTGATGGCACATGCGCCCTGTGTGTCTGTGTGTGTGTGAGATGCTGTGTGTGGTTGTGTGTGTTGTGTGTGTGAGCATGGGTAGTTGTGTGTGTTGTGTGTGTGTGTGTGTGATGAATGTATATGGTTGTGTGTATGCTGGATATGTGTTACTGCAGGAGTGTGTGGTGAGTGTGTGTGATTGTGTGGGAATATGTTGAGTATGTGTTACTGTGTGTGAGTGCGGTATGTGTGTAGTTGGATGTGAGTGTGTGATTGAGAGTATGCCAAGTGTGTTACTGCATGTTGTGTGTGTGTGTGTGTGTGTGTATGGCTGTATGTGAGTGTGTGGTGAGTGTATACGGTTGTGTGAATGGTAAGTATGTATTATTGTGTGAGTGCGTGTGGTTGTGTGTGAGCAGTAAGTGTGTGTGGTTGTATGTGTGTGTGTGTGTGGTGTGCGTGTGTGGTTGCATATGAGTGTGCCAAATGAGTTACTGTGTGTGGGTGTGGGTGTGTGGGGGGGTGGTGACAATCTTTCCTGAGGTTTCTTCCCAGTCCGCGGCTTCTGCAGGGCAGAGCGCAGGTCGACCTTCAGTGCCCTTAGAACCCGGGGAGCAAGATGGTGGAGGGAGACGCAGCATCTTCTTTGGCCCCGGATGTCCTGGGGCTCCCAGAGGTGATGGGGCAGCTCCCATGGCTTCCCTGGCTGCATGGGCTTCCCTTCCCTAGCGCCCCGTGCCCTTCCTTCCAGTACCGGTCCACCTGGCCCTGCAGGCAACCTCGGTAATTCCTCGGCTCCTTGTCACCCTCCCTGAGGCTCCTTTGCCCAAATTCCTCAGACCTTTGGGTGAAAAGGACACTGGGGACTTAGGGCCATCAAGCCCAACCTGTAGCTGGGCTCCGGGCCACAAGTGCCTTCCAAGCGCTCTTCCTCTGTGCTTTGAGCCAGGTGACGAGGAGCGCTTGTCACGCGGGCATGGCCTGGCCCTCCAGAGGGGTCTTGACTGCGAAGCGTGGTTCTATGTCCTCACGGAACCAAACAGAACAAGCACAGCATCTTCTCAGACACAGTCTTTGGCTGTGCCCCTTGGGCACCTGCTTTTCCAGACCCGACAGCATGGTTCCTCAGCCCTCCGAATCTGAGACGGTCTCCTGTGAGCAGCGGTGCCGTCTAACAGGTGCTGCACGGAGAAGCCTTCCTTGGCAAGGAGGTCAGACACCGAACCCGAACCCCAGATCTGCCATCTTAACCTGTGAACCGGGACCAAAACCTCTTCATAAGATTATCAAGAGGATGACGTTCAAATGCATATGAATGCTCTTTGCAAAATATTATACAAATCAGTTTCGGGATCCCCTTTCTGGCATGGTCTTCTAGTAACTTCCTCAGCGTTCTTCTGGTCTTTGTGAATACATTTTTAAGATTTCAATTTAAAAATAATTTTAATTCAGTGTTAAGAGTAGTCTTTACTATTTAAAAAGAAGTTTTGGACTTTTCTTGTGGGCCTGGAGCTCCTCTCCCAGCCTTGCTCCTTTCTTTCCCATGGCTCACCTGCTCTGAGTCACCGTACCCTTCTTCCTGCGGACACTTTGCAGGGGCTGACATGCTTCGTGGCTCCCCAAAGCCATCGCCAGCCAGCCCTTCACTCACCCACTTCGCACACATCTTGCTGCTGAGCATGGCTCGTGGAACATAAGGCAAGGGTGTGGGCAGTGCTGGAGAAGCTGGGGTCCCTCTCATGCTCCCACCTGTGCGGCCTTGTGGGGACGCCACGGGCGGTGGGGACACTCGGGTCTGTGGCAGCTTTCTTGGAGCCTTGGGCAGGAAGACAGAAGACGCAGAGATGTGACGCCACAGCTACCAAACCAGCCAGAACTTCCCTCCTGTTCTGTTACTCAGTAAACGATGAATGCATTTGTGGTTTACGCCATATGGCCACATCCGGCCCGTTGCCTGGTTTTGTACTTCGAGGCTTACTGGCACACGGCCAGCTCGTCTGCTCACCCCTTGGTGGCAGCGCTTCAGAGCTGGATCGAGCCTGCGACAAAGGCCATGTGCCCCCAAAGCCCCAAAGACTTACTGTCTGAGCGTTCAAAGGAGAAGCTTGCTGATTTCTGATTTGAGTCACTGGCGAGGTGGGGTTTTGATTACTTACAGCCGAATGCCTCTTACCTGATCTTGTAATGGGAAAGTCCAGCCCAGGGAGCTCCTAATCTCCAAGAGCACGTGCCCGAGAGGGGGCTGAAGGGGTGCTCGAGCCCTGCATGTGCCCGGCTCCCTTGTTCGGGAGTGGATGCAGCAGCCTCAGAGTCGTCGCTTCTGCACAAACGTCAGGTGGGAGAGGGCGAAGGTTTTTCCTTCTGGGTCTTTGTAAAATTTTAGGGCAAAGAGAGCTCCCCCCAGGAGGTTCTCAGAGGACCTCCACCTCTTCTGCACATCAAGGGGAGCTGGACCATATGTCTGCTCCTTAACCAGCCACTGGCACCCACCACTCACGTGGATGAACCCAGATGCCCCCAGTGGAGGAGGGGGGCATCTGACACACTCAGGAAAGTTAGAGGGGTCCGTGTGGAGGCCGCCTGCCCCGCTGGCCGCTGCCATGCATGGAGAGCTCTTTCATACAGAACTTAGGGCCCCACACAGTCTAGGGACAGAGGAGCAGCTCACCCTGCTTGTGGCTCCTAAGTTTTTGCCAGGTGGGGGGCTCTGGGCTGGTCTGACAGCCAAGCCGAGGGGCTGGGTACTGGACACTTGTGACAAGTGCTCCACCGATGAAGGACTGATGGTGGGAAGGACACAGGAAAGGGGGGCATCCCACGTAGCACCCTCTCTGATTTTAATCTCCACAGTGTGTGGAGTCATGGCATCTAAGCCTCCCTGGGGACGTGAAGCACATCTGGGCAGGGCAGGGAGAAGCTTTCAGTCGCCTCTGAAATCTAACCTCAGACCAGTGCGTATTGTGTCTCTGTGAGAACAGGGGGGACATTTAATAAACGTCTTTAATAAATGTGAGGGAGGGAAAGTTGGATAGGAATTCCATTCAGCAAGTGAGCAGAACTTTGTGAGTGTGCCGGGGTCTTTGTGTGTGTGCTGGGGATTCGGGATAAACAAGACATAGTCCTGGTCCTGAGGGACCCCAGGACCGTGGCAGTGGGGTGAAAGGGGGTGGTCAGACGAGCCAGCAAGTAATGACAACGGTGGGACGACCCCCTTGTGTACCAGAAGCTTGGGGAGACAGGAGGCAGGGGATTCTCGGGGAGGTGACATTGATTCTGAGCCTGAAACCATGAGTGAAAGCCCCTCCCTGGGAAGCCTGGTGGTTTCTTCTAGTCCCACTGCTGGTCATTGGGATTTCTCTTCCTATTAGTTCCACCTCATATCTTATAGGATTTTCCTGAACTTTCCCATACGGGGTTTCATTTCTTGGACAGGACCCTGCGCGGGAAGTAGAACCCTGTGACAGTACAGTTTCGTTTTATAGGCCAGGGCAGAAAGGGCCTTAAAGTGATGGCCCAAAGTGTGAGAGGTAGAGCTCATGTCAGGGTCGACCCAGAAGGCACCTTTTCCATGAATCTGGTCTCTATGACCCTGAGCAAGGTACCATTTATTTGTAAAACATGGACTAGATTCCTGCTGTAAGCTGGACACTGTTAGGAGCTGGAGACACCATGGTGTCCTGGACTGGGCAAAGTCCCTGTCATCATAAGGTCACACACTGGCACGGAGGGAGATGCACGGGACAGAGGTCTGGGATGGAGCATGGTTTTGGAGGAAGGCTGGAACAGGCTCTCCTCTGAGGAGAGTACTGTAGACATTTGTCTAGAGTACTGTAGACATTTGTCTAGACCCCATAAAGCTATTAGATGAACCAATGAATGATGCCTCACAGTTTATAAAGCACGGTGAGGCTAGCCAAGCGATGAAAATAGGAGATCATTTATTTGAGTTCTACAGACCCGAGAACTCGGAAACATTTCTTGCCTTAGATGAGGGGAGGAAGGCGGTCTACCCTCTTGGGCTCATTAAAGATGAGAAGGATAAGACACCTTGGAGGAGAGTCCCATCCTGTCCTGTGTCAGGTGCTGGAGATGCCGAGGTGAGTAATAAGTAGACTTTGCCCTCCAGGAGCTCAGAGGCCTGTGGTGGCTGGTTCCAAAAGCCATGCTCGTTGATTCCGTCCGCGAACATGTCATATATCACCTGTGTCTGGCCTATATCAGCCCAAGTATGCAAACCTCGTTGCTATAGAGCATACCTTACAGAGGCTGGGAGTGGGGACAGATGTCAGGCAAGCTGCTCTCAATGCCTTACTTAGATTTACTGCCTCATATGTCACCTGTCATCTGTCACCGTTAGAAAGGTCCAATCCGTGCCTTGGTGTGTGTAAATGTGGGGGAGGGACACAGACAAAGTTCTGCACACCTGCTGGATGGAATTCATATCCAACCTTCCCTCCCTCATATTACACGTTTCCTGGGTCTCTCCCCCATACGGCCAGGATGTGACACTGTGACATTGTGACTCTTCTTGTCCTCACTGCATCCCAAGTGCCTGGCATGTAGCAGGAGGGCAATAGATGTTTTTCAATAAATTAAGTAAGGGAAAAAACCAAATATACAATTACAGCTGGAGATGGGGGAAGAGTCCTTGGAGGGGACAGTGGTGGGAGACCGACGGGATGTGTTCACTCTGTCCATGGGGGAGGAGGGTCTGGGTGAGGAGGTCCCGGTCAGGGCTCACACGGGAGCTGGTTCCTGAAGGAACCAGAGAACCAGAGCATGTGGCCAGGGAAGAAGGAAAAGGCGATTCCTAGTGGGAGGAAGTGTAAATGTCGTAGTGTTCTAACAGCAAGGAGCCTATCTGCATAATGTGTAGGGCCCGTGGGGGGTGGTGAGGAAGCAGGAGCAGTTCTCCAAGACGAGGGTTTAACATCTGAGTTAGGACCCTCTGAGCGGTTGGTGGGAAAAGCCGGTGGTGACAGGTGAGTTATTACCACTTTGCAACCATGCAGCCACCATCCTGTTCACAACTGAGCTTCAGCTCTGTACCTGAGCTTCTGAATCCTCACAAGGGGAGAGGCTAGAAGGCCTGGAAGCTTCCATCCAGCTCTGTCATTCTGCAATTCTGTCATGCGTCCAGGAAGGATGGGAAACCAGTTTCCTGAGAGAAAGCCCTCAGCGGCCCTGCCGGATGGTTCACGAGAGCGACTCAGGACGTGATCCCATCGCCGTGTGCGCGGGATGGAGGCTCTTGCCTTCTCCGGTTGACCTCAGTTACTCTGAGACAAGACAGAGGATGAACGTGAGGTATTCTGTGGCATGCTTGAGTCTGGGCTTCTTGCCAGGCCCGGGTTTAACTGGCACCATTCCTGAAGGTTTACAAGAGGAAGCTCGTCAGGTCTTGCCTTCCTAATAGAGTGATAGGTCACCCTCCGGAAGTGGCATCCCTTGAGCTGACATAGCTTTGTTCGGCAATAAAAGAGACTGCGTGGGCCAAGTTAAGAGCAGATGGGTGAGAGGCAGGGAAGGATCACCACTTTAAACAGTACAAGCTTTGCTGGGGAACTTACATGGGTGACCTCATGAGACCAGGCCGTGATGTCCAATGACGTTGGGATGGGTGATTTGCCGGGGTACAAAGTGCGAGACGGTCAAATGATTTCCATGAATTCAAGCAACGACGTCTTGTCTTTTCTCAGGGCTGTGGTGCACGGTTATTCAGCCTCCTAGTGCACAACCTGTGCAACCATACCTGGAGATGAGGCTGTGCTACAGTTAATTTAATCTACAACATTTATTTGATAACTTTCTTGTACTAGGTCCATGCCAGGTGATGGGGATAAGAAGTGAACTGCCATGGGTCTCAGTCCTCAGGAAAAGACAGGCAGGGCGCCTGGGTGGCTCAGTGGGTTAAGCCGCTGCCTCCGGCTCAGGTCATGATCTCAGGGTCCTGGGATTGAGTCCCTCATTGGGCTCTCTGCTCAGCAGGGAGCCTGCTTCCCTCTCTCTCTCTCTGCCTGCCTCTCTGTCTACTTGTGATCTCTGTCAAATAAATAAATAAAATCTTTAAAAAAAAAAAAAGGCAGATATGACCTTCATGTAAGGCAGTGTGGCAAATGTTTTGTTACAAGGCTCAGGGTGGGTGCCGTGGGAGGGTAGGGAAGAAGTTCTTAGCCCAGCCTTGGGAGTGGTGGAGAGAAAGAGGAGGACTAGGCCAGAAAAGCATGGCAGAGAGAGTGGTACCCAACCCTACGTTCTCTTGGCCCAGAGAACTTGGAAGCCCTTTTAGGGGGCCGTTGTCCTTTCAGACTCTGCCTTGGGATCCTCGTTCTTCTGATGGCATGGCATTACTGTAAGTGGATAAACCAAGTGGGATCAGGAAGCCAGCTCATAGGTGCTGTGGTTGTGTCCGTGTGACCTGCCCTACCGCCATGGAGTCGGGTGGGGGGTGCGGTGAGCATCAAGGCTGTGCCTTCTAGACCCAGTTGGCCAGGATTTTAGCCTCACCCTGTCTTCAGTGGTAATCACTGTTTCAACGAAGTGTCAGATGTTTTTCAAATCATGAAAACATAATGCAGCAGCACATCTCTTATCCAGAGGGCACTGGTCTTTTTTTTTTTTTTTTTTTAAGTTTTTATTTATTTGTCAGAGAGAGAAAAAGAGAGAGAGAGAGAGACCCCAAGCAGGGGGAGCAGACAGAGAGAGAAGCAGTTTCCCTGCTGAGTAAGGAGCCCAATGTGGGACTCGATCCCAGGACCCTGGGATCATGACCTCAGCTGAAGCCAGACACTTGACCAACTGAGCCACCCAGGTGTCCTCAGAGGACGCTGATCTTGCAACCAACCAAGACCCAATAAGTAAGCCAAAGGCTCTGGAGAACCCCAACTCCTGTTCTCATCTCTGGACAATGAAGTGAATAGATCAGAGGGACCCTCCAGCCCTCCCTCATAACATGGTTACTCTTCTCACAAAGCCCACCCTGACCAATACAGCATATTCCCCTAGGGACATGCCTGCCTCCCCCCTGCCCACCGCACAATCTCCATATCCTTATTTACTCTGTGGCTGTCTCCTGGAAACCAGCTCCTGTCTCCACTTCCTCCCATGCCCTCCTCTCTGCCCTACACTCCTGCAGTGGTCTTCAGCTGAGGTCCCTTCCCCTTGCCAATCCACCATCTACCCCTCAGCAGCCTAATGGGGCTTTCTAAGCTGCAAGTCTGATCAATTTTTCCAAATCGTATCTGGTTCTTCATTTTTCCCTAGCATAAAATTTGAAATTCCTCACATGGCTTCCAGACACCTTCACGCACAATCAAGACTCTGTGCGGCTCTTAGGTCTGTCTTTCCTGATAGTCTCTATCCCCAAATACAGAGACTCGCTCTTAGTCCTTGGAACACACCAGCTCTTTTGCATCCCTGGTTTTTGCATGGACAACTCCGTGGCTTCTGCTGTGTGTCCCCAATTAGCTAAGTCCCTCTTTTCCATTAGCACTCAGTTTGAAGAGGACTTTTCTGGGAAGTTCTCCCACCCAGCTGGGCAGGGTGCTTCAGCAGCTGTACTCCACGGTGTATGAGGATAACCCTTATGAGGGCACTTGTCTCAGAGTATCTGGATTCTTTCCCGGGTCTTTCCTTAGACTAACTGCTTCTTGAGGGCATGGCAGAGACTTAGTGATCAAATTGAATAGAGCAGAGCTCATAGAAGACATTGAGTTAGTACATATCAAATGAATGATAAATCTGAATTCCCAAGGAAAATTAGAATAGGTTATTTGGGTTTGAGATACTTGATGAAATCAAATACACTGTTATTTAGTTAGGAATGCTTTCAGCTGCAATGATATGAAGCCTCAAGTAGGATAGTTTGTGAGAGAAGTGTGTCTCTTTTTGTGAAAGTCCCACACACAGCATGTGACCGCAGAAGTGCTGGCCTCCTGGTGATGCTGGGAGAGGAGCCGTCCGTCTGGAAGCTTTGCCCACTGTCTGTTTTGTTTTTAATCCTCCTCATAATTCTGTGAACTATCTAGATCTCTTTCTGTCTTAACTAGCTGGTATAGAGTCTAGTTGCCTGGAGCTAACTGCACTGGCAAATACAGCTCTTTTACTTGAATCCCACAAAAATGTCAAGGCAATAGACTGTCTGGTTTTATAGTAGTAACTGGGAGATGTATAAAAGGGAGCTTCAGAAACAGTTGAGACGCTAGGAGCTGACTCCCAGGAGAACGGGTCCCTGCTTAAAACCCCCATGTACCCTCAAATCTGTTTTTCCCCATTCCCGATTACCAAATGTTAGAATTAGAAAGGGTAACAAGTTTCAAAGTGGAAATGTCCTCATTTGGTAGAGAGAGAGCAAACCACATGGCTTAGAGGCTAAGCTAGACTAGGTCCCTGGGGAGCAGAGTTGTTCCTGCTGATCTGTGCTGCCAAAGGCCCGCTGAGTAGAGAAACAAAGTAGAGCAGGAAAGCCTGATAACCAGACTCAAACCTTGTCTACCAGCTTAACAACAAATCTGTATAACTGTCAAATTGCCTGCTTGTAAAGGTTTATATTCCAAGACAGCCTAGAACATGTTTCCTTTGCACTGAGCATAGCCAGCTGGGCATGTGCAGGGCCTGACCTCTCAGTGGACAGGCCTGGGGTCAGGGCTTTGCTGTCCAGAGTCTGGGCATCAAGCCTAACAGAGGACCCCACTCTGTAGCCCTCTGAGTTTCTAACATTATCCATTATAGCATTTTACTTGGAAGGTTTAATTAGATCCCTGGAGTTTTCTTCTTTACATGGGTTTAACTTCAGATTTCAACATTTTAAGCATTTCTCCAGCAGTGGGCCTGGCACCTTCGGAAGCTGCATTTTCTTTTGCAGGCATTGGGGGACCACTAAGTGCCGGGAAGCTCTGCCAGGTCAAATGGCCCCATTATTACTGGCCTGTGGGGGGAAGGCACTTCTCATGGTTCTTGAGTCACTGAAGCAGTAGCAGCAGCTTCTGGAGCAGAGCCCTGCTCACCAGGCTGCCGAGAAAGGTGCTGGGGAGAGATAAGGTGTAGAAACCTCTTTAAAAGTTAATGAGCTCAGTGAGCCTCCCAGGGCTCTGTTTTTTAGGCAGCTTTGCAGCACTTTGAATTCCCACTCCTCTGAGGATTGGCTCCTGCAGAGACCAGCTGGCTTTTCACCCTTCCAGGCCTCTCAGCTGCTCCTGTGAAGGGGAGCATCTCTGGCCTCTTCCAGAACCAGTCCGCTGTTCCATGTCTCTGGTCATTGCTCTGGGAAATCCCAGCGGCCCAGACCAGCTGTGCCCTTAATGCACATCACTGTTCCTCACTGCTGTCCATGTCCAGATGACCATGATGCACACTTCTGCAAATCTGTGCTCCTCTACCTCCCCTGGCCCCAGGCCCTGCCTCTCCCCAGCTCACTGGCTGCACTGGACGCTGCTGAGCTATGAACACCCAGAACCTCAGTCCCAACTTCAGTGTTGAGGACACTGAGTGAGGGCCCCGGACCGGTGAGGGGTGTAGAGCACATTGGACCAGGTTGGTGGGCTGATCAGCCTGGTTCGCTCATTCAGCTGAGCCTCTACGAGCAGGCATCCTCCTTCCTTAGGTCTTAGGGCTGCCTCTACAACTTGCTCCAGGGTGTAAGGGAGGAAAATAATTTTTCTTTACCCTTCTAGGTTCTTGACTGAGACCCTGTAATAAAAAAGCAGATTAACAGGAAAAAATGCATCAGAAGGTTGATAACATGTTCATCTCCGGTATACATAGGAGATACTCAGGAAAACTGGACAGCTCCCAGAAATGGATGAACCATTGCCTTAAATACCATCTTCAGCTCAAGACCAAAAACCAATAATAACAACAACAACAAAAACAAAAACCCACAAAAAAACCAAACCAAACCAAGCCAAAACAAAACATTGGGGAGATAGGTGGCAAGACCCGTTATTGGGAGGTCATCAGGAAAGCACAGTTAATAGGATAAGGCTGTAATGCATATTTAAACCCTTGCCTTCTGCATTGGTAAGAGTTTCTAGAGATTGTGTCATTCCCCCTCCCCCCCCTTCCTGGTACAGAGAGGGAGATATCCTTACAAATGGAGATTTCCTTTTAAATGTGAATATCCCTTACAAAAGAAGATAACTTCTACTTCTACTAGGTTTTCAGAGCTTCTCCAGTGTCTGCTATTTCTTAAAATTAATCAGCTCAAGATAATTCTTCTGTCAAAGAGGCATATTTTGGGGTGTCATGTTCTCCCCTTCACTGGTTTCCATAGCAAGAAGGGTATGAAGGAAGGTGTTAGGATCACTGCGAGCTTTTAAAAAATTCTTATGTTGTCCTTCTTTCTAGAGGGCATTTCAACAAATGGCAGAAGAAGAAAGAGGACAGGAAGGGCTCACATGCCCATGCATAGGCATATGCACGCATACACACACACACACACACACACAAACACGTTTTTTCTTTTTTGGGGAGAAAAAGATCCCTAATCTGATTATCCCTTCCCTAAACTGAGAAACACTGGACCAGATTAGTGATTCCTATGCTCCTGGCTGTTTCTAAGAATTCCTCAGGCTAGATTATTTAAGAATTCAGGTTCTTGGACCCCTCTTCAGATCCACTCATTTGGAACCTCTGGGTCAAGACTCAGGAATCTGTATTTTAATAAGTCTCCTGGGTGTCTTCATACTCAGCACCTTGGGGGATCACTGGGCAGAGGGGTCTCTGGGCAGACTCCAGCCCCATGTTGAGGCTCAGGGAGTAGGATGCTTTCGTCTTGGGGAATGCTTGGATCCCTCTTTAAGTCAGCCCTTCAGAATATCATGGGGCCATCCTGCATACCTCCCAACGTGGGAAGGCCACTTCCCAGTCAATTCCTGCAGCACAAAGTGAAGGGTGCTTATAGGAAACAGACACAACTGAGCTTGGTTGTGTAGCCGGGGAGGGGAGACATATGTGATGTAAATTCAACATCCCCTCTGCGTGCAGCACATGTTGGGGGAGCAGGAAATAAGGGAGCCCACAGTAGTCGGCAAAAGAATCAGGCATCAGCTCACTGCTGGGGCCACTTCCCTTCAATGTGACAGACTCAGGTACCCAGCCCAGCTGATGGCCTTTTCTGAATGTGCCTGGTCCCGCAACACAGCCCCTCTCCTCTGAGCCCATCCTTTGCAAATCCCTCAAGTATTAAAAGATAAGTGCCTGCAACCCTGCTTTCTTTAGCGTTTGAAGCTGTAGTTTGACGTTAGAATGTTGGCAAGGGAGAAGATAGTCTGTCCAATAACAAACACTGTGAGGTCTCATGGAAAGCTCCAAGCACTGGCCAATGAATGGGGCCAAAATCTGCAGTGTCATGATTTCTGCCTGTCTGGAGAGACCCACTGAGTTTGGAAGGCCACAAAGAAGAGTTGCAAAAGAAAAGATTTTCTAATAAATAAACAAACAAATAAATAAATAAATAAATAATTTTTTAAAAAAATCAGTGAACAATGAATTCACAGCTGTGTCCTAAATGGTAGACCAGGTGGTAAAAAAAAAAAAAAAAAAAAAAAAATTGCAGAAATTACATTGAAAGTAGAATAGGTTTTATTTCACAGTGAAGAAGAGAAGAGCAGCCACGTACCAGGGACCGGCCTGGTCCTCTTGGCTGGACACTCACAGCTGGCCAATGGTGTCCTCCTGTTGAACAGAAACATTTGTGTAGAACATCAACTTTGGATAAGACCCTCATTCCATCGTGATGGAGTCAGGCAAACACCAGACCCCTCGGCATCAGCCTGAACTCAGCATGTACACTGTCCAGCCACAGAAGACCAAGCATACCTCCCTCATATCCCTAAAGACCAGCAGTATCCTTCTCCTTCCCCAGTTCCAGACTTGGGCCTGGACCTCACCGTCCTGCATTCTCTATGAGATTTACTAAGACCCCCGACCATAAAAGTACCCCTGCTCCCTGGCAGTTTCCAGTCCAAGTCACTTGTGAAGTCTGTCCCTCATCACCCGGCAAAACCCCAGTCCTTGCGTGTGTGTGTGAACACTTAAGTTCTATTCTCTCCTAGCAAATTTCAATTAGACAGTGTTATCAACTGTAGTTACCCATTTTCTAATCCTAACCTAAATCCTCAGGTGTCACTCCCTGTGACCAACAGGAAGGCCTAGAAAATCACTTCTATGTTAATAGTCCAATGGAGGATGTTGGCCCCTTCTTAGAGCCTTCCAGGCATTTTCAAGGCCCCAGAGTGTGCCTCAGTTGTTCTTATCTTATTCCCCCTCTTTCCTACAAGTGGCTTCTAGGTACCTGCTTCTAGATATATGCCCAGGACTCAGGCAAAAGATGGGGCAGAGCCCATCTACCAACCACATGTTTACTAGGTCCTGTGGGCCCAAAAACAGCACCGCTTGAACCCCCAGCCTCGTAGACTCCCCCCTCCAAGAACCCCATGGGCTGGACTCAAGGCCTCACTTCCCTCAGTTGGCCTCTTATCTCAAGAGACCCAGTTTGGGAGAAGGGCACAAAGTCCCCTCCATTCTCCATTGGCATGAACCATTCCTCCTTCTCCTTCAGGCAGAATCCAGAAGTCCCAGAGTGAATCAGCCTTACAAACAAACTCTTCTGGGGCTCTCCATCCCTTATGTGGTGGTTATTTAAGCTCAGCTGGGCTCACAAATCAGGCAACTGTGTTAGAAAATGCAGTGGTTGAACCACAGATTTCTAGACAGACCATCTGGTTGCAATTCCTTGGCCTACCATTTGTTGGCTTAAGCATGTTCCATACTTTCTGAGCCTCAGTTTCATGGGTCTGAAAAATGAGGACAATAATAGTTCCTTCTTGTTAGAGTTCTTTTGAGAATCAAACAAGACCACCTAGGTCTAGGGATTGTCGTAGTGCCTGGTGTACACGAAGGACTCCATAAATGTTGCCTTATGGTCACTATCAATAACCAATTAATTCATGTGTTCAGAAAGCAGACCTACACAGAGAGGTGGGAGGAGCAGAAGCTGGTTTGTCTTAAAGTAAACCCGGCCAAAGAAGGCAGGATGCTAAAGTGCTGTCTGTTCAGGAAGCCATATCAAGCAGGGCTCACTGCTTGTTGACCCTCCTTCCCTTGGTCAGGGTTCTGACTTCATTAGTGCAGTGGGGGAGGCCAAGCAAAGGAGCCATGCTCTGGCCTGTTTAACTTGGCCATCCAGCCAGTTTCAGCCTTTGCAGGTGAGGCCCTTTAATGTTTTTTGTCCTGTGAAACAGCCAGCCTTGTTTTCCTTGATCCCTAAAATTGGTTGGGATTCTCTCAATTTGGCAGCACATTTCTGTTTCTGTGGGTTTGGGCTGAGCCTTAACAGCCACCTTTCCACTTGTATGAATAAACTTAGGTAAACGTAGCCATCCAGGAAAGGACCCTGAGATCCATTTGCAATGGGTTACTAATGTGGGGTGAAGAGAGGAATAAACAGGGACAGAAACACCAGCCTGTTGGACGAATTTGAGTTCTCAGCAGAGGCATTGTTGGCAGCAAAATGACTCCAAGGTGGGCAGTGGGGGAGAGAAACAAAAGCGGGGGGGGGGGGGGGGGGGGGGGGGGGGGGGTCATTAATCAATGGGGGAGTGTTAAATCTGGAGCAGTAGTCAAAATGTCCAATTCTTCCTTCACCCTCAGCCTAAATAAATGAGAATTCTTCCCAGTTCCCTTGGCAAAAGTGCCTTAGATGAGAGCATGAGGAAAGACCGTTAAGTGATAGAAAGCTTCATTTCTTTGTCTTTACACGCTGCCAAAGTGGGGCCCAACCCCAGAGCCAGGACTTAGAGGCAGGAGATCAGTTCAGCATCTGGTTTGCCCACTGCCTTTGTTTCTGTACCTTGGAGTCAAAGACATTTTATTTCTCTCCTTTTTTTTCATGGTGTTGGTCATGGAGACTAAAGCAGGTTGCCAGATTTAGCAAGTAATGGGACAGGATGCCTATGGAGATTTGAAGAATGGCTCTACCTGCCAACTTTTTGTAGTTTATTGAAGCACGCTGAATACAGGACATTTAGGAAATCCTGACAACATCAATACAGGATGAGACATCATTAAGCACGGGACAGGTCCTGGCTTTACAAGGACCCTGGCAACCCGGATGAAAGCCATCACATCTAATGGCCATTTCGAGCTGTGATAAATACGAAGAAGGAAGCACAACATGGAGTACACACACACACACACACACACACACACACGCTCACCACTAGCTACTTATTCATAAGAAATAAGTTTATAACCTCATCCTTTGCCCAAGAGCTCCATATGGAATATTTCTATGTTGATCACAAGCTAGGCAACGTGAACACCAACTATTGTACCATTGATCATTCTTGGTAATCACCCATTCATCTACTTGACTAGATCTCTTGTGGACCCATTTGGAAACAGGGCAGACCCTGTGCTCTCTTCTTCAGCACCTGACCCTGGGGTTATTTGGGGTTCTGGGTCAGCCCCCTGGCTGTGTTCCCACAGTGAACTCACTGCTTTCATGCAGATGGGAGTTCTGATGGACATCAGCCCTGTCCTTGCAAAACTCAGGTCAAGTCAAGAACTTAACTACAGGTCAAGATGTCACATGACATCACCTGCAAGAGGTGATGGCAGGTGGCAGGCATTGGGAGGCCCGCTGAGCCCAGGTGGGCAATGCAAAAGAAACCAGTGTTGGAGAATGGGGGACCAGGTGGGAGAAGGAACTTTATGGCACACAACGGATGCACCCTTCTGCTTGATAGAAACCTCCAACCTGCCTTGTTTGGCTGTTAAGAAGCTGGTGAGGCTTAGGATGTGGCAGAAAGGGGCCAAGTGTTCCGGGAAAGGCTGGCCTGCTCTTGGGGTTTGGGCAGGGTGGTGGAGGGTGATGGTGAGGAAATGCCTCTTGGGAAAGGAATCAATGGTTTCAGTACTAGACTGCCATGACTTTCCAATCCATATGTCTGTCCATTTGATTCCAAAATGGCGCTGAAGGGAGACAATGTGGCCAAAAGAAATTACAGATTTTTCCAAGGTCCCTTAGCATACCTATGCCAGTACTCGGGTTATAACTTGTGGTCCTGTTTGAGTGGAAATGCCCAGAATGAGGGTAGAAATCTAAAATAATAATCCAACCCTTGCAAAGTAACTTTCAGCAGACTTTTGAGTCACTGAAAAGCAGAACAATTTAAAAAAGAAGAACTAAAATACCTGCTGTGAGTCCCAAAGAAGGGATCCACAAAAGCCTAGGGGCAGTCCTTGTCCTCAAGGAGCTTGGACTTTAGTGCAAGAGATGAGCCAGACAACACACATGAAAGTGAGCCAACCATACATGCAAGTGTATTCTCACATCCTGAAGCTGGCCACTTATATATGAGAACTATATATACACCAAATAGAATATATTATATAATATATATAATATATAATTACATATATATTATATATATAATATATATGTGTGTGTGATATATATATCACACACACCCCACACACACTTGCACCATAGTGACTAGCTTCAGGATCTGGGAATAGACTCCCTATGGTATATACACGTAGCGTATTAAAAATATATATATATATATATATATATATTCCTTTAGTCTATTTTGAGTTTATTTTTGTGTATGGTATAAGAAAGTGTGGCTGTCAAGAAGCTGGTGAGGCTTAGGACGTGGCAGCATCCTTTGTTTGTAGCTATCCAGTTTTTTCTAGCAGCATTTGTTGAAGAAATTTTCTTTTCCCTCTTGTCCATCTTGCTTCCATTGTCTTAGATTAGTTGACCATATAATCATAGTTGGTGTTCTTTCTGGGCTCTCTGTTCTGCTCCATTGATCTACAAGTCTATTTTCTGTACAAGAACCATATTGTTTGATTATTATAGCTCTGTAGTATGCTTGATATCTGGGATTGTGATACCTCCAGCTTTGTTCTGCTTTCTCAAGATTGCTTTGGCTATGCAGGGTCTTTTCTGGCTCCATACAAATTTTAGTATTTTTTTATTCTAGGTCTGTGAAAAATACAGTTGGCATTTTGATAGGGATTATGTTAAATCTGTAGATTGCTTTGGGAAGTATGGACATTTCAAAGATATTGGTTCTTCCATTCCATGAGCATGGGATATCTCTCCATTTATTTGTGTCATCTCTAATTTCTAATTTTAGTATAGTTTTTAGGGTATATTTCTTGGTGAAGTTTATTCCTAGATATTTGATTCTTTTGGATGCAATTGTAAGTGGGATTGTTCTCTTAATTTCTCTTTCTGCTGCGTCATTATTAATGTGTTGAAATACTACAGATTTCTGTATATTAATTTCATATGCCGTAACTTTACTGAATTCATCAGTTCTAGTAATTTTTTGGTGGTGTCTTTATGGTTTTCTGTATATATTATCATGTTATCTGCAAATTGTGAAAGCTTTACTTCTTTACTTACCAAATTTGATGCTTTTTATTTCCTTTTGTTGTCTGATTACTGTGGCTAGCAATTCCAGTTCTGTGTTGAATCAAAGTGATGAGACAGGACAACCTTGCCTTGTTCTTTATCTGAAAGGAAAAATCTCTCAGTTTTTCACACTGAAGATGATAATAGCTGTGGATTTTTCATATAAGGCCTTTATAATCTTGAGGTATGTTCCTTCTAAATCTATTTTAATAGTTTTTAACATGAATTGATACTGTACTTTGTCAAATGTTTTTCTGCATCTATTGAAATGATCATATGATTTTTATCCTTTCTCTTTTTAATGTGATGTATCACATTGATTGATTTGCAAATCAACCACTCTTGCATCCCTGGAATAAATCTCTCTTGATCATACTGAATTATTTTTAAAGTGTATTATTGGATTTGGTTTGTTAATAGGTAAAGTCCTTCTTAAAGAAGACAAATTCTTTTAGATTCTAGACTAGTCCCTGAAACCTTTAGGAGACTTTTCAGGTCAATTATATGAGATACTGAATTATTTTTTTTAAAGATTGTATTTATTTATTTGACAGACAGAAATCACAAGTAGGCGGAGAGGAAGGCAGAGAGAGAGAGAGGGAGGAAGAAGCAGGCTCCCCGCAAAGCAGAGAGCTGGATGCGGGGCTCGATCTCAGGACCCTGGGATCATGACCTGAGCCAAAGGCAGAGGCTTTAGTCCACTGAGCCACCCAGGTGCCCCGATACTGAATTATTTAAGGGAGTTAGGCAATCACTTGTACCAACCTGATCATAAGTAAATATAAAATATAAATATAAAACATGAACAAATGACCCAGAATACATTTATTTTGAATTTTTAGATTATTGCAAAGAAAATAATTGAGAAGTATCTTTACCTAGCAAATCTGTGAGAATGTACAGACAGAACTCCAGACTTACATAGGGAAATGGAGAAATTCTGGTCAAGCACAATAGCAAAATTCCTCCATGGGGAGAAATGTCTCTTGGGTCTGTGAAACACCTTAAGGGCTTACTGGTTATACAAAGTTAACTTGGGTCTTGTCTGAGTGAAGGGGAAAGGTTAAGGCAGATATTTCTTTGTCTATGTTCTGTTTTCTTTGTGGTGGCTGGAAAGACAGAGGGTCTGGCCATCCTGTGAACTGAGCAGGGGAATGGGTTCCTGTTGAGCATAAGAATGAGCCCCAGAAATATGGAGGCAGACTGGCACCAAGGAGAGGAGGTGAGGGCTTCCCAGGAGAGAAAGTAACCAACGAACTGCAGGAATAATGAATCCAACATTCAATCTCAGGTATTCCTAATCCCAAATCATCAATAACAGACTGATGGACCCAATAACTTGCTATGTTTGGAGAACGAAGGGGAGAGGAAGAAGCTGTGTTCACTCTGGAGAGAGGAATAGAGAGAGAAGGGCATGTTCAGGGATGAAAGGGGGAGAGGATGGGACTTAGGTAAGAGCAGGAATTCAGAGTGAGAGAGAGTGGGAAGGTGGTCACGTGGCAGCACCGGGAAATCCTGGAAGGTGCTGAGTGTCCCTCAGGCCCGTGGGAGATGTGGGTTGGGCTATATATCTGAGTTACCTTGCATGACATCTCTGCTGTTGTCTGGTCTTTACTTGCATTATTCCCTTGTATTTGTAATTATGTTGTACTAAACTTTTTCACGTGTTAGGTCAATGCCATCTCTTCTTTAGTAGACCCTGCTTCTTTGAAAGGTACAATGGACAGTTTAAGTTTGGAAGTCTGTATAGAGGAGTAATCGGAGAAAAGTTGGAAGAAGTTGGAAGAAGATCATTGTATTTGGTTGCCATATATTTCAGAATACTTCAGTGTGAGTCCTTTCTGGCTTGTGTTTATAAATGAGTGAAGTTGACTTCACACCTTAGGAGTGGTTAGTAAATAATCAAGAACTTATACGTGGGGGCACCTGGGTGGCTCAGTGGGTTAAGCCTCTGCCTTCAGCTCAGGTCATGATCCCAGCGTCCTGGGATCGAGTCCTGCTTCAGGCTCTCTGCTCAGCAGGGGGGCCTGCTTCCCCACTCTCTCTGCCTACCTCTCTGCCTACTTGTGATCTCTCTCTTTGTCAAATAAATAAATAAAATCTTAAAAAAGGAAAGAACTTACACTTGACAGGGGTCTTAGCAAGTGGGTCAAATGTAATTGGTTAAATATGTGCAGAATTTTAGCATATCAGATATTAGAAATGACTTTTTATTGGTGAAATAAGTAGCACTCAGGACATGTGCTTGGTGAGAAAGTTTTCATGAGCACCTGCACGATAAGGTATGAGGACACAGGGTGCTCAGTTTCCCTCCTGCCCAATGGAGCTTTCTGTGGGGAACTCTGATGAGTCCTAAGGCCTCATGTCAACCTTCCCAGGGGGACAGTCTCACCTGGAAAGACTGGGTGGTAGAGCTCCTACGGCCCCTGACCAAGAGTGGACCTTGCATGAAGGATGCTTGCTGGAGCCTAAACTGACAGACCTCACCAAGGCTCCAGCACCAGGTAGAACGACTGTTTTAATGCCCACCGATGACAATCTCATCTGGGTGTTGTGCTCACTGTAACATTCAAAGGGGCAGAAAGCCACTCCTAATATTTTCTGGTCATTCTGCAACGCATGGGTAGGCCTGACACATATGCAAAGGGTGTTTAGAATTTTAAACTCCAGCCATGAGGGAGCCATTGAAGATTTTGAAGCAGGGGAATGACATGGAGAAGGTGTTGCCATGTTGAAGGCCCGGAGGCAGGGAGACAAGTTTAAACCAGGGAGCAGAGCCAAGGAGGTAGACCCAGAGTTGGGCTTCTGCAAGGTCAAAATCCACAGACCCCCCCGCCCCCCCCCCAAATCCTTTGAGCCCTGGGGCTGGTCCAGGACTTCCCAGTCAGTGGGGATGTGAAGAGAAGCCAACATAGTCCACCATGACAAAGCCACATTGTGATGAGTCAGGAGGAAATCTGTCCCAGACACATGGATCACATTTCCCCTCAGATATACATGGCGATGGGGGTGGGGATGGAATTCCGAGCCGGGCCCATGTGAACGGCAGCCTGAGCTTTGCCAAGAAGACACACTCACAGAAATGATGTTGAAGCAGGCAGGAAGGCTCGGAGGCTCAAACTCTCCTAGGGCAGACTCACTCGTTCTCGTCTCTTCTGAGAGAAAACCAGAGTCTGTTGTAACGGGCTTCTGAGAGGAGCTGGTGTGAAGCATCATTTTCATAAGGAAATGAATGGAACAGGGAGTTACCCTACGGATCCCTTGACCAGAATGGTTGGAGCATTGGGCTCAGGACCCCTTCTTGACCTTTGGGTCTTCTTCCTGCTTTCCCTTTCTGGCAGGGTCTGGCATTCTTAACCCCTGCTTTCCCTCTCTGTGACTCATTTCCTAAGTTTGGCTTCTTCTCAGTTGGAGGCTACGCTTTCTCTTATCAAAACTCATGAGCTGTGCAATGTGCTAACTGTTGCTCCCTGGGGTGGGTTTTTTAAAGTTTGCGGAAAGTGGAGTAGAACAAAAAGGCTTGGAAACAGCCTGGTTCTCCTCTGCTAACCTCCAGGGCACCCCCAGCCTACCCTCTCTCTCCCAAGCTAGGTTTCCAGGATGGGATGGAAAAACTTTTAGAAATCCTTAGCACAATGGCTTTTTCTTAATGTTTCGCTTGGGGACCTAAGCTCAGGCCAGATCCCGCTTGGGGGTCTATATTAACGACTGATGCCAGTGGTTTTTTCCCTCAAGATCTTTTTTTTTTTTTTTTTTTAAGATTTTATTTATTTATTTGACAGAGAGAAATCACAAGTAGATGGAGAGGCAGGCAGAGAGAAAGAGGGAAGCAGGCTCCCTGCTGAGCAGAGAGCCCGATGCGGGACTTGATCCCAGGACCCTGAGATCATGACCTGAGCCGAAGGCAGCGGCTTAACCCACTGAGCCACCCAGGCGCCCCTTCCCTCAAGATCTTGACCTCTCCCCACTCACAGCACTGCCCTGAGGAATAAAAACTATTAGTGAATCATAATAATAATCACTATGAATAAAGGGAACCATCACTGAGTGCTTAGTATCTACGAGACATGTGCCAGGCACTTCACAGGGAGTAACCCAGTCAGACGTGAATTCACGGCTTTTTGAGAGGGTGATTCCCGAGCTCCCATTTTATAGATGAGGAAACTGGGAATCACATTAAAGATTTGCCCGAAGTCATTGCAGCGGGTTGAATGGTACCCCCTGCCCCCCTCCGATATGCCTGAATCCCTCAACCTGTGAATGTGATCTCATTTATTTATTTCTTTTCTTTATTTATGTAAGTATTTATTTATTTGTTTTTGTGATGTTATTTTTAAAAAGAGTTTTTGCAGACATCATTAAGGATTCTGAGATGGGATCATCATCCTGAGTGATCAGGGCCAGCCCTGATTCAAAGACAGGAGGGAAGACACAGACAGAGCAGAAGGTCCAGGTGGAGGCAGAGAGTGGAGACACATAGCCCAGAGCCATGGACCGTCTGTGATCACTGGACCCTGGAAGAGGCAGAGCAGGCTCCTCCCCTAGAACCTCAGAGGGAGTTTGGCCCTTCTGACAGCTTGAGTTTGGGTTTTTGCTGTCCACTATAGAGAGGATGTATTCTGTTGCTGTAAGCTACCCAGTTCGTACTAGTTTGTTCCGGCAGCCCCAGGAATCCAATACAGTCATGTAGCTCTTCAATGATGGAGCAAAGGTGCCATGAAAGTTAAAGTCATCATTACAGAAAAAGAACAAGTGACATCCACAAAGAATTATGATATATCACCAAATGGAAGAAACAGGTCTTCAATATGTATTTTAAACTTTTCTCTCTCTCTCTCTCTCTCTCTCTCTATATATATATATATATATTCATATTTACACATTTATATATGACATATACATTAGAAGAGACTCAGACAGTCCTGGTCACCTGACTGGTGAGGAAGCATGCAATAAGATGGCCCTTCTTGGAATAGCGCCCCGGGAAGCAGGGTTCTGGGAGATGCCCCACATTTTCAGTCATTTGGGGCACCAAAATCCCCACATCCTCTAGCAAAGGAAGCCTCTGGATTCCTCTTGGGGATCACAAAGTCCACCAACTAATTACTTTCATTTAGGTATTATTTCCATAGGTACATTGTTCCATACATTCTAGAAAGGCTGTGAGCAAATGAAGTTGTTAAGACACGGAATTGTACTGAAACGCAACAGATTAACGTCTCCTTGAAACTCGCATGGACATTTTTGTGAAGTAGGTTATTACCTTGCTTTGCATCTGTTCCCACTGCCCACCCTCTCTGTTCCTGAAGAATCCAGCGTGGGTAGACTAGATTTCCTTGAAGGTGGTGGTTGGTGGGGGGGGGGGGGCTTGCTCTGTTGTCAGGCGCTTTTAGCTCTTAACTGCAGCTACTCCTGGTGTCGGCATGCTCCCCATGCCAGGCACACACCCCGCACGGTGACCCCCAGCTGGCAAAGCCTTTGGCAGCCGTGCATGTGCCCCCGGATGCCCTATCACCGGGCTTAGTGAGGAGGCAGAGAGAAGGGAACCTAGCACTCCTACTTGCAGGGCTGAAGGGGGACGTCGCTGGGGAGCTGAGGCCAGGGGGGTCAAGAAGAGCTGCAAGTGGACCCGAGGCCCTGGGGGATAGGGGGAGTCAGATCTGGGGTCTGAGTTCAGGTGTGGACTAGTGGGAGCTGTGCTGCCTCCAGTCCCCTGACTCTTGCACCCCCAGGAATCTGCAAACGTGCCCACCGAGGGGGCGTGCTGCAGGGGGCACCTGTCAGACACGAGGCCAGGAAGGGCTGCAGGACTGCGAGCCCTAATAATGAGCCGACGGTTGCTCAGTGCTGCTTTGCTCCCAGTGATGGAAGCACTTTAGAAGGAAAGGGAGGTCAGCAGTGGGTTACCCCCACAGCTGACTCCAAATCCTTCCACCCGGATTCTTTCCTTTCGTTTCACATGCACCGTTTTTGTTTTTAAATCTAAATATAATAAATGAGGCACTCTAGATAAAACTGCTAAGTTTTTCAAATCTTATCCACGCTAAAACCAAAGAAATCTCAAACTGGGCACAGGCATTGTCCATTTTTCAAGGTCTTTTTAATGAAACATTGTCTATGGCTCTTAGGAACAATTTACTATCAGACTCTGGAATCGGCAGAGTTTCCCCCTCGGTCCTAACAGTACCATCGGTCTAGTTTAAGTCGAGAGGGTTTCCTTGCATTGTTGTATGGAGCTTAAAGAACTCAGGGCCATGAGGACCGCAGAGCAGACTTGGATGTTGCCTGGACAGAAGCAAAGGAGTCAGGACCCCTTGGCCAGAGACAAGGCCACACCCTGCCACCATGACCCATGAGCAACCTAGCACCTATGTCCCAGGACATCAGAACTTACCTTGTGACTGCTCAGAAGGACCAGCCACGGTGCTCATCCATTTGCATTCCCCTCCCTCCCGCCCACATGGAGACACCACTCGCAGAGAAGACTTGATCCCTCACCTGGTAATGGTATGTGGAGCTCCAGCCCCAGGTGGACAACAGAGTCCTACCTTCTCTGACCTATGTCGTAGCTGTCATCAGGATTTTTTTTTTTTTAAAGATTTTATTTATTTATTTGACAGAGAGAAATCACAAGTAGTCAGAGAGGCAGGCAGAGAGAGAGAGAGGAGGAAGCAGGCTCCCTGCCGAGCAGAGAGCCCCATGCGGGACTCGATCCCAGGACCCCGAGATCATGACCTGAGCCGAAGGCAGCGGCTTAACCCACTGAGCCACCCAGGCGCCCTGCCATCAGGATTTTTAAGGACTGACTTGATGAATAAAATAGAAGTGAACCCCAAATGTACGGGGTTCAGGAGAATAAATAGCCCTTTGTATGCCCAAGATCCTTCCAGATAATCCAACCTGAGAAATCTCTGCTTCAGCCACATCTGCTGCTGGGGATGCTGAAAAACAGAATGACTATAAAATGAAATGAAGCTTGGAGGTGAATCATATGAAATTCCGTGGATTAGGGGAGAAATCATCCACTATTACAATCCACTATTACGATGAAGGAGGGGGAGGGGAGGTGGGCACCCATGAAAAATCAACAGCGAAGACTGAAAACGTGGATTTCTCTGGGGAAGCTCCCAGAAGAAAGAAGAAAACATGAGCCCTGAAGCTTTGCCTGGAGAGCAATACTCTTCACATTTGCATGTTAAACGGATTGAGGCTCCCCTAGGCTGCCCCTGGGGAGGGCAGTCAGAGGCAGCTCTAAGATCTAATGGTCCCTTGCCCTCACCTTACTCTGGTTCAGAGCCCACAGCCCCAGAAGAGACCCTTGCATGCTGTAGGTGCTCAATAAATATTTGCATTGAAGTGCATTTAGCACAGATTGCATGGAGCACAGGGTGTGGTGCATAAACAATGAATTTTGGAACACTGAAAAGAAATAAAATAAAATAAAATGAAAAGAAAAGCTAGTTTCTTGACTGACCTACTCCCGCCCCCCCACCCCACACACACACAAAGGCTCAGGAATCTCCCTATGTCCATCGTGAATTCTGTGTGATCTGTACAGGGAGAATTTAGGAAGAGGTAGTTTTCATCCAAAAGCCTTCCTTGCATTAATTTGTTTTATTGCCTGCCCCTCCCTGCCTTTAGAAAAATAGGCTTGAATTATCCCCAGAGGAGCAGAAGCAGCACTGAGAGTTTGAGACTTGGGGGCTTGGCAGGGTCAGCCTTGGTTTTAGCTGTGGTGACATGCAAAACGATGGCTCGCCCTTCCCAGGCTCTCTGGGTAGAGCAGAGACTCCTTACCCCTTGCCATGGGGGCCAGGCTCCGCAGCTTCGTGCAACTCACTTACATTATGTGCGGCTCTTGGGACACCCTCCCCCTTCACATTCGTGAGCATATCACCCTCTGCTCAGACCCATTCTCCATACGCTTGGATTCTGGCAGCTTCTGATTAATACATTCCTTTCCCCCTTTTTCGCTCGACATATGGTTATTGAAGGACTGCTTTGTGCCAGGCGTTTCTCTAGGTGCTTGGGGAGACTAACTGGATAAAAACTCTGCATTATGGAGCTTACGTTCTGGTGGGGAAGGACAGGCAATGACAAAGATGACCGGTAAGTAAATATTGCGTTAGAAAGTGATGTGCTTCTATTAAAAGCAGAGCGGGAATCAGAGGATCTGGAGTTAGCGGGGAGGGATTGGGATGGAAATGGGTGGTTGGGACAAGCTTCCAACAGAAGGGAAGGCCAATGGCACTTTCAGGATAGCTGTGGGCTCCAGGGAAAGGCAGGCTTGGCTGCACGGGAACTAGTCTGACTCCATTATCTGCACCAAGAGAGAAGATGGAGGGACAGGTCGTCTGGGTGCATGGTGCGGGGTGAGTTCATTTACTGATTTTTGCATATTGTTTATGCAGAATCTGAAACAAACCTTACAAATGGGAAGGAGGGTAAATGAAGAGAATGAACTTGACATGGATGACAGATGGGAGCCCTGTCCAGATACCAAGGGAAGGGTAGGGGGAGGATGGAGAGGAGGACAAGATGTGTGTGTGCCAGGACACGGAAGAATGTTCTGTGCCTTCCCACTGGGTGGGACCCAGGCTGGAATCGCCCAGGGATGACCTCTGTGGCTGGGCTTGTGACAGGCCCTTCAGAAAGCTCAGAGGAAATTGTGCTCTAGAGATGGGAGAGGACCTTACCCTGGGAGGAGGGTCCCCTCCTCCAAGGGGAACACAAGGGCACCCCACATTGATCTCTGGAATGCAAGGGGATTTTGTCCATCTGTTTAGTTTATTGGTTGCATCTCAAATGCCTAGGAAGGAGCCTGGATCCTAGTACAAGTTTGCTGGATAATTGTTGAGCGAGTAAATGAATTCATCAAGTACTCATGGGCTGCGCTCTGCAATTCCACACTTGCTGGGTATGGCAAGCTCACAAGACGTGAGTGTCGCTCCTCCTGGCTCCTCTGAAACGCAGTTCAGAAGAAGCTTCTTCCAGCCTCTTCCTCCAGCAAGCCAAGCTGTCTCCTGAACTTTAGAGATGAAGACACCGAGCAAAGAGCTTTGAACTTGGCATCAGGGAACCCAGGTTTACTGGCCCCAGACCTGGCCAAATCCCTCAACTTCTGTGAGCCCCCTCATTTGTGAGTCCCCAAGAATGGTGTCCTGCCAGTCTTGCCTGCTTTTCAGGGTGCCTTTGAAGAACACAAATGTGGGTAAGGAAGCACCGGGGGACCAAACCACCATGCAGTGTAAAGCATTATTCTCTCTACTCTTACACTTGGGAAAAAAATTAAAGACAAAGAAAAGTACAAGGACTATTGTAACAAATCCAGAGATACTCACCCCTCAGAGTAACAGGTGCTAATAATCAGTTACATTTGTTTCCTACCTCTCTGGAATAAAGTCATGTTGTATAAAGTTCAAGTCCCCTGTTACGCATTCCTTAATTTTATTCCTCTCTACACTCCTCTTTCTCAGAGGCAACCACTATTATGATTTTGGTGTATAAATCCCATGTCTTAAATATTTCTGATATACTATTTATGGGAATCACAACCGATAAACAAAAATTTTATTAAGTTTTTTAAACAAAAGTTTGCTTAGGAGCACCTAGGTAGCTCAGTTGGTTGAGTGTCCAACTCTTGATTTTGGCTCAGGTCATGATCTCAGGGTTGTGGGATCAGGCTGGGTCAACTCCACAGTCAGCCGGGAGTCTGCTTGAGATTCTCTCCCTCTCCCTCTGCCCTTTTCCCCGCTCTCAAATGAATATATAAATCTTTAAACGAATTAAAAAATTTAAAGTTTGCATAAATAATACTAAATTTCTGCACTCAATTCCAAGTGTGTGTGGTTGGAGGTTTCCCATACCACCAAGAAATTCCCCAACGCCATCTGGGTGGCCTAGAATTCATCTCAGTTCTGACACCATCTACCTGAAGACAGCATCAGATTCCTCAGGTTAAGGGTTCAGGCCCACAAGAGTGCTCCCCCCACCCCCGCCCCTAATATAAAGCACAAAACTGTACTTGTCATTAGCTATTGACTGGAGACTCTAACGAATCCCTCCATGGGTTCCAATTAATTTGCTAGAGTGGCTCACAGAATTCAGAGAAACACCTTACTTACAAGAGCCCTGGTTTATCTCAAACAGGTGTAACTCAGGAGCAGTCAGATGGAAGAGATACACAGGTATGGGGAAGGGTGTGGAAATTCCCTGCCCTTTCTGAGCACACCTCCCTCCCCAAATCTCCATGTGTTCACCAACATGGAAGTCCTTCAAAACCAATTATTTGGGGTTTTCATTACATAGAAACAATTGATTAAATCATTGACACCCACAGGGAGGTGACTCCCTGATACAGACTCTGTTTGGGGTATGCCAAGGAGAAATGAAACAGGAGGGACTGGTTCCAGCATTGGAGATCGTTTTCCCTTAAATTCAATTCCAAATCCTGGGCTTGCCCTGGAGTTAACCAACTAACTTGGGTCCTTAGGGGAAACAGATGAATAGGATTGATGTACATTTGGAATTTATTTGGACTCTGACCAAAAAACGATCCCAGCTTAGACCTAGCTCTCAAGGAAAAGAGATGTTGCCTCGCTCTCCTTCTGTCACCCTCCTGGCCATAGCAACAATCAGGCTGACAGGAGTTGCCCCCAGGAATGAAGCTTTCCCTGGTGCTTTTTCCTGCTTACAGAGGGCTGGGTGCCCAGGTACCACCCAAGGGAACAAGGACGGGGCCTCAACTTCCAACAGCCCCATCCTCTGGCTTGTTCTTCCCAATACATTCCAGAATCATGATGTATCTCTCAGAAAGGAAGACTTATTTTTGCCCAAAGCATAAATAAATCCAGGAACCAGTTCCAGTAATCACAAGTACACGCCAACTCTCGAGGGCACTTGACAAAAGTGGAAAGAAATCGGTATAGCCTTCCCAGAAAGGCCACTGGCGGTGTGGAAGCCAGAGGGATTCTGGAGAAAGAAAGAAGAAAGGAGGAGCTAGATAGAGTTTTATATAACATTATCAAGTTTTTCAAACAAATGGAAAGATAGAGCAATTTTAAAAACAAATTTGAAGTTATTTTGCCCAATTTACTCTAGATCTCAAGATAGAAAAATAAGAGGGCACCTGGTGGCTCAGTTGGTTGAGGGTCTGCCTTTGGCTCAGGTCATGATCCCAGGGTCCTGGGACCAACCCCTGAGCAGGCTCCCCGCTCAGTGGGGGGTCCACTTCTCTCTCTCTCTCCCTCTGTGTGTGTTCTTGCTCTCTCTCTTGCTCTCACTCTCTCTCAAATAAATAAAATCTTAAAAAAAAAATTAAAACATTATGTTCCACTAGAAACCTGACCATACTCTTTAATTCTCTCCCCAGAGGTCTTTGATCCCATCAGATTGTTTCTCGTGCTTGCCTTAATATTTTCATGATATAAAAATGACTGTATGGGATATTGTTTTTAAACTTTAAACTGTATGTAATTTTGTTTTTAAACTTTCTTAATTTTTTTCTTTGATAAATGTATGTATGTATGTATGTATGTATTTTAAAATTAAATTTTAGCTATTTAACATACAGCGCAATATTGGCTTCTGGAATAGAGTTCAGTAATTCGTCCTTTACATACAACCCCTGGTGCTCATCACAAGTGACCTCTTCCATACCCATTCCCTATCTAGCCCATACCCCACCTACCTGCCTCTCTCAAACCTCAGTTTGTTCTCCACCATTATGAGTCTCTTAGGGTTTGTCTCCCTCTCTCCTTTTTTCTTTTTTTCCCCTTCCCATATGTTCATCTGTTTCATTTCTAAAATTCCACATATGAGTGAGATCATATGGTATTTGCAATTCTCTAACTTACTTCATTTAGCATTATATACTCTAATAATATATTCTAATAATATACTCTCATTCCATCCTTGCAGATGGCAAGATTTCATTTTTTGATGGCTGAGTAATATTCCCGTGCGTGTGTGTGTGTTTGTGTGAGTGTGTGTGTATCACGTGATTTTCTACTGTCCATATGATTTTGCAACTTGCTTTTTTAAGGAAAACGGTAGCAAAAAGAAAAAAACACATGAGATTCACCCTCCCAACAATTTCCAGCTGTATAGTATTGTCAAACACATGAACCCCTCCTTCTTAACTGAGTCCACACCCACCAAGCAAACTCTCCACCTTCCCCTTTCCCAGGGCCTGGCAATTACCATTCTATGTTCTATGAAGTTGACTGCTTTAGATACCTCATACAAATGGAATCATCGAGTGTTTTTCTGACTGCTTTATTTCACTCATGTAATATCCTCAAGTTTCATCCATGTTGTAGCAAAAGTGAAGTTCTTTATGGCTGAGTGATATTCCATTGTATGTATGTGCTGCATTTTGTTTATCCATTAATCTGTTCATGGACATTTTTCTTTTCTCTCAACAATTTATTTTTATTTTAATGAATTTAATTTCAATTATTTTATTTGAATAATCAATAGTATAGTTACAAAACCATGGAACATGTTACAAATTTGGGTATCATCTTTGCTTAGGGGCCATGCTAATCTCTATTTTTAGTGTATATACTGCCTAAGCAAGCATCATTCATGGACATACAAGGGTCCTGTTGGCTATCATGAACACTGTTGCCACAAGCACGGGTATGCAAACATCTTTTTGAAATCCCGTTTTAATTTTTTTTTTGTATACATATTTAACAGTGGGATTGTTGGATCATATGATAATTATATTTTGAATTTTTTTAGGAGACTCCTTCTTGTGCTCCCTAGTGGCTGTACCATCTTACCACCAATGGTGCACAAACATTCTAATTTCTCCTCATCCTAGCTAACACTTGTTGTTTTCTGGGTTTTGGGTAGTGGCCATCCTAATGCATGTGAGGTGATATCTCATTGTGGTTTTGGTTTACATTTCCCTAATGATGAGTGATGTTGAGCATCTTTTCATGTACTTATTAGACATTTGTATACCTTTAGAGAATTGTCTATTCAAATTTTTCACCCATTTTTAAACTGGGTCATTTGTTTTTTGTTACTGAGTTCTAGGAGTTCTTTTTCTATTCTGGATATTAACTTTTTATTAGATAAATGGTTCACACATATTTTCTCTATATGGTTGCCTTTTCACTCTGTTGATTTTGTTGTTGTTGTTGTTCACAGAAAATTTTAAATTTGATGTGGTCCTATTTGTCTATTTTTGCTTTTGTTGCTGGAGTTTTTGGTGTTATAGCTGAGAAATCCTTATTAAATCCAACATCATTGAGCTTCCTCCCTGTTTTCTTCTAGGAATTTTATAGTTTCAGGTCTTACATTTAGGTCTTCAATAAATGTTGAATTAATTTTTGTATGTGGTGCATGCAACTTGCTTTCTGAACTTATTTTGTCTTTATCCATGTTAGTACAAGGAGTTCTAGCTCAGCTGTTGTCACCGATGATGGAAAGTCCATGTAACATTGTCCCCAAGTTGTTCATCCATTGTCAACTTGCAACAAACAGTATCGTGATGAAGGTCCTAGGTGTACCACACACATGTGTAACAAACAGAAGCACTGGCCCAAAGGGTGTTCTCGCACACCTCTTCCATATTAATAGACATTAATAGACAATCATACAAAGAGGTTGTATGATAAGACAGTGCTGCTTCTCTTCCCTACAAGCACCTGTACCCTCCCTCACTGATGATGTAAGATGGTGCCTCATGATGCTAATTTCCATTTTCCTGATTACTAACTTAAAACTTGAGGTATATAGTTTATTAACCTGTTTCATGTTTTTCTACTCCCCGGAGCAGTTAGAACATGTGATTATCATAATGATAAAACTCAGGAAGTAACACTAAGTTACTCCATGGAACGCTCTTTTGTCTCCTATCCCCATGGTTTCAACTCAATAATAATAACACATCATAGTAGTTTGGGGCAAAGAGGAGGGAATAAAAGTCAACAAAACTTATGCTTATCTTAAAGAGATAAACTGAAGAAGAAATAGGTGCCTCGTTTGGATAATGGGTCTTTAGCAGGACAAAAACTACCCTGTACTTAGGGATCTGGGCCACACTGTCCTCACTTGTTCTGGGCCTTCGTAAGTAAAGATACACTATAAATGTGAGATAAATGACATTTTTCAAATTCAGATTAATAGTGAGATGGACTGATGTGAGTTAGTGATGACTGAGTTGTGAGCTATCAAAACTGCAAATTATAAAGTTTTTAAGGGCACACAACAAAACCCCTTCAGGCAGGCTTGCTTTGGAAGCCCTGTGAGAATCACCTGTCTGGTCTAGCCCTCTAGGTAGGAAGAGGTAGGCACCCAAGGGCCAAAGCTACACTATAAATGCAGAAACAGTTTGTCTATTTGGGGTTGCAAAAACACCAGGTAGGCTCCAATATCAGAATGACCCCCTGAGAAAAGGCTCTGCCAGGGGACAGGATTCAGGTGATAAAATAGTAAGAAAAGATGCTGATCCAGTGTATTTGAAAGTTGTCACTCCTGTGTTCATGACAAAAACAACAACAACAAACAAACAAACAAACAAACAAAAACCCACCCTGAACAAATTGAAAATCAACAACTCTTCTTAGATTGACTAGAGAACTAAAGTTACAGGCTCATGAGCTGGCTCCCAAACTGGAGAGATGGACGGGCAGATAGAGTCACAGCTTACTGGCAGAGGATCACAACTTACTGGAGCAGTAGCGTAGAAATAGAAATCTCGATGGGAATCAGTTATTGGTGTAGGAAAAGCCAAACTTTAATTGATGAATTGCTAGAAACTCCAGTCTGATACTTGGACAAGTCTGAAAGTTAAAAATTCCTGGGGGAACTCAGGATTTAGAAGATGTCCCCTTTTGGTGAGTTTTACTTCCATGAGTCTATCAGGTTCTCACGGTGAAGATTGGAGAAAAATCCCTTGGGCTTCTTGTAGGAAGACGGGAGAAGTAACCGTTCTGAAAAATGCTAGAGCATTCTGTCCTTCTTAATAAGGCCTGCCCTCAAAAGAAACTATTAGTCTGCTGGGGCCTAAACAATTGGAGGAGGGAAAACACACAACTTCAGCCCCCTCTAGCTGTCCTATTCCATGCAAGTTGCAGGTGTGGGGGTACAACTGAGAAGCACTTGTGAAGATCACAGTCCAGAGCTCAGTCTCATTAAAAGACTGAGACCTAATCATAAAACCATAGACCTCCCCCCTCTCCTACACCTCACAACGACATCAATAGTGCTCCTGTCTAATATCGGGGGAATACAACACCAGGACTGTCATGTGTCTGACCTTATATAAGAAGACTTTATGGAAACCCAAGCATGAACATATATAGGGGAGACAAAAATAAAGACACTGGAGGCCATTTTAGCCTGTGACACCTATGGCAATAGCAAACAGTAAATACAGCCTAACTCCTCGCCAAACAAACAACACTAACGGCCTGTTGTCTTTGATTCCTTTGACTTAGTACATCCTGTCTGGTTTTCACCAAAAAATCACAAGCCTTACTGAAAGACTGAAGCATAGTTTGAAAAGACAGAGCAAATGTTAGAAACACAATTAGGTATGGCAGAGAAGGAATTATCAGACCAGAAATTTAAAACATTTAAAATCATTAACTATGATTAATATGTTAAGGTAATATGTTAAGATAATATGTTAAGGTAATATGTTAAGAAAAAGTAAAGAAATGCCAGAACAGATGGGTAACATAAGCAGAGAGATGGAAATCCTAAGAAATAATCAAAATGAATTCTATACGTAAAAACCACTCTAACAGAAATGAAAAATGCCTTTGAGGGGCTCCTCAACAGATTGGACATGGCCAAGGAAAGAATCAGTGAACTTGAAGAAATGTCAATAGAAATTCCCAAACTGAAATGCAAAGATAAAAAAATTAAAAAGATGGAACCGTCCAAGCACTGTAAGACAATTATAAAAGGTGTAATACACATGTAGTGGGAATACCAGAAGGAAAAAAGAGATAAGGAACAGAAGAAATGTTTGAAGTAATAATGACTAAGAGTTTTCCGAAATTAATAACAGACATCCAACCATAGATCCAGGATGCTCAGAAAACACTAAAAAGGATAAATACTAAAAAATCTATACCTAGGTATATATTCAAACTGCAGAAAATCAAGGGCAAGAAGAAAATCTTGAAAGAAGCCAGAGAATAAAACACCTTACCTGTGGAAGAACAAGAATAAGAATCACATATGGCTTGCCTTCAAAAACTGCAAGCAAGGAGAGAGTGGAATAAATTATTTAGTGTTGAAATTTAAAAATCACCAACCTAGAGTTTTGTATCCACTGAAATTATCCTTTAATAGTGAAGGAGCAATAAAGATTTTCTCAGGCAAACAAAAACTGAGGGAATTTGCTGCCATCAGATTGCCTTGCAAGAAGTATTAAAAGTTCTTTAGAGAGAATGAAAATGATATGGGTCACAAACATGGATCTACATAAAAAAGGAAGAGCATTAAAGAAGGAATAAATGAAGGTTAAATAAAACCCCCCTTTTTTTTTTTTTACTCTTACTTGACCTAACAGAAATAGCACAAAACAATGACAATTCATTTGGTGATTGTACTTTATGGGTATCTGAAGTCAATGACATCAATGTTATAAGAAACAGGAGAGAAAAATTGGGAATACTCTTTTACAAGGTACATGTTAATATTCATGAAGCGGTATAGTGTTATTTGTAAGTGGACTTGGATCAGTTTTAAATGTATACTGTTAGCTCTAGGGCAACCACTAAAAAAAGTTTTATGAAAGATTATAATTGATGTGATAGGCAGGGTTCTCCAAGAAATAGGGTGTGTGTGTGTGTGTGTGTGTGTAAATAAGGAATTGGCTTATGCAAGACTGAAAAGTCCCAAGATCTGCAATCTGGAGTGCCAGGAGAACCAATGATACAGCTCTAGTCTGAGTTTGAAAGCATGAGAACCCAGAAAGCCAATGGTGAAGTTCCAGTCCAGGTACAAAGGCAGGATACCAATGTCCCAGCTCAACATCATCAGGTAGGCAGAAAGAATCTTCTCTGGTCCAGCCTTTTGTTCTGTTCAGGCTTTAACAGATTGGATGAAGCCTGTCCATATTGTGGAAGACAATCTGCTTTACTCCATCCACTGATTTAAATGCTAAACATCCCCACAGACTCCCCTAGAATTTTCTTTTAAGAATCATCTGGGTACCCCAAGACCAAATCAAGTCAACACATAAAATTGGCCATCCCAATTGAAATGAAAGAGAAGAGAAAGTGGAATCATATAAAAGGCTCAGTTAAAACCAGGGAGGGAAAAAAGAACAGAAGACAAAAACAAACAAGAAACAACAGTAATAGCTAGGGGCACCTGGGTGGCTCAGTGGGTTAAAGCCTCTGCCTTCGGCTCGGGTCATGATCCCAGGGTCCTGGGATCGAGCCCCACATCGGGCTCTCTGCTCCTCGGAAAGCCTGCTTCCTCCTCTCTCTCTGCCTGCCTCTCTGCCTACTTGTAGTCTCTGTCTGTCAAATAAACAAATAAAATCTCAAAAAAAAAAAAAAAAAAGAATCATAGCTAGAAAATATCACAAATATGGAAGATACTGATCTAACTATATCAATAATAAAAATTGACTTTAAATGTCAATTGTCTGAATATACCAATTAAAAAACAGGCTGTCAGAGTAGGTTAAAAAAAAAAAAAGATCCTGGAGTTCCTGGGTAACTCAGTTGTTAAAGCATCTGCTTTTGGCTGAAGTCATGATCTTGCGATCCTGAAATTAAGCCCCAAGTGGGGCTTCCTGCTCAGCTGGGAGTCTGCTCCTCCCCTCCCTTTGCCCCTCCCCCTGCTTGTGCTCGCTCTCTCATAAATAAGTTAAAAAACATTTTTTTAAAGGCCCGATCATATGTTGTTTACAAGAAACCCACTTTAAATGAAAGGCAAGATTAAAAATAAATGGATGCAGAAAATTAAACCATACTAACACCAATCAAAAGAAGGCTGGAAGCACTACGTTAATTTTACAAACAAAGGAAACTTCAGAACAAGGATATTTATGAGAGATAAAGACAGGTGTAGGTAATGATAAAGGGATCAGTTCTCCAAGAAGACAGAATAATACTTAATGTGTATACACTTAACAGAGCATCAAAATATGAGACAAAAATTGATAGAAATACAAGGAGAAATAGATAAATGCAGTGTTACAGTTGGAAGCTTCAACACTCCTTTATCAGAAACAGATCCTGCAGGCAGAACGTCAGTAGGATACAGCTGAACTAAACAACACACTAACCACCGACAACTATATTTAATTGACATTTACAGGCTACTTCAGCCCACAAAAGCAGCATACACATTCTTTGCAAGTTCACATGGAACAGTCACCAAGATAGACCACATTCTGGGTCATAAAACAAACAACAAATATAAAAGAATAGAAGTCATACAAAATTTTCTCTCAGATAACAATAGAATTAAACTAGAGATCACTAATAGATCATGAGAAAATCCTAAAGCAGTTGGAGATTAAACAACATACTTTCAAATAACACAGGAGTCACACACATACACACACACACACACACACACACACAGTGTCTCAGGAGAAATTTAAAGATATTTTGAACTAAATGAAAATGAATATACAACCTATCAAAATTTGTGGGCTACAGTGAAAGCAATGTTTATAGGGAAATATATTGCATTGAATAAATTGAATGTATTATAAAAGAAAAAGATCCAGGGGCACCTGGGTGGTTCAGTGGGTTAAGCCTCTGCCTTCGGCCCAGGTCATGATCTCAGGGTCCTGGGATTGAGCCCCACATCAGGCTCTTGGCTCAGCAGGGAGCCTGCTTCCCTCTCTCCCTCTGCCTGCTGCTCTGCCTACTTGTAATCTCTCTCCCTCTTTATAAAATAAAATATTTTATAAAGAAAAAGAAAAAGATCCAAAATCAATTATCTAACCTTCTTCTCTGGAAAACAAGAAAAGAAGAGCAAATTAAATCCCAGTAAACAGAAGAAAAGAAATAATAAAAACCAGCACAGAAATCAATGAAATTTAAAATAGGAGAGTTATCAAGAAAAGCAATGAAACCAAAGCTGGTTCTTTGAGAAGATCAATGTAATTAATGACCTCTAGCCAGATTAACTAAGGAAAAAAAGAGAGAAGACACAAATTACTAAAATCAGAAATGAAAGAGGGGCCAGCACTACTGATCCCATGGACATTAAAAGGATAATAAATCAATACTATGAATAAGGCTATGCCTAAAAATTTGATAATCTAGATGAAATGGATTAATTCCTTGAAAGCTGCAACTTACTGAAATGCACACAAAACTCACAGAAGGAGAAATATATACCCTGAACAGGTCCATATCTATTAAAGAAAACTGAGCCAATAATTAATCATCTTCTAAAACAGAAAGCACCAGCCCAGTTGGGTTCATTGGTGAGTTTTACTAAACATTAAAGAAAGAAACTATACCAGTGCTTTAGAATCTTTTCCAGAAAATAGAAGCAGGAGGAATACTTCTAACTTAATCTATGAGGCCAACATTACCCTAAAACCAAAACCAAAGAAAGACATTACAAGAAAGGGAAACTACAGATCAATATCTCTTATGAACACAGATGCAAAAATCCTCAACAAATTAGCAAAATTGTATCTAACATGAATAAATAGAATTATACACCATGACAAAATGGGATTTATTCCAGGTATGCAAGGCTAGTTCAACACTGAAAACCAATTAGTGTAACCTTAGCCTGCTCAGGCCAACTCACAATATCACAAAACAGATGGCTTAAGCTACAGGAACTTATTTGCTCTCATTTCTTGGGGCTGAAAGTCAAAGATCAAGGTGTTGGCTAGTTTGATTTCTCCTGAGGCCCCTGTCCTTGGCTTTCAGACGTCTGTCTTCTCTCTATATCTTCACATAGCCTTTCCTCTGTGTGCATGTCTTGTTATCGCTACCCCAGTGTCCTAACCTCTCCTTATCCTAACCTCTTCACAAATAGATCAATGGAACATTCAGATTGGACTAGGGTGTATTTGAACTTAATTACCTCTTTAAGATGCCCCATCTTTAAATATAGTCACATTCTAAGGTACTGAGGGTTGGGGCTTCACATGCGAATCTTAGGGAAGACACGATTCAGTCCATAAAAGGGAGACTCAACATTTTCAAGATGTCAGTTCTTCCCAATTTGGCTTATATATTCAATGCAATCAATCAAAATCCCAGCAAGTTATTTTTGTGGATATAGAAAAACTGATGTAAAGCTTATGTGGTGAGGTAAAAATTGAAGAATAGCTAACACAATACTGAAGGAGAATAACAAAGTCAAAGCACTGACACTACCCAACTTTAAGACTTACTATGAACGATAATAATAAGACAAAGTGGTTTGGTGAAGGACTAGGCCAATAGATCAATGGAACAGAAAAGATAGCCCAGGAAAAGATCCACAGAAATATAGTCAACTGATGTTTGACAAAAGATCAAAGGCAATTGAATGGAGAAAGGATAGTATTTTCACACAGTAGTGCTTCTATAGAACAATTGAATTTCCAAATGCAAAACCATGAATCTCGACATAGATCTTACATCTTTTACAAAAACAAACCCAAAATGGATTATGAATCTAAATGTAAAATACATCAAATCCTGCAGGATAACACAGGAGAAAATCTAGGTACTTTTTGATTTGGTGCTGATTCTTTAGCTATAAAACCAAAAGTATGATCCATGAAAAAAAAATGATAGCTGGGGTTTACTAAAATTAAAAACTTCTGCCCTGTGAGAAACACTATGAAGAGAAACAAAAGATAAGCCACAGACTGGGGGAAAAAATCTTTGCAAAACACATATCTGATAAAGATCTGACATCCAAAATATGCAAAGAACTTCTAAAAGCCAATGTAAGTAAACAGAAAACCTGATTAAAAAATGGGCAAAAGACCTGAACAGATGCCTAACCAAAGAAGATATATACAGATGGCAAATCAGCATATGAAAGATGTTCCCCATGATATGTCATTAGGGAATTGCAAATTAAAACAATGAGATACCACTGCACATCTATTAGAATGGCCAAAATCCAAAACACCAACAACACCAAATGCTAGCAAGAACAGAGAGCAACAGGAATTCTCATTCATTGCGGGTGGGAATGAAAAATGGTACAGCTGTTTTGGAAGACAGTTTGGTAGTTTCTCATAAAACTACATATACTTTTACTATATGATCCAGCAGTCTTACTCCTTGGTATTCACCCAAAGGAGTTGAAAACTTACGTCCACACAAAAACCTGCACACAAATGTTTGTACATTTGTTATACAAATGTTGATTCATAATTACCAAAACTTGGATGCAACCAAGATGTCTTTTGGTAGGTGAATAGATAGATAAACTGTGGCACATCAAGAAAATGGAATATTATTCTGCCTGAAACAGAAACGAGCTATGAAGAGGTGCCTGGGTGACTCAGTTGGGCCCTGATCCCTGGGTTCTGGGATGAGCCTGGAATCAGGCTTCCTGCTCAGCGGAAAGTCTGCTTCTTTCTCTCCCTCTGCCCCTCCCCACCCCACTTGTGTGCTCTCTAAAACAAAATAAAATAAAATCTTTTTAAAAAGGGAAATGAACTATCAAGCCATGAAAACACATGGAAGAAACTTAAATTCATTTTACTAAGTGAAAGAAGCCAATCTGAAAAGGCTTCACTCATATTGTATGATTCCAACTATATGGCATTCTGGAAAAGGCAAAACTATGGAGACAGTAAGAAGCTCAATGGTAGCCAGGGTTTGATAGAGTGAAGAGGGATGGACAGGTGGAACACAGAGGGGTTTTAGGGTAGCAAAGTACTCTGTATGATACCATATGGTGGGTGAGTGACATGATACTATTTTCCCTCTACTCATAACATTTCTGACACCAAATGTGTGGGGTTTTCCCATATTAACGAATTCCAATCTCCAGACACCAACTAGATGTCCTATAAATTCAATTCTGACACTCCTGGAAGTTGGTGGAGACTGTTCAAAACCCATAGAATGCAAAACACAAAGAGTGATTGTTAAAATGTATCAATATTGGCTCACCAACTGTAACAAATGTATCACACTAATGCACAATGTCAACAACAAAGGAAACTTGGCCCAGAATGGGTAAGGCTGAGGAAGTGTAAGGGGACTCTGTTTTCTGATGCATTTTTCTGGAAACTTACACCTGTCCTAAAAAGTAAAGTTTATTAATTAAAAAAATTGAGACCCAGGTGGTTTGAAGTTGAGTCAAGTGGAAAGATGACCAAATCAGAATGGGGAGGCAAGAGAGAAATGACATAGGGATTGAAGCAGAGCACACAGTGGGCTGGAGGAATGGGCATGTGGATGACCAGGGAGTTGGTCACTGATTTTGACAATACTTGCCCTTTGCCTGATCAGAAAAGAGCCTTTCAGTGGCAGACACTGGACCATAAAACCATTAACTGTACAGGTAAGAAAGCTGAAAAACTTTGAAAAATACTTTTAATTAAGTAAACCTTAACCTGTAGTATAATTTGTCCTACTACTTTTTTGGGAAGATTTATTTTAGAGAGGGAGAGAGAGAGAAAGAGCATGTGAGCAGGGGTGGGGTGGGGGGGGCTGGGGGCAGACTCTCCGCTGGGTGGGGAACCTAGGCGGGGCTCAATCCCATAACCCTAAGATCAAGACCTGAGCTGAAGTCAAGAGTCAGACACTCAACCAACTGTGCCACCCAGGAGCCCCTGTCCTACTGCTTCTTTAGGAGAACTGGTCTTTCATAGATAATTCAAAAGTAAACTAAATCCAAGCCCCTTGGGGAGTCTAGATTGAGGTCCAGGTGAATGAAGTTTTCCTATGTCACCATTCTATTCTGAATTGTCCCTTTCTCTGGTGATGAAGTAGCTTCATGTTTCTGGGTATTGTGGAGGATAACAAGAACAAACACAAGCTCCACCAGCCATTGGGCATCACATTGGAGCTTTATAGAGATAGGCTAAGATTGGCTTCCATCATTCTCGAAATCCCGCCTCTTACCTCGTTAGCCAATATGGAGAAGGAATACTGTTGACCAGTCTCTGCCAAGAGAATGAAAACAAGGAGGCAAACTATTTAGCCCGCACACTGGGCCTCACTGGTCAACTTCTGCTAAAGCAGAGCAATCGGCATGCTCAGCAATGTTAACGAGACATCAGACGGCAGCGGAGGCTGTGAGGATAAACAGGAGGCCGCCCGGGGTATGTGCTGGGGGTAGCCTGGCCCCCAGGCATCCCTGGGTGAACTCAATGCAGATGCCTCTTCAGTGTGGGAGACTGTTGACATGGGTCTTGTGCGTCATTGAGCCCTGGGGGTGGCCCAACGATCCTGGCCCTGGAGAGCTTCCGGAGTGCCCGAGGATATGCTCCGTGTGTTCGCTGCCCACAAGGCAGTAGTAATTTAGGTAAATCAGCCTGCTGGGGGATGGGGGGTGATGGTGGAGAGTGCTTAGAAGACACATTGGGAGACTTTAATTCGTCCCCTTGAAAAACAAAACCCATCAGAAATTGTAGCCCCGGAGGCTTGGGTGGCTCAGTGGGTAAGCCTCTGCCTTCTGCTCAGGTTATGATCTCAGGATCCTGGGATCGAGGCCCCCATCAGACTCTGCTCAGTGGGGACCCTGCTTCCCTCTCTCTCTGCCTGCCTCTGTCTGCTTGTGATCTCTCTCTGTCAAATAAATAAATAAAATCTTAAAAAAAAAAATCCAACCCCTTCCTGACCCCCCCCCCACCTGAGGATTCCTCACAAAACGTCCAGTAGGTTCTAGAAGCTTCTGAACTCCCAGGCGGATGTAGCAACACTGAGTGCAGACCTGTCAGTTCTCTGTGGGTATTTGGGGCCTCAGCTGACATCCCAGAGATCCTGGTGTTGCCTTTCCAAAATTCCACCTGCTCCTGAAACATAGCCACTCCCGGTTTCCCAAACAGGAGACACACCCCTGGAGAATGGCTGTCAGTCTTAGAAAGCATGAGACATACCTGGGGAAGCTTGTTAAAAGTCTGGATTATACATACCTGTGAAAACAGTGATGATTCAGAGCCCCGAACTCCCGTCCACAATTGCTGGTATCTATAACAAGGGTCCCCTCCCTGTGGGGTATGTTGATGGTGGGGAGGCTGAGCATGTGTGAGGGGGAAAGTGGGTGCGTGGGAACTCTGACTGTCCACTCAGTTTTTCTGTGAATCTAAAACAGCTCTAGAAAAATTAAGTCTATTTAAAAGTTAGAGAGTTCTGATTACTAGGGACCCACTTCCCTAACTGGAAGGGATTCTGATTCATCCTTGCCGGAGCTGGGCCTGGGAATCCACATTTAAGAAACTTTCCCATACGCCCTGACGTCTGTGGTATGTGGATGACCCTCTGAGAAGCACAACCTCTCAGCTCCTCGTGACAGCAGGCAGAGGGGGACACAGCCTAAGGTTCCCTCTCCAGAAGTCAGTGGCCCCCACCCTACCCTACCCCCAGCTTGGGAGTTGGCGTGGGCCAAGTAGCCTGCCCTGGGTGGGTAATGGAAGAGGTTTGGGTTTCTCCCCTCCCTCGGGACCTGCCTTTTGGGTTGGCAAACTAACAAGAAGTTTTGCGAGTGTGGACCTACCTGGCCAAAGGTGTGGTACAGGTAGAGGTCGGATTATTACAGTGAATTCCTTCCTGGTTGCTCTCCCAGCCCCAGGCTTTTCTCCTCTGCAGTATTTACTTACACAAATGACCACATAATTCTCCTCTGACACCTTCTCATTCTGCCGTCTCCTTCGGGAGCCTTCTCTGCCTCCCTGCTGCCTTCAAGGTCAACCCCAGTGCTAGTCTCTCTGATCTCCAGATCCCCCCAGAATGGCCAGCTTCAGGCAATCTACTGTGCTGTCTGCTTTCTGGCGGTGGGCTCTCCTTACCGCCCCTCTCCCTCCTTCTGCATGCACCTTCCCCGGCTCTCCCTATCTGATGCACCTTGTCCCTTGATTCTGCCAGCAGCTCAGTAGAGAGCCTCTCTGCCTGACCCCCAGGACCACGGAGCATGCAGGAGTGTCATTACGGGGGTGCATCTGTCTGAATTTGCCTTGGTGTGTCTTTCCACCTGTCTTCACCTTGCCTCCTAGCGAAGAGGCCAGTGCTTGGGCAAAGGAGGCACAGGACAGAGGCCAACAGGACCGAACCAGGGGACCTGGCTTCAAGGACAAACTCTGCCATTCGGGGGCGACAAGACCAGCCCAAGTTCCTCAGTTTCTCTGAGCTTTTGTTTCTTTACAATAAAGTGAAAATTATTCTAAGAATTCTAATGACTGTGATGCCCTTTTCCTAGGACTGTCGGGGGGTGGGGGGAGAGGACAACGGTCAGGGACGTGAAAGTGCTTTAAATGAGAAAGTGCTTCCCAAGATCAGGCAGCTGCCAGGCTTCCTCATGCCCAGTTCATCAAGGACCATGCCAGGCCCAGGGCAGACAGGAGGCCAGAGAGGGGCCACTGTCCCGAGGCTGAGATTGGGGGAGGATGACAGAAACCCCACCCAAAGGCTTGGAGTTCAGAGCAGCGAGGAAGAATTTGGGCTGGGGCTTGCAGAGCAGAGATGAGCGGAGCCGACTGGCTGGGCGCCCAGGCAGCAGAAATGTCCCAGGACCAAGGCCTGGGCAAGAAAGCGAAAAAGCGTCAGGAAGAGGTTGAAGACAAAGACACCAGTTTCTCTGGTTTAGCTAAGAGCGTCTGCCACACTCTTCATCCAGGCCCCACCTGTGGCCTAAAACATCTCTGGGGCAGCCCAAGAACGTGTCCCCAAGGTCAGGAGTCCCAGAAGCTCAGGAGGCTAACAGGTTCTCTGTTAGAGGGCGCTTGTTGGTGTAGGATTTAAGGAGCCTGGACTGTGTAATGATCTGGGGGTTTGACACACTTTCTGCAGCCTCTTTAGTGTTTTGTGAGTTCCCGTAGCTTCAGCTCCTCCTGTGTAGTGAGGCTACTCACAATTACCTCACCGTGTTGAGGACAAGTATTTGATCAGATACGACACATAAAATGCTTAGGACACAGGGTGGGCATCCAGCCGGGAGTCCCGAATCCTAGTTCGAGTTCTCGTTCTTATTCTCCCAGAAGCTGCTTAGGCAATCCGGAGAAGCTGGGAGGATGCGGAGTCTTTCCTCGCACAAAATACACGTAAGGGAAACATGAGCCACCTGCTTCCCTCAAGACCAAGAGAAGCTTCCTCTGGCTGCTGCTGGGAGGAGGGCCTCCGTGCTTGCTTCTGTCTGAGAATAAGTCTGCGTCTCCAAGATGCAGACGGGGACTGGGAGTGTTTTTCCAGACCAGCCTTGGTCGTTCAGGCTTCCGGGTTCCCAATCCTTTCAAAGAACACTTTTCCAGGAGGATTATCTTGAAAATACGTGCCGCTGCCCCTCAGCTCACATCCAGTAACTCCACAGGAAGTTACCCACGTTGGGCACACAGGGACGTGCCTGTGGGGGAAGCTGGAGGATGGGCCCCGGGAGGAGCTCGCTCTGCAGGGGCAGCCAGACCCCGGGGGGAGTGCGTGGTCTGGGGAGACTGTTTTTGATCTGTGACACAGCTACCTTGTAACTGGAGGAGAAAACTCACTTTTGCGGGTAAAAAATTGAAAGCTGTGTATGCTGAAGTTAGCATTTCAAGACCACTAAGATAGTACTGGGAGAAGGAAGGGAGAAGGAGGGAGAGTGGGAGGCTGGACAGGCTCCTAGGAGACTTTGGACGTGCCAAATATAAATACTACTTCAGTTCATATTTACTTTGTCTCAAGACTAATTTGCTAAACATTTCTCGCACTGCTGTTCAGCAACAACGTACTCTTACAGAGACTTCTCTGGAAAGGCGGTCAAGGGAGCCTCATGGGGGTCTTGCTTCTCAGACGGTACTGCTGGCGGGTGTCTTCTTCCCAGTAGAGTGACATTTAACCTCACCACACATTTGGAACAAGTGTAAGGGGCGTCGAGATCCTGCAGCTGCCCTTGGTGCTGGAGCAGGGTTGGGGGGCTCCCCATCCTGCCCGGCCTGGGGTTTGGAACGACATAACAGAGCATGTGGGCTTTTCTTTGGAAAGCTGTCACATGGGTAGCAATCTGTGTGTTCTCCCATTATATAGTTTGATGTCTTGTTAGAATAGAGAGATTTCAAAATTAGCATCAACATTTGAGAAGAAATAAAATTTCTTCCATATGCTGCTTAGCTTGGGTGGCAGCAAAAAGGCAGAGCTGAACCCCAGAACATTCTGTTTATCGCCTCTCCCTGGGGTCTATCCGAAACTGTTTGCAGACGTGCTGCCACCTCCGCGGTGGCCTGATTCCGGCTTTCACTGCTCCTTACGGTTCCCCGACCCCACAGCCCCTCGGGGCCGACTCTGCAGCCCCAGCCCTTCCCGACTCAGCCTCCCCAGGAGCCACATCAGTGAAGGTGAAGGCCAGCCGCCTCCTTTTCCTCACTCCTGGGGTCTTCTGACCGGGCCTTCTCGGGATGACCCGGACCTGGGTGTCTTCCGACTGGGCCACACCATATTCTCGGGAAACCCCACCATGCCCCCCCCTTGACCTAAACGTACAAACAGATGACACTCACCCCTACAATAAGGCATTCATGGAGGCCTCATATTCAAAGAGCAGAGACCCTCAGATCGAGATAAGCAAAGGATTATGGACATTCTTGCCCAGAAGTACTCTGTTTTCTGACTTATTTGTATTCTGGGGACATAGGTCTCTGGGCATTTCATGGGGCCCTATAGTCCAGAAATAAAAGCAACAAAGACCTTGACTTTTATTTTTTATTTTTATTTTTTTGATAAGCTGAACAGTGTCTTATGTCTCATCCATGTAAATGATATTTTTCTTGTTCACCAAAGTCCCTGTGGTAAACAATAAATTCTCATACAAAGGAGACAGCACAGAATCTCATCATATAAGACTTGACCACCCTGGAGGGAACCACCTGTTTGATCCAGGTGATCTGTCTTGGAAAATTGTTAACGAGTCCCAACTGTAAAACAAAAGAATTTTTTCTTAGTATGCCGACATCCTTCCCTTAGCCTCTAATGTCATCAGAGCACAGAAACTCCACGGCCCAGGCTTCAGGATCTGGGCTTTGGCCTTGGGTTTCCGCTATCTCCCATTCCCTCCTTCTCTCTTAGATACCTTGAGAGCAAGGAAAACAAAATAACTTTGCTATTAATAAAAATGATTGTATATAATGTATTATGTTAATAGATGGAAGTAGAAAACTATATTGTTTTTATAACATACACGGAAACAAATGACAACATCCCACAATGATGCATTCTAAATAATGATTAGCAGCCTCGAGATAGAGAGGAGCGTCCTTCTCTGGGCCCTTTGTCATTGGCACAGGTTAGTTTATTGAACAAGACGGTTGGCACCTTGAAGTCTTTGGGAGTCTGAGGTTAGAAGCGGGGCTCGGGGATAGGAAGGCCAGCAGCGTCCTTTGGAAGGCACAGCACCAAGAAGTTGCCTTTGGCACTCCTGCTCACATCCCCCTGACCAGAAGTTAGGTGACGCCACACGCAGCCTCTAGGGAGACAAGGACATTTGTTGTCCAGCTGGGCAGCTCTGCATCCTGCTAAAGCCCCAGCTGAAAGCAAGAGTAAGAGAATGGATGCTGGGAGCTCGTCGCGGTCTTTGCCGCACCCTCCCTCCCAGGATGGCCCGGACACTGAGCCCAGAACACTGGGTCCTGGGCCCCTGCGCTGCTCCTGGCACCTCTTTCCTTTCAGTTACTGAGCCTGCATCACAGGCCTGATTTGAGGGGCCGGCCTACTACCTTGGCTTCTATTCCAGATGATTCCATAGAAATATGGACGCCACTTCCAGCTGCTGGCCACCTGCCAGAGGCCCTGGCTGGGTGCTGGCAGGGGTATCTCTACTCAAGCAGCCCAAGTCCTTAGAATCCCCTGACCCCTGTGTCATGGTCCACCCTGTAGGTCAGGCCCAGGCTCCCTCAGGCCCTCCTCAGGAGACATGGCCCCTAAAGGGGTCCAGAGGAGGGTGACAGAGGAAGAGGTGTCTGAGAGAGCAGGCTGGAAGTGAGTCCTGAGCCCCGGAGCACTCAGTGCCTCAGGGGCTCTTAGGAATTGTGTCCCCCCAAATTCCTGTGTTAAAGCTTTAACCCCACCTCACCCGAATGGGACTGTATTTGGAGACAGGACATTTTAAAAGGTGATTAAATTAAAATGAGACTTAGGGCTGGCCCTAATCCAGTCCTGGTGACCTTTCAAGAAGAGGAGATTGGGACACACAGAGAGAAGACCCATAAAAACACAGGGAGAAGGCTGCCGCCTACCACACCAAGGAGAGAGGCCTCAAAGGGGATCAGCCCTGCCAACACTACAGACTGATACAGGGGTGAGTAGGAACAACAGGAGATGTCAACTCCAACTGCTTGGCTGTCAAGTGCACGCTGCCCCACTCCCCAGCTCCCAGGGCAAGGTGAGGGCCTCGGGCTCAGTAGCAGAAGGCAGGGGTGGATGGAGATGGTGGTGTTAACAGCCTTGTGTTCAGATCTGCCTGCAGGTCCGAGAGGGAGGGGCAGCTCTGTGGGGCTCAGTCACCATTGTCCATCGTCTCTCCTTGATTCTCAGAGTCTCCAGGTCTCTCTTGTGCATTTTGGGGGTTCTGTGTAATGTCTCACATACCAAAAAGAATCCAAATGCTTTGGGGGAAAAAGAGCTTGAAAGCTCCTGATTGAGGACAAAAGCTTCATTTTACACCTAAGAAAAGCATGGGCTGGAAAAGGTCAGTGAAGGAGCTGTAGTCACACAGGGAGTTGGAAATCTCAGAAACAGAGTCCAGCTCTCCTGACTCACAGTCCAGACAGAGGTCTTCCTGTCCCAGTGGGAAGGATAGAAGGTAACAAATGTCTCAGCACCTGTGGACCAGAAAAGGAGCATGTCCCAGGCTTCCAAGGCATCAGGCCTGGAGCTCAGGGGGCTTGGGGAGTGCAGGGCAGTGAGTTCTACAGAAATTCTGGCTCAGCCTTCCATGGGACATCCGATTTCACTTCTCAGCATGGTGTAGGAAGAGCACTGGGAGGAGGAGTGAACCGAAGACAGGAAGTGAATTGTTGTAGGTATTAATGGGAAGCAAGTAGGAAGTCTCAGAAGCAGAAGACTACAGTGGTGTTCATCCATGCTTCTCAAACTTTCCATGTCCGTTCTGACTCAGTAAGTCTGGTGGAACCTGATCTGGAATTTAGAACAAGCTCTCGGGAGATGCAGATACTGTGATGGGATCTGGGATTTTATGTATCAACTTGGCTGGGCCATGTCCCCAAGTATGTGGTCCAACACTATACTGGGTATTTCTGTGAAGGTATTTTTAAAATGAGATGAATATTTAAATCAGTAGACTTTGAGTAAAGCAGATTACCTTCCATAATGTAGGTGGGTCTTACCCAATCAGTTGAAGGCCCCAAGAGAACGAAATCTCACCAACCCTAAAAAGAGGGAATTCTTCCAGCAGATAGCCTTTGATCTCAAACTGTGACTCTTACCTGGGTCTCCAGCGGCTGGCCTGCCTTTCAGGTTTTGGACTTACCAAGACTCCACAAGGACGTGAGCCAATTCCTCAATCTCTCTCTCTCTTTCTCTCTCACTGTGAGATTTTGGACAGACTATTCCAAATCTTTGCTTCCTTCTTTGTAAAATGAAGATTATACATTTCATACAGTGCCTGGCACTACTTAGGAAACTCTTAATAAATTAGAAAAATAACATTTACACCATGGCGATTATCACCACAGCACTGGAAAAAACTGTTAAGTAATCTCGTCTTTGCTGCCTTTAGGGAATCTTGTCTCCACTCCTTCTAAGCAGTGAAACAAAACAAAACAAAACAAAAACAAAAAAATCAACTCATCTTTTCTTAGAAATCTCAAGCAAATGAGATTGTACAGACCTTTTCCTGAAACCCAGCATCTCTAGACTAACTCCTGCCAACTGTGTTTTAGTCCTGTACCCTGTCCCAGAGGCAGTCCTTCCTGGCCCGTGAGGGGACCCGCCGTCTTCTGCCACACTTGAGTTCCCTGGCCTGTCTGCTCAGTCCTGGTGGCCTCACTCCCCACCTCTCTTCCCACTGCCTAGCAGAAGGGATAAAGCTGCAAAGGGTTTTCCAGTCAGGACATGTTTGCCATCCACTCTTTCCCTGGTAAAAAGAGCTGGCTTTCTCCCCTTGTTTTAACTGGCATCAATCTGTTTATTATCAGCGTGGTTCTTTGGAGAAAGACCAGAAAAATAATTTCCTATCTGAACAGTAACAGAGCACTAAGCTCCTCTCAGCTTACTGACTATCTTGAGGACAAATATAGACTCCTGGCTCCTTCTGCCACACGGACGGGCATGCATACTGAGGTAGTGTCCTTACGGAGGACTTGGCTGGTATCAGGAACATGTTTCTGTAGCACTTTGAGTAGCTCCTTAAATTGTGCACAGAAGGGATTTGGAAGCAGGAATTTGTTAGCAGGTGGGGGAAGGTACTAGAATTGTCCTGCACCTGTGTCTCCAGAGCGACCCCTCTGGTTTTACTCAGATGCCGTATTATAAAACATGGAGGTGACAAACTTTGATGCTGGGCCAAATCTGGCCCGCCACCTGCCTTTGTAAGTAAAGTTTTATTGGAATAAAACCCCATGTCCATTCATTTACCTATTGTTTATAGCTGCTTTTGTGCCATGGGGTATACTTGAGTAGTGGGGACAGACACTGTGTGACCTGAATGCATCAACCTCAAAATACTTACACTTTGGCCCTTTCCAGAAAACGTGTGTCAACCCTTGACAATGACAGAGCAGTGACAATAAAAATGTCTATATAAACACAAGAATGCATTCTTTGCACGTTTTAAATATTTGAATCTGGGCATGTCTTGGTGGGTGAGGGAATGAGGATGCCTAGTGGGGAGAGGAACATAGGGTTTTACTCAGCTACCCGTTTGTGCTGCGATGCTTTAAATGCTCCCTCTCCCTCCTCCTTCTGCAGAATGCCCTAAGCTCTAGGACTCTGCCTTGTGTTGAGGTCCAGCCTCTGCCTGGAGCACCTACTCTCCTTTCCTTCAAGTTGTTTCTCAGTTTTTTCAGGCTGTGAGACCCATGGAAAATGACATTATTTATAAAAGAATGAGGCTGCTCCCATTCAAAATGTCCTGTGTGGGAATGACCCTCCAAGGCCCTATCCAGGCCCCTGAGACTAGGGCCTAGGACTGGGCATGCATGGACGCCCTTGAGGAGTCTGGGTGAGCTCCCAGATGGGTGTTGAGAGCTCTTTGGATCTGTACATCTAGGGGGCCAAGAAGAGTGAGCCCCACTTTCCTGCTCCTGCTCCAGGATGGGACCTCCTGTTCCCCCCCACCACCCCACCCAAGTTCCAACATGGACTTACTCGACCACTGTGATAAGGACCTGGGGAACATCCTAGACCCAAGGGTGAGCTCTCCAGTGTCTTCTCCAACCTTTCATTTAAGCCCAATCGAAGTTCTGGCCTCAGGCCAGGGAGCTACTGCTGTCTCTGTCTTTAACTGAGGAAATGGAACCTTGGAGAACCGAAGTAGGCTGCTCATGGTCTCCCCGGGCCCAGGCTGGCCGAGGGCGCGGCCTGTTCAGCTGGTGCGCTGGTGCGCTGGTGCGGGTTGGCCACAGGATCTCTCTCCTGGAAGTGGGAGTGAGACCATGTAAGTGCAGAGCCCGCCCAGCCCTGGTGGAAATCTGCCCATTGTCCGGTTGGGGCTGGGCTGGGGCAGGGGTGCAACTGGGCCAGCCTGGCAGGAGGAAGAACAGGCACCGCGCCCAAGGCAGGCTCTCAGAGAGGAGGGTCAGGGTCTCTGGTCTGATGCCTGACTCGGCTACTCACTGTTGTGGGGTCTGAGAGTCGGTTCCTAAAATCCCCAGGGCCTCCCTTTCCTTATGGGTGGGCTGAATAGGCCTGGTGGGTGTGAGAGCAGAACTGGTGGGGGAGCAGCTATGGGCTCCTGCCTGGGACTCGTAGACTCTGGGAGCCCCGGGCAACCCCCACCTCCATCACCCACATGCAACTAAAATGAACACGACACCAAACCGTATGTTTATAAAAATCTGAAACATTCAGAGGTTTTTCTCATGATGCTCTATCAAAAGATGTTTTTTAATGTAAATCGAAAACAAAAAATGCTGGGGTTCCCATGGTGATATTACAGTAAATTCTTAACTGTTCTATTGGATGACCCAGGATGGGGGTAGTATGTTTGGGAAAAATGAGTATCCTATATCTTTCAGGACCCAGTTGGAGAAGTAGGAAGAAGTGAAGGTGCCCAACTGGTGGTAAGTGGTTTGGAGCTGTATTAAGACAAATCCCCACAGGATTGTGCCTAACTTGCTGCTTTATTACTTTGTTCAACACCCCCTGAAGTGTTTGCTGAGCACCTCAGACCCAGGGACAGAAAGGTGAGATCTGTCTGCCCAGAGCCAGCTTAGAGCCCGCGCTGCAGCCATGGTGGGTGTGAGCCAAGGGCAGAGAGTGGTCAGGGTCAGGGGTTCTGGGGTCAGTATGGGGGAGTCTGGAGAATCCTGCTGAGGTTGGCCACCAGCGCTGGTTTCCAGGATGGAAGGTGCCAGTGGGTGAAGACAGGAGGCCAGGACCAGCACTCTCCTGCCCTGCTGTGTGATAGAAGGGTTTCTCCTTCCTCTGTCACCTTGATGGCCTTGATTCTCCCTTCAATTTTCTCTCCCAGTTTGGTCCCCCAGCTTGTCCTCAGGTAAGAGGGAAGAGTGTCAGGAGGAGACGGGTCTCCCTGGTGACCTAGACCGTGGGCGGGGCGGCTTCTTTTCAAGTCTTGGCCCTCGGCTTTGATTGGGGTCAGGAGAAGGGTGCCCCTCCTTTCCTGGAGCAGGAAGAATATAGCCAACACTCCAAGTATCCCGAAAGTCAGCTTCACACCCCTTTCCTGAGCTCATTTTCCCATTAAGTAACCTAGAAGCAGGTGATGGGCTGAAATTCGAAGAACTCGTATCTGGCCACTTTTAGCCCCTCTTGAGGTTATCTTGAGCACCTCTCTCTGGAAAGTAATGCACGGGTGCTCACGATCTGTTCTTTCCAGCAGAGACCTTCACACAACAGACAAGTCCTCTTGTGACATCTGGTTCCATCCTCTACACTGATTTTACATCCTGACTGTAGGACCCAAAAGCGTCCGAAGCAGTTGGGAAAATGGTGGGCACACACACAGCGTGTGCTTCCGTGCTTGGCCCTCCCTTTCCATCAGATTCTGAAGGGGTGCTGTGACCCAGAGAAGTTCATTGCCAGCTCCCTTGGCGCCCTGGGACTGCCTTCCCCGCGCGGTCTCTGGACTCCTTGCCTGGAACTTTTTCAGCAGGTCCTTAGGTCCCCTCCCCCCATAATTCTGATTTAAACAAATGTTTTACTTTTTCATCATTTCCCAGTTGAATCTGGGATCCACTGTACAGCTGAAGCCTATTTCATCGGGCTTGTATGGGTTGTTTCGTTGGATCAGGTGAGAATGTCCCTGTGTCGTCCTGCCCACGGCCTCTGCGGATGTTCTGACAAAGTATCTAGGAAAGGCTTCCCTGCTGTTCCGATGTCTGCTCAGATTTCTGCAGTAAAATCCGTGAACTGCTCACTCTTGTCTAGCATCAGCCAGAGGGCCCCTGCTCTAGGAAGCCAGGTTCCCCGAATTCCCTTGGCAGGCCAGAAAGAGCTAGGGAGAAAGGCAGAAAGGAAATACCATCCCTGTACTGTTTTCTCTTCTTTCTAAGCTTCCTGTTTGTCCTAGAAACTTCTATACTGTGAGCCTCAGTGGGGTGCTGGTGAGGAAACAGAAAGAGGGGGTTCCTGCTTAAGCTTAACGACAAACTCTGATCTTTGTTACTTCGGTTAAGTGATGAAAGCCATGCACTACTGGCCCTTTGGGCACGCACAGCCAATCTAACAGCAGCTCTTTCCAGAGGCCTCCCGGGCCAATGTCTGCACCAGATCAGCCTTTGAGCATAAGACCACGATAAGGACCAGGTTCAAATACCAGTATTGGCTGCTGCAGCTGCTGATGGCCAAAGCTTGCGACCAAAGCTGTGCTTATTTATATATCTCCTTCATGGATGAAGTTCTCGAACCTTCCTGTGGTAGTGACGAGGTAGATGAGGTGTGTCTGTTCCGTGCACGTGTGCCTGACGTGTGCCTTCAGGAACGTGAGTCAGAGCACAGGGTCACCCCCTCCGGACCCCCGTGACACATCCTTAGTGTCATCAGGCCAGCGTTCTGGGTCTCTCTGCCGCGAGGCACGTGATCAGAGTGTGTTCAGCCCCGAGGAAGCCGAGGCATGCTGCCGGTCTTGTTCTTCCCAGGAAGACTTCGCAGATAAGACGGAAGGCGAGGCCGCACACTGGGTGCGGTGGGGACAGAACAGGCTCGCGCTGTGACACAGAGGAGAGGAATGTGCTGGCCTCGCCTCGACCCGGCGCCTGGCCTGCAGGGAGAGCGACCAGGTGGGGGCCTGGCACCGGCTGAGAACTCTCTGAGCTCCCCGAGGCTTTCTCGTGGAGGAAAGGTCAGATGACCTGCGGGTGAGGTCACAGACCTGGGCGGCCAGGCTCGAGGGATGCCTTGGATGCGCAGAATGATACCAACAGCACATCTGCATGCCCTGAAGAGCTTTCCCTTCCCCTCAGCTCAGCCTCACTTCTCATTTTACAAGAGGGCTCATGAGCCCAGGCAAGAGTGTGGCTGGGGGTAGGGGGCGGCATCTCTCCAACTGGAGGCTTGGAAGGTTTCTTACGGACATTCGCCTGATCCCCACTTAAGAGTACCTCCGTCTTGGGATGCTTGGGTGGCTCAGTCGGTTAAGCTGCTGCCTCTGGCTCAGGTCAAGATCCCAGGCTCCTGGGATCGAGTCCTGCATCAGGCTCCTTGCTTGGGGGGAGCCTGTTTCTCTCTCTGATTCTGCTGCCACTTTGCCTGCTTGTGCTCACTCTCTCTTTCTGACAAATAAATAAATAAAATCTTAAAAAACAAAAACGACTGCATCGGTCTTAAAACTATACTCGGTCCTGGGCTTTGAGAGCCCTCTGTGGCCTCCCAGACTCCGGTCTTTCCCTAGGAGTACATCTCCATAAAACATCTCCTGTTTTATGTCTGGCAGAAGACATTCAAGACCCATAGGCCATCACAAGGTCTTAAATAGCCGTGGCTTTGCTGGAATCAATTTCCTGGTGATGGATGGAGAGTGGACTCCATTGATCACCTCTTCCCACAGGCGCCTTCCTCTCTCTCACGGGACTTTCCAGCCAGCCGGTGCTCACTAAGCTGATCTCTCTAGGAAACCATGAAAGGAGGAGACCCAAACATGCCAGTTCCAAGACTTCAAGTCCCTGCACCTTACAGAGCCAGGATTCTTGGAAACACACCTGTCTGGGTGCTTCCACAGTCCCCTCGGTTGGCTTGTACAGAGAGGCAGGCACATACATAACCTTTGAAACTCCCTTTCTCTTTGTTTTCCTTTTCTTTTCTTCCTTTAAGATTGATTTATTTATCTAAGAGAGAGAGTGCATGTGCACATGCACGCACCAGCAGGGGGAAGGGGCAGAGGAAGAGGGAGGGAGAGAATCCCGAAGCAGACTCTGTGCTGAGCAAGGAGCCTGACATAGAGCTCGATCCCACCACCCTGAGACCACAACCTGAGCCGAAACCAAGAGTCGGCCGCTTAACCTACTGAGCCACGCTGGTGCCCCTTGTTTTCCTTTTTGGAAGCATCTTTATTTAGCACACTTAAAATACTGAATATACAGCGTCTTCTACTTGTGGGTCCACATCAATTTTACTTTCAGGTTTTGTGTTATGTCATTTGGAAGGCAGGAGGAAAGAAAAAGAATCTTGGAGACACCTTCTTTTATTGATTCATTCATTGATTCATTGAATCATTCAAGGAAATGCCTATGTGTTGCATGCTTTGCTAGAGGCAACAGGTGAGATGAGAGATGGGAGGAGCTAGCCTGGCTCTCGTGGGGCTGGGCGTCTGGCAGAAAGCCATCAGTGCATGGAGAAAGTTGTCCTGCTATTATAGATGCCAGCCTCACCCAGGCCACAGTGTGAAGCTGGACTTTGGCCTGGATGCTTTTTCACTCTTTTTTCGTCTCCGTATCCACCGTTCTCCGCTTCCCTGCTGGGCCCAGGAGCTCTTTGGAGATCACAGGTGTCCCTGTGTTTCTTCTCCAGGGCCCCGGGCCTCCCTTCCCTGCACCGCTGCTCCTCATCGTCAGGGGTCCTTCTGGCAACTGCCCTTCCCACATGATTAACCTCAAGGATCACCCCTGACCACTGAACCCAAATAGTCATGCCCACCCTGACCCCCCTCGGGAGAGGAGCCCTCTCACCTGGGATGCCGAGTACATTTATAGAGATTGAGAGCTTAAGGCCTTTGATTTCTACAATTCTACAATAGTATTGAATGAGGTAGTGTTTCTGTACCATTTTAAAACTGAACACGGAAGCTAGGAGAGGTTGAATGAGCTGCCCAGGTTCACAGAGCTCATCAAGAGCAGGGTCAGGCATCAAAGCCGCCTCTCCCGCCGTACCACACTGAGGTGGCCAGGGCCGTGGAATGCTAACCAGGCACCAGTCTGCTTCTATGGTTCTAGCTGCTTAGGGATGTTTAGGAACTCACCCCCAAAGTCTACGGTAGACTTTTCGAAACCTCAAACATACTATGTGATAGTTGCACTTAGCTGGGTGTTACAATGATTTATTCACGGACGCCTTCTTCGGTAGGTGGGAGGGCCCTTGAGCAGGGAATATGGGACGTGTAGGGGATGGAAGCCTGGATGGGGGCAGACGTCGTGCGTGGGGGGGGCCCAATCAGATTTAATCCCAGTCTGTCGCTATGGGATTACTAATAACATGAAGATAAAGAAGCTGAGCTGGCCCAGGGAGTCCCTGGCATCTGAATTTTCAGAAGGCCCAAGGTGCTTCTGACACCCTGGAGGGTGGACAACCAAGGCCAAGCCCGAACCTCAGAGCTGACCTTGGGTTTGCTGAGATACCCCCCGCCCTGAAGATAACTTCCTCTCTGGGCTTGGTGAGCTTCTGCATTTCGAATCACTTTGACTGCCTTTGGCTTCCTGAATGTTAGGGCGAATAGAAGTCTGGGTAATTATTAATTGGCCAGTTCACATCCCTTCTGTGTGGCAAAGAAGGGTGTGGGTCCTAGGGCTGGCAAACGGAGCTGCAGCAACAGGGTACAGACTGGTCTCCCCGTCTTCTGGCCTCTTCCCCGTGGCCTCCTTCTTCTGGCCCCCTCCTCTAGGCTGCCTCTGCGTGGCCCTCACCAGCTCTCTCTACTCTGCATTTCTCTCTCTGTCCCATCTGATCCTTTCTCTCCCTGAATCTCTCTTCCCCCTTCCTTCATTCCTTCACTCCTTTCTTCCGTCAATGCCGGTAATACGAATTTGATGCTCAATAGAAATTATCTGTAGGATCTAGGGAGCTAGAACTTGATGCAATATTCACTGAGAGCTTAACATGTTCCATCTTCCCCAAATGGAACTTCTGACGTGCAGACGAATCCCAGAGGCTCGGCCTAGATGTTGTTCCAGGTAGGTCGGAGGCCTCAAATGCTCACCCTTCCCGGGCAAGCCGAGGGCAGTGAGGATGTGGATGTGGGAAGGCGCTGTGTCCAGAGTTTGCTGCTTGGCTCTCACGAGGCAGATTTTATTCCTGATACCTTAGTTTACCTCCCTGTAAAATACAGGGTTCCTTCAAGGAGATGCTGCCAGCGTGGGCCTCACTCTGAGCTGGGTGCCCGGCAGAACAGGAAAAAAGTAACAAAAAACCGGTGTCCTGGGGAGTATTAATACCAGCCCGGCATACTGGGAGGCTGGTTCAGAGAACTCAGCTTCATTTCCACAGAAGAAAACAAGACACAAAGGAGAGCTTTGTGTCCTTGCCCATCGCAGTGAGCTCAAAGACACGCTTTCTTGGCTGATAGCCAGCCTTGGCGGGGTGCGGGGGGAGATATGCCTGCGCGGTCAGGCGGCATGATCAAGGTGCCTCCTCGTGAATTCCTTCCGCTGTCGCTCTCTCTGTGGAAGCATGTGTGGCTTTAGGAGGGGTCAAGCAAGCATTAGGAGCACCTGGCGGAAGCCTCTCTTTCCCCCCAGGCTGGGTCCAAGGTGGGGTCGGGGGGAGCCATGCAGGAAAGGAGGATACACTCATAGGAGGCGATCATGCAAATAAGTAACTGATTTTAGGAAGCATTCTTATCAACACAGGTAGTGTTTCTGATATGAAGTTATGTAAAAAAAAAAAAAGCACACTTCAGAATCTGGCATTGTGCCTTGTGAACTCCACAGCCGTGACGGTCCTGGGAGGGAACCTGTGGGGTGCCCAGTGTTGGGATCACACTCGTCGCTGAGAGTCTGGTGACCTTGTGGGTACACTGAGCTCTGACAAGCATCCCTGGGAGGGAACTGAGGGGAAAGACCATTGCATGGCCATGGACAAGGGGCTGGTGGAGGGGTTATTGACCTTCACTTTGTCTGTGTGCTCATGAATTTCCATCTGTGTCCTGAGAGTGTGAGCTGGGAACACACAGAAGAGCCCTTTGCACTCAGGGCTCTGTGGGGCTGTGGGTGGGAAGGGCCCAAAGGCCCTCCCATTGGAGTGCAGACCAGAAGGCCAGGTTGGCCCTCCTACTTTGCCTACGGCTGGAAGAGAGCTCCAGGAGGAAGGGGCAGGGAGCCTAACGGGGCCAGCCCTGTCCCCGGGAGCAGCGTCCCCGTCTCCAGGTGGCTTCTGTCCTGAATTAACTGTGTCTTTTGTTTTTTGTTTTCTGATGTTTTGACATCTGGGGCCTTGCTGACCCTGGAAGGACTGCTCCTCCCAGGGCTAGCCAATTCCCAAAGATAGTAAATACGTCACCCAACGCTCCCGCCTTCCCAATGCAAAGCAACCAGTCCAGGGCCCACCCCTGTCCCACCTCGACATCCAGCTCTCATTCTGGGCCACTGTCTGCCTGCCCTCAGTGCCCAGGGCCAGGTATCAGACAATGCGGGACACCTCTATGCCCCAGAGCCCTGAAATTATTCAAGTTAGCCGAACCTCAGCCTGTTTGCCCTGCCTCTCCCACGGCTCCACAGAAACCCCAGTGAAGGCTCTCGCCCACATTTCCTCTTGCTTCCTGTCCCTCCCAACCCCTGGTGCTTCCCTGGGCTCCTCCCCACTCCCCCCGCCCCTACACTGAGCAGACTAGTGGTATGGGGGATGGGCTATGCCTAAAACCTGCAGAAATCCACAGGGAACTTGCCCAGATGCTGCCGGAGTACCCCACGGCTGGGCCGGGCAGTTGTTCCTGCTTCTTCCTCTGCACCCCTCTCTTACAGAGATCCATAGCGAGCAGGCTATCCTTGGATGATGGAAGAAAGATCTGGTTCTGGTTTTGTTTGTTTTTAAGTGGCCTCTGTCTCTGCAAGGGAAAGATGGAACGGTGGGAGGGCAAGCCCTGCCAGGACCGTCTCTGCTCACTTGGGTCTCGATGGGTAGCCGCAACGTGGAACCTCCACACCCGGAGGCAGGAACCAGCCCCAGCACGTCACCTGCTGATCGGCCTCAGATCCCGACCCCCCAGCTGGAGAGACTTTCACTCTGTACGTTCAGTGAGAAACCACACGTGTTGCTGGAACACATTCTCAGCCAGCCCCGGGGATGCTGGTGGGGCAGCTGTGTTGAATTAGCCTGGGCGGGCGGGCCCACCCTGCACAGCTGCAAGACGGCAGCCCATGGGGCCGGAAAGGAAGCAGAGGGAGTGTGGTGCTTTCCCAGGCTTGAAGCACGGGGACGAGGACAGGGCGGTCCCAGGCCGGTGGCTGCCGTGGAAGGTAGCCAGCCTTGGCATCAGAAGATGGGCAAACTTGCACAGTGACCCTGGCCAGCCGATGAGCTTGGGCACGTCATTTATCCTCTCTAGGTATCCGTTTACCACCTGTGAAAGGGGCCCATTCTGACTTGTGCAAAGGCTCCTCCCCACCCCCACTCCAGTCATGACCAAGCTCCCTGCCCTGTGCCCTGAGGGCGGCACTGCAGGTGATGAAGAAGAGATGGGATTAACGTCTTGCCACTCTTCTTTCTAGAAGCCTAAGCCTCAGAAAGGGAGAGGATAGTGGGTATAAACAAAACATCGCTGGTTCAAATAGAGAGGGAGAGGGGACGTTACCCAGGAAAGCTATCCCTGGGTTTGGCCAGGCGGTGAGGAAGGCCAGAGAGAGGAAGAGAAGCAGCAAGAGAAAGAGGATGGAGAAGAAAAAGGAGGAGGAGGAGGCACACAAGTGGTCTGGGGCACCTAAAAGCCCTTCTTCCTCCCAATGCCACCAGGGGTGCCGGCAAGACCTCAGGCAGAAATGGCAGCCCCAACCATGGCACAGAGGTGGCTTCTGAACCTTGGGAACAACCTTGGCCCGGAAAGCCCTGGCCTGTCCTCCGTGAGGGACTGTGTGGACAGGGCTCTGGAGGCTTCCCTGTGACACATATGGGAAGGGAGTGGCCTGTGGCTGCACCTGGGGAGCCCCCGTCGTGCTGTGCGGCCCTATCAACAGTAGGAGTGGGGAGATGCGGACCCTCAGAATTAACCTGAAATGTTCACAATCTGGTGAAGTGAGATCAGGGTGTCTTTCTGCACACATGAAACATGAACTTTCTGTTTGCCCTCCACCCAGACTCTGGTAGGCTCTGTTCTGCCTTCTGTCTCTATGAAATGGACTTTTCAAGTTGCCTCATGGAAGGTACAGTGTCTGTCCTTTTGTGGCTAGTTTATTTCACATAGTCTAATAGCTTCAGGGTCCTTCCATGTGGTAGCCAGTGTGACCACAAGTTTGTATATCACATTTTGTTTGTCCACTCCATCGCCCAATGAACCATTGGGTCGTTTCCTCCTTTTGGCTGTGGTGAATAATGCTGCCATGAACATGTGTACAAATTACGTACAAATGTCTGTTTGAGCCCCTGCTTGCAATTCTTTTGAATTCTTAGGAGTAGAATTGCGGAATCACATGGCAATTTTATGTTCACCTCTTCCAGGAATGGCCAAACTGTTTTCCACCATTAAATGTGATCATCAGCCATGAGCCAGGGCCCTGCTTTCCCTACAGCCTCCTCAACACCTGTTTTTTCTGTCCTTCCTTCCTTTTTCTCTTTTCTTTTCTTTCTTTCTTTCTTTCTTTTTTTTTTTTTTTAAAGAATGGCCATAGTAATAAATGCGAAGAAGTATTTCATTGTGGTTTTGATTTGCATTTTGCTACTGGCTAGTCTTTTCACAGACTTATTGGACATCTGTAGGAATGTCCTACAAATGTCCTCTTAACGTTCCTTTAGAGGAATGTTTGTTCAAGTCCTTTGCCCCATTTTTAAATTGAGTTGATTGTTGTTGAGTTTTAAGACTTCTTTATGTATTTTGGATATTAGTCCCTTATCAGATATGTGATTTCCAAATACTTTCTCCCATTCTTTGGGTCTTTGTTTCACTCCCATCATAGTGTTGTTTGATGCACAAGTTTTGATGAAGTCTTACTTATATATCTTTTCTTCTGATGCTAGTGCTTTTGTGTCATTTCCAAGAAATCCTTGCTGAAACTAATGTGAAGATTTTTCCCCTATGTTTTCTTCTAAGAGTTCTGTAGTTTTAGTTTTCATGTCTAGCTTTTTAACCAAGTCAGAATTGTTTTTTGCCTATGGTGTGAGGTAAGGGTTCAACTTCTTTCTTTTGCACATGGCTGTCTAGTTTTCCCAGCACTGTTTGTGTATAGCCTGTGTTTTCCTTACTGAATGACCTTGGAGGCCTTGTTGAGAATCAACTGACCATAGAGGCAAAGGTTTATTTCTGGGCTCTCTGTTCTACTCCACTGGTCTATGTGTCTGTCCTTCTATCAGTGTCATACTGTTTCTCTTCTGTTGTAGCTTGGTAGTAAGTTTTGCAATCAGGAAATAGGAGAGCTCCAAATTTGTTCTTTTCCTAGATTGTTTGGCTACGTGGAGCCTAGTATACTACCCTAGAGCTGTAGTATGAATTTTATCATATTAACAAAATCTTTAATTATGTGTTAACATTTCACCTTCTTTATTTAGGTTGAAACCTCTTTAGATTATTGTGGGATGCAGAAAATAAACACCTGAGCCCTGGGGCAGGTTGCCACACATCCTGAGACTGTGCGCAAGGGCCCTCTGAATCTGGTATGAGTTCCAGACAAGACTTCATGCTGATGTCTTCATTGAGAAGTGTAAGGAGGGTAGTTGTAAAGGGGACCAGTGTGCTTCTAGAAAATGGCAGCGACAAACAAACTATGGTGAAGGATGCCTCTCCTTTCCTGGGAAATTCTACCCAAAGTGATTTTAAATTCTCTATAATTAGTTTATCAGTCGAATAGAAGCTTCTATTTTATTATTTTTATTATTGTTGATTCTATTTTATTTTGTTTTACCCATTTGTATGTGTGCGTGTGTGTTTGTGTGTATGCACACACACTACAGAGAAGCCAGAGGAAGACTGATTCTCTTTCCTTTCCTAAAGTGTTACAGAAGTGCCTATCTCAATTCCACCCCCAAAAAGACCCCCTCTTTATCTCCTACCCTAAAAATTCAGGAACCAGCCTCACTAACCCTTCCAGGGGGCTCAAATTTTGGTGAACTCCTTCTGAAACCCTTCACAACCTCCTGTGGAGCTGGACATCCCACACCCACTCATCCCTTTGCTGGCTTTGGACATAACTGGCTCTCTGCTCAGGACTGGGTGGTCAAATAATAGCAAAGCTTGAGAGAGAACAGGGCTTAGGGGCTTCCTATTGGTTCCAGAGCCTCCCTAGTCCAGCTCATTTAAACTCTTGCTGTGGCCCAGGATGGTGCCCAAGGCTCTCCTCTTGAATATGTATGTGTAGAATTCTGAGAATGAGGCCATGAGGTCTCATTCTTCCCTTCAGCGCCATGTTGCTGCTGAGAAAATGACTTGCAAGCTTTTGAAGAGAATTTTAGATGGAAGAATCGATGAGAGAAAATAAGGCAGGAAGAAGGGGCCAACGGAGAAGACCCTTTGTAAGAGCTGACTCTGTATCCTCTCACCCTGGCTTCATAAGATGAGGTCGAGGGATGTTTGATGTCACACTTGGCTCTGTGGCCTGAAAACCAGAAATAGATACAGAGTGTGTAAACCATTAAAATGAGTAAGAGGACATCTGGGCCCAGTGGGGAACAGCTCCCCGCATTTCCAGATACCACTTCCCCAGCAGATGCTGAGGCCTGGCCGGAGGGCCTCTGGCAGGACAGCCACATTTTTGGGACCTGGTTCCACAGGGGACCATAAGAGGGAGAGAAACCTCCCGGGACAACTGGTCTACCCTATTAAAGAGTTGTTTTGAGCCCCTTTCTTTTGGTAGCTGGTGTTAAATTTTAAAAGAGAGAAACCAGAAATGACACCGAGATAGCAAATATTCCAGCAGCCACCAACCAATTTGTACAGTGGGCTGGTCTGGTCATATACGTGAGTTTTTTTCCCTCAGAATCTATACACAGATAAGTGTGTTTGAAATTTCTAACTCCTTTGTGTGTGATGAAAGCATTCAGAAATTCAAACTGTGGTGTTCTGCTAAGGACTTATCAAGGCAAGACTCTATCTAAACATTTAACTTTGACAACAGGCCAGCAAACAGAAATACCATATGTGAGCTTCCTGCTTGTTCTTTATCTTAGGCATTATTGGTGGCTCCGTCCTTCCTCTGCAGCTCCCCCTCTTTCTTTCATACTCATTTCATTATGGAATTAGTAGAAATTGACTTTAAAAAATGTGATCCGGAGAACAGAGCCAGCTGCGCGGGCTTGAGAGAAAAGGACCTTCCATTTGGTTCTCTGCTGTCAGTGTCTTGAGATTCTTAATAACTTTTGGACTAGGGGCCTCATAATTTCATTTATCACGTTTGCAAATTATGTAGCTGGTCCTGTTAGGATATATGACTTCCCATCTTGGCTCAAACTTGTGGTGTGGCTTTAGCCAAATTTTCTAGTCTTGGGCGTCTGTTTCCTTCTCTAATTTTCTCCCCATGGGCAGTGGCTGCATATTTATTTAATGTAAATTCCCAGCCCTAGTGCGTGACACGTGTAGGTGCTCAGTAAATAGTGGGGGAGGGAATGAATTAATGTGAAATAAAATCTGTCACTGGAGATTTGAGAGAGAATGCTGAACTCTAGAAATACATTTCTTAAGAGCTACGGAGATGAACACACTGAATGGTCGATACGAAGTGAGGGTGGCCACGACGGCACTTCTCATCTGATAGCTTGGCTGGTCATTTACTAAATAGTGGACGAAAACACAGGGAAAGAGCCTTCCATGAATAAACCTGGGACCAATGCCAGCCGTTTCACTGGATCTTATGAATTCTTCATCTTTACACCAGCATTCATGGAAAAAAGCCTCATGAGCTATAAAGAAAGCTCTGGATATTACATTTCAGGCCAAGGTCTAGTTCAGATGCAATCTGGGAAAAGTATCATTTGAAAAAGCTGTCTGCCGGCAGAATTCTATTCCTCATTAATATTTTGCTCTCACTCAAGACAGAGCCAGAACGAAAGCCTGCGCCGGGGAAGCGAGTGGGTTTCTTATAAGGACGTCTCCAAGCAAAAGTGTGGGCCTGGCTTGGATAAAAACTAAACACCAGCTCCAGCAAACCTGGGTCACGTTTGTTCAGCGGCTGTGCTGAACTCTGCCTCAGACTTCTGGATCTGCTTCCTGCCTCTTTCCCCATCCCTGGGGCGCTCATGGGGAATATGGTTTACCTGCTGGGCAGGGCTGAGCCTGAGATGAGAGCGGGTAGCTCTATCAGCACGACTGAGCTTTTCACACTCAGTACTGAGGTCAGAAGAAGCGAGCGCACAGACCGCAGTAGGTACAAGTCCTGGATACCTCCTATGTGTCAGGTGCTTTGTGTGTGTTATGTGTTCCTCAAAGCTCCGGAAAGAACCCGTTATTATGCCCATTTTAAAGATCAACGTATTTATTTTAGAAAGAGACCGAAAGAGAGAGAGCGTGAGTGGGAGGGGCGGAGGGAGAGAGAATCTGAAGCAGACACAGCCCTGAGTGTTGAGCCTGGAGTGGGCCCTGATCTCGTGAGGCTGAGACCACGTCCTGAGCCAAAACCAAGAATCAGACTATTAACAGGCTGGGCCACTCAGGCACCCCTCTTCTACCCATATGAAAGGTGAGGAAAATGATGCTTAGATAGGTTGTTCAGCTGATTTCACATGTTTCCTGGTGGTCCAGCTGGGATTTGAACCCATAACCCAGGTCCCTCTGGCTCCAAAGCTTATGTTATGCTTTTTCTCATCCACTACTTGCCTTTTGATTTCAGGCTTGGCCATGACTTGCTGATAGATTTTAGGCGGGTGTCTTATAGGCAGTGGCTCTAAAAGTGCTTGTCACAAGGGAGCATGCCTGAGGGAACCACTGTCCCTCAGACTCAGCCTCCAAATGGGCCATGGGGAACACCCTGGAACACGATACACGAAACCAAGACCGCGAGAGCTGATCAACACAAACCTGGTTTCTCCTCCTCGGAAAAGAGAGCTAAGATAATACATTTATGAATTTAATACATATTTGTTTATCGATGACTCACTCTGTGCCCTGAGCTTGGTTCTGGGGAATACAGTAGCGAATGAGTCAGACACCAGAGGCTTCCTCAGTTTCACTTCAGGATTCATCCTTCTCTACCCAACTTTTCCGTGCCATCGTGAAGGCTCCGTTCTAGACTCACTCACATCTCTACAGTCCTTCCTAAGCCATCGTGTCTCTATCTGTCTCTTTAATTCCACTCACGTCTAAAGCCGAGCTCCAGATGGGCCGAGCTAACCACATGTCCACTCTCTGCCTCACTTTCCCACCTGCAGTCTGTAGGCCTTTTCTGCTCAACATTTCCAAACTAAACGTAATGCTCCATTTCCCCAAATCTGGGCTTTTTCCTTTCAGCAACTGCGGAGGAAGTCCTGTCCACATTCTGTGCTGACAGAGCTCCTCACGCGTCTCCGTGGTGGGGCTTACAAAGCGGGAATTACATCTGTTAGGCAGTTGCTCGTCTTGGTCATGGGATACAGGCTGCCAGGGATCAGCCACAGATCCGTGGGGAACTAGGTAACTTCACCTGCAAAATAAGGCTCTAACCTACCCGTAGCTTTCGAGACTTTCTGGGGTCTGGCCTCCAGGAACCATCTAGGCCTCATTTCTCGGCTCAGGCACCTAACTCCCTAGAAAGGGGAAGATCTGTAAATGTAGGAAGAGTATGACCCATTGTCCCTAAAATGCACAGGGATCCAGGATGCTCGTGCCCTGGGCCTTGCCTGCTGACTCTGAGGAGCAACCCCTGCTCCGAGTCTGCTGTCCCAGGAGCTGCCGCTTTGCTGTCCCTTTTACCACCCTGGTGCCCACCCCCCACCCCCAAAGATCTCAGCCCAACAGAGGGAGGGAGCAGAGCAATGGAAGTGAAAGCGAATCCCAACAAGGAGAAGGGAAAGTGGTCTAGTGCAGTGCAGCAGAGTTCATAGCGAGCCCTGGGGCTGGTGGGTCACCTTTTTCCTTTTCACAATTTTCCTGTACTACAGACTGGAAATCCCCTCATTTTACTGCTTTCCCAAAGGGCCCATTTAAAAATCTGGCTTTGCCTTTAGCGATGTTTGGATCTGAATAGTTCGAAGATAAAGTGAAATGTTTCAAGTTAACATTTTCTTTTGTTTCAAGATTGCATGCGTATTTTTTTTTTCTTCTGGGCAAGACCGCAGTCCAAAGTCCACATTTCAGACACCACATCCCAGCTGCAATCTCAGACCGGTGAGCTCCTGTCCTGTTTGTCTTGGCCCAGGCTGCCTGTCCAAAAACAGGCTCTCGCAGTGGGTCTCCAGAATTAGAGTGACAGTGACAGTCCGGTCCTGAGCTTTTGTTAAAGGCAAAGCCAGCCAGGTTCCTGGGGAACTTAGGACCTCGGGCACTCCTTGCTGATTCACTGTCGGACCTGCTTTGCCCCTCTGTCGTCTTTGACCTTGACCGATGCTCTTCCGCTCAACTAGGACAATGGTGGCAGCTGGTCAGGGGCCTTCTGAGCAGGTCGCAAGGCAGACTGGGGAGTGGACACATCCCTGAGAGTCTCTCTGAGCGGATGTCATGCTTGCCTCCAAGGTCTGGCTCCAGACCTTGGCCCATGGATCAGCAGCTCAACAGCACTTTCCTCACCGGCCAAGCACAGTCCTCCAAACAGAGTCAAACACACAGAGGCCACTCTTCCCCATGACCCCGTCCAGTGTGAGAGCTGCCCCAACCTTGCTGGCTAGATTGTGCCTTCCTACCCCAGCCTGAGTCTTTGCTCACTTGCACACTTCTATCTAGAACCCTCCTATGCATTTCTAAGTTGCCCTGAGAGCCCCACGAGGCCTTTCCTTGCCTGTTTGCATTAAAGCTTCAAGCTTCCTCCAATCTCACAGCAGCTGGGGTCCTCTTTCTGTTCTCTGATCTTCTCTGAGGGCCAGGCTATACAGGCTCAGGGCCCTTGGCAACCCATGGTGCTGGTGCTTCTGGGGGTGCAGGCTTCAAGAAGCTCCCAGGTCCTGAGCTCCAGGGGGAATGACCTTGTTTGGACTAAGGGGTAGCAACGTACTGTTTGCATTTTGAATTTTGTGGGCTGGTGTGGATGCTGACTACTACTAGTGATGCTTTTCAGAGAGAAAAGGTACCATGCAGTCCATTCCCTTGTTCCACACCCAGAGCTCTGGGATGTGTGGGAGGCAGCATCTGAGCTGTGGACGCTTGGGTTTGGAACAGGCCAAGTTCAAACCCAACCATTATCGCGGTCTTCATGGCCTGGTACGGGTGGCAAGGCCAAACCTCAGTGCCCTCTTCTGTAAAGTGACGACAATCGCCCAGTTATTAAGTCTTTGTGAAGGGCAAAGGAAGTGTATATGAAACCTACTGCACGAGGCCCCCCATAGAGCCCTCGATGCTGTGAATCCTAGCCATCCTTCGATAACTTGTTTCTAAGAGATCACTTGTCTGTAGGTAAAGATCTTCCATAGAGCTTTCTGGAAGAACATAGCAGTAAAATAGAGGTCTTGAAATCTGAGGTGGGTCACAGCAGCATGTGACCATGTCACCCACAACTGCTCTGGGCCTTGCTTCTCTGATGTGTACGATGAGCGGCTTGCTTAGAATCATTGGTTTTCAAGCCAGCACTGGCCCCTCAGAGATGCTCGGGGAAGAAGAAGGGAGGGCGAGCTCTGAGCTCTGTGCCCATCTTCTGGCTCCTGCAGAAGAATCTATCTTTTTCAGGGCACCCAGAAGCTTTCATTTGCACAAAGGTTAGAACTTGCAAGGGAAAATCAAAAACCCCAGGACTGCGATCCCAGATCTAGCATTCTGGAACTGAGACTTTAGCCGTCCAGCCTAGGGCAAGCTGGCATTGCCCTGTGCTCCCTGTATCCTTTCTGTAAAGGTTGACTCACTCACAGGAGGGAAATGAATTCTTGTCAGGGAGAACCGAACCAGGATCCAGCTCATAACCAAGTAGGCTAAACAACACTGGTTATACAATGTCAACAGTCAACAATGTAAGCACATCAACTCGTCAACTCGTCACAAAGTGCTATATGGTTGATTATTTCTAATAAAATGAGCTCACAGTGGAGTGCCAATCAGGGTGTGTCTCCACCATCCCAGAAAAGGCAACCTAAATTGATTGAAGGCTTCAAGTCTTCAGAAACCACGCCGTGGATACAGTCCCTGAACTCAGCCGTCACCACCCTTGAGTCAAATGTGGCCGGCAGAGATGTGCGCGTCGATGGGGCATGCTCCAGGCTGGCTCTCTGCAGGTGGTGGGGTGAGGCTAAGCGTGGGGTCAGCATGGGCTCCTCACCACGGGCAGCCAAACAGTCCATGACCATGGCTCAACCACTGTCAAGTCCTCACCCAGTTCCTCTGATTTCTTCTCCTGCCACTGTCCCCACCTAAGAGACAGAGCTTGGGGGTTGGGGGGAGGTGAGTGAAGACTGTAGGGGCTGGGGGGCTGCAATAGTAAAGTTCCTGGAGACAGCCTGCTTTGGCGGGGACACGATGGCTCTGCTCCCTGCCTTCCTGCCGAACTGAGCCCAACCTCTGCCCCGGTCACCCTGTGGTCTGTGGAGAGTCTAGAGTTGCTGCCCAGGACAGCAGCCACTGTGGCAGTTCCAAATTGGGATGTGGTGCCATTTTATTTATTTTTTAAGATTTTATTTACTTATTTGACACACAGAGAGAGGGAGAGCACAAGCAGGGGAGCAGCTGGCAGAGGGAGACAAAGAAGTAGGCTTCCCGCTGAGCGGGGAGCCTGATGTGGGACTCAAACCCAGGACCTTGAGATCATGACCTGAGCTGAAGGCAGACGCTTAACTATCTGAGCCACCCAGGCGCCCCTACCATTTTAAACACATACTAGATCTCGAAGATTCAGTACCCCCCAAAAAACAAGAAAGAAAGAATGTAAAAATTTTATTAATACTTTTATATAAAAATTTACATAGATCTTATTAATAATTATAATAATTATATATTGAAATGATAATGTTTTGATAAATTGAGTTCAATAAAACATATAGTATTGCTAAAAATAATTTCAACTATTTCTTTTTACTTTCGTGTGGCTGCTAGGAAATGTAGCATGACGTATGTGGCTCCCATGAAAATTCTGTCGGACAGTCCTAGGACTAGAAAGAATCAGATTTGCAAGATGCCCAAATGGACCATTTCAGCAGCTCCGGCAAATGTTCACCAAGCACGTGCTGTGTGCCTGGAGCTGTGTTAGGCAAGGCAGGGAACCAAAGGCCACTCAGCTCTTTTTGCCTGGCAGATCACTGGCTGAGCTGCTAGGGAACGTTGGGAGGGAGCCTAGGCTGGTACTCCGACAGCCAGAGGAGGGAACTGTCCCGTCGGAGCAGTGTCCACTGCCGCTCTGAGTTATACCACCAACATCTTCCTAAGAATGTCCACTCTTGGAGGCTTCCCTAGAGATGGCACAACAGAGGACAGCCACCGGTGCCCACAACAGTTGTGGGCATTTCACAGAAGCACATGGGGTGAGAGGGCGGATTATCGCCTCTGACCAAAAGCCCTGAGAGCCCCCTGCCCTCTTTTCTTCTCCACTGAACACCCTATCCTCATGGTCCCCATATGGTTGACCAAGCCCAGGTAGCTCCAAGATTTCAGGGAGCCGTCTGTCCTCCTCTGGGTCCTCTCCTCTGTGGGGAGAGCCAACGCACAGCACAAATCCTACAGTCGTTTGCTGATTAGATAGATAGTCTGGCGGAGAAGGGTGGGAGGGAAGGAGGAAAGAAAGAAGTTGTCACAGTCCCCCCGGGAGAGCCATGGCTCACCTTAGACAGGTGGACTAGACCCAGGTGTGGGTGACCGGTTCTGGCACTGGTGGCCCTCAGCAGGTGAGGGAGTATGTGTGTGGGGTTCTGTCTCCCTGCCTCCTCTGTCCCTCTGTCCCTCGGTCCCTCCTCCGTCCTTCCCCCTCCTTCCCTCCAGCTCCCTCCTCTTTGATGCCTGGAACTAAGCACGGGAAGAGGGCAAAGCTCCTAGAAACATAAAAGCTGAAGGTAAACCCCAAAGCCGCCTTTGTTTTCCCTTAATCTGCTTCAGGCTCCCACTAGCTCAGTCCTAATTGAGTTAGTCCTTGAGTGAAAGGGGGGTTTAGAGATGTTAAACTGTTATTTAATCACAAGTGGCAGGTGGGATGTGGGGCAAAGGGCGGGAGAAGGAGGGTCCGTGGGAACACTGAGCGGGGGACGCCCTGGATGCCCTTTCAGTAGCATTTCAGCCAGGGCTTTCCAAACTGCTGACCATAAGCCATTAGGGGATTGGGAAATCAGTTTAGCGGATTTCCACCAGCATGTTGTAAATGTGGGGGTTGGGTAGGGTGGAGAGAAGAGAATGGAAAAATAACCGAAGGCATGGCATGTAGTAAAAGGAAGTGTTGCTTTGTGAAATTTTGATTCAGGGGTGTGTGTGTGTGTGTGTGTGTGTGTGTGTGTATACACCCAGCTGTAGGTCACCAGCATGCAAGTGGGAAAGACATTCTGATGTAGCACATACTTCCAGAAGAAGAGCCCCCGGCGTGTTTGGATCTGGAGACGTAGTAACTCACAGGGAGAAGAGTATCCTTCAGGCAAACAGCTCTGCAAGGGGGCCAGGGAAGGATCTGCGGTGGAGGTGGGGGTTGGGGGTTAGGGGGACAGGCCAGTGGACTTGGAAACAGGAACTATGGGCTATGGCAGAAAAAGCGGTGGGGAAGTGGGGTGGGAGGTGGGAGGAACCGCATGGCCTGAAGGTCTACCCAAGTCCGAGCACAGGCGCTGGACCCCAATGCGTGGTTGGCTCCCCATTTTGACAAGTGAGGGCCTCTGTCCTGCTCCATGTTCACGTGTGATGGGGAGGAAGGGGATGGCAAGGGACGATGGTCCTGGGGAAATCTCAGACCACACTAGCACAGACCCACCGTAGGCAGCTTTCCTCCAGCCCGAACAAGCTTTGCAGAGGACCTTTCTGTTTCCATCTTTAAAGAACCTGTCTTATTCATTGGCCTTTCATCTTTTGTGTGTCACATGAGTCAAAGAGACTATTAGTCAAATGTTGAGCACTTGGGGATTCGTAGCAACTTATTTGTTCTAGTTCTAAAATCATTTTTCACTGGATTTTTTTCTTTCGGTTCCCTTTAAGTATTATTGCAATTAAACTCAACTAGACCAGAAAGTACAAAAAAGCAAATAGAATGGTGAAATGAATCATGGCTGATATGTAGCCTGTGGAAGGAAGCAGCTCGTCCCTAGAAGCACAAAGACAAGGTCATCGGACGCTCCAGTGTGTGTGCCGGTGCCCAGAGCCTTGAAGGTGGCGAGTAATTGTCTGAGAGCTGCAGGAGCCCTTCACACCCATGCCGAACCCTGAGACTCTCACGGGGAAATAGAACTTTATCTCCAAGACAAACTTTGAAGTTTAAAAATAAAAGTGGGCTGGCCATTTCCTAGAGGCTGTGTTGAGATTGCACAGAATGGGCTATTTCTGTGCAAATAAACAAGCATCCCACAGGCTAAGGAGCTAATCGCCATTTCAGAGCGCTGGAAACTCAGGTTCGAAGGCGGCCCAGGGGAAGGCGCGTTTATTCTGGGCTAACATGCTCACATCAAAGGAGAGATTTTAAGAATCACTTTTCTTACAGAGAAGGGGGGACAAGCTATTATTTCCAGATGAAGGGTAGATGGGGCATCCAGAGGATTCTCTGAGCTGCTGTGGCTTCAGAAAACAACAAAGAAACAGTCAATTGGTGAGAAATGATGTGTCTATCATTGCAGGCAATTAGTCATGGAAAGAAGCCCAACTCAAGGTCTTTCTCCAGAGTCCCGGTGGACAAACCATAGTGAGCAGGGATGAGAGGGGAGCAGAGAGCACTCAGACCTGACAACTTGGCTCATTTTTACATGCCTTGCTTGGGGCATGTTGGCACAGACTTGGGGTCTCCTTCCTTCTCGTGTGTCCCTTTAGTGTGTCCCAGCAGGACGAAGCGAGTCTTCAGTGTATGCCTGTCGGCCCCGTGGGGCTTCTTTTCCCCCTGCTTTGCCTTTCTTAGGCACATGTGGCTGCTGGCAGTGGCCTCCAAGCCCAGGGCCATCTGCAGGATACAAGGGAAGCCACTGGCCCGGCGTGCACACTCTGCCCTTTGAAGAAACACACCGGGGATTCTCGGTTGTCCTTCTGCAGGACCGGTCCACCCGGATGCGGTGTTGACAAGCCTGCATGGCCCCAGCCGCCTGCCCCTCTCTCTCTGTGGTCATCTTCGCACTCCCAGCTCGTCAGGTCCCCTTCTCTGCTGAAGGCCCGTGGACGGCCCCGGCGGCCTGTCTGCAGGAGGCGGTGACTGCTGGACATCTGTGTTCACTCGCATGTTCCACAGCAGACATGACCCCTGGGATGTGGACTTAGGAGGACCTGAGATTTTGCCCAAGGCAGCAGAAGACCCCTCCCTCTGCTCCAAAGCCTGTCACCATTGGGCCATCCTCCCCACCTCCCTCAACGAGAACACCGAGGTCTCCGGAGGGTCCAGGAACTGATTATGTTCTGGTAACTTGGAAGTGGCAGATTCCAAATGAAAAGTAAAGCTTTTCAATACTGAAGTTGGTGCCGGGCTACTGCAGGCGGCACCTCTTCTAAGTTATGGGTAACTTCCCGTTGGGGGAACAGACCAGCAGTCTCTAAATCCCACCTCAGTAGTATTGAAGTACGATGTAGTGTGGCCTTTCTTTAGCGATCAGAGTGACTGTCCCTCTCCAGGGAACCTTGGTCTCTCCCTGGACTAACCCACCATCTTTGCAATGAAGATTCCCTCCCTGGCGTGTCCTTCCCCCAAAGAGGGGCTTTGTAGGGGAGTGCTGGGGCTTGAAGCTGTTGGAGTCAGGGAAAGTTAGACACGTCTCTGGCTGTACCCCAAGGCTTCTGCACAGCAGGACAGAGTTTATGCGTTGCTTGTGTGCAAGGGAAGCGCTCCTATCTCTATGTAGGCTGAGCGGGTGACGGCAAGGGTTCTTGTTCCCGTCATCGGTATCTCTGGTCCAGAGAGCCAAGCAGAAACCAATGATTAACTTTGTTCCAGCTTTCCTCTCTCTGGGTGCTTTGGCAAAGATGTTCTAAATTTTCCTTTTGTTCTACTTGAGGCAATCCTATCAGGAGGGAAGATTTCACCAGGACGAATGGATCAAATCCTGGTTCCTGGCCATCCAAGCCTCCCCCAGGGTCTCTCCCGCCTCCTCACAGCACGCCAATCAGGCAAGGCCAGGCACCCCTCCCTGTGTGGGGTACTGAGCAGCAGCTACAATGCATGCTTTGTTCTGGAGCCTTGGAAAGGCAGTTGACTACCAGAAAAGTTCCTCCACTGACCAGGCCTATCCTTGACATCTGGCATCTCTCCCAGTATCCAACTTTCCCCCACTCAAGCAAGATTTTGAATGAACAAAATTAGAGTCTTTTGAAGTGATGTGACAATTCTCCTCTCCCGAGTTTAGAGTCCATTTCCCAATTCATGTGTCTAGATGGCTCCAACACTTTTAGAAATAAACCCCTCCCAAATCCCTTATAGGTAGTCCACCCAGTTGTTCTTTCTAAACAAATGTGACTTTAGTAGGACCTCCTGCCCCATCTGATGGTGGCCACTGAGAATCTGCCTTGTGCCATGCGTGGGCCATTTTATATTCATTCTCTAACATTCACAACAACCCCAAAGGTAAATAATAAGATCTTCATCTTTTTGATGAGATCAGGATTTTAGGCAGTTGCTCAACTAGAACATGGCAGAAAGTGGGTTCGAACCCATATCCTTCTGAGGCTAAGTAAAGGTTCCATGGCGCTCCTCTAAGAGACAGTTGTCTATGACGGCGTACTTACAACCACATGCTGACAGTTCCTGATGGGGCACCGCGCTGTCGTGTAGGATCGGGTTCAAATACATCGAATTGTCGTGTGTTCCCTGCTTCTCGGCTGGCACGCTGCTAGCGTCAGAGGGCAGCAGTCATGCGGATGAAGCTAGCCGGCCTCCTGCTGCCTTGGCATATAGCGCTTTTTCATCCAAAAGCCATTTTGTCAGCTAAAGCTAAAATATTTCATGCAATTGACTCCACCCTGACTCAAATATTATGATTGTCAGAGGAACCAGCAACAGAAATAGACAGAATTTAAATCTTTTAATGCCCTTCCCACCATCCTCCTTCTCCCTGGGACCTCACCTGGAAGCAAGTTGCAAGTGGAGTCTATGGTTATTGTTTTCCATTCAAGGGTCTTTTTTGTTGTTGTTGTTTTTAAAAAATTTTATTTATTTATTTGACAGAGAAAGAAAACAAGTAGGCAGAGAGGCAGGCAGAGTGGGAGTGGGCGGGGGAAGCTTCCCTGCTCAGTGGGGAGCCTGATTCGGGGCTTGATCCCAGGACCCTGAGATCATGACCTGAGCCTAATGCAGAGGCTTAACCCACTGAGCCATCCAGGTGCCCCCCGCATTCAAGGGTCTTAAGACTCGAACAGTACTGCTGCAAATAAATACATACAAAAGGAAAATCAACCCTCAATGTGACCTAGGGCCTCTGGATCTATTTATTGCGTTAAACAAACAAGGGTCAGAGGAGCATGTCAAGTGACGCCATGAAAATCGCCAGGAGATCGAGACCATGGGAACCTCTACAAGTCACATGAGCTACTTCCTTCTCCAGCAACATCCATGTGCAAAGAAAATGAAGGGAACCAGCGAGGGTAGGATGGACTGATTACGAAGACTTCAGAGACCTAGCAGCCAATCTCATTACCGATCTTTTTTTGAATCCCAAGTCAAGTAAATGAGGTACAGAAAAATGATAGGCCAACTGAAGAAAGGTAAGCAGTGGTTGGATTCACTTCAAATTTTTAAAGATGTAACGATCATGTGACCATGATGGTCTGTTTTTTGAAAGTCTTTATCTTTTAGATGTAGGTAGTTGGCCTTGAACAACATGGGTTTCAACTGCACGAGTCCCCTTACACACAGATTTTTTTTCCATAAATTCAGTACAGCACCATGAATGTACTTAATCTTCCTTCTGATGTTCTTAATAACATTTTCTTTGCTTAGCTTACTTTATTGTCAGGATACAGTACAGAGGAGTCCCTGGATGGCTAGGCGGGTTAGGAGTCCTGCTCTTGATTTTGGCTTGGGTCTTGATGTCATATGCTAGGCATACTAGTCTACTAGTCTACTAGTAGTCTACTTAAGAAAAAAAAAAAACAAGTATAGAATACATATAATCTACAAAATACATGTTAATTAACCACGTACGCTATTGGTAAGTCTTCAGGTCAATAGCAGGCTATGAGCAGTGAAATTTTTAGTGAGTCAGTGATACGAGGATTTTCAGCTGTGGGGGATTAGCACCCCATCCCCCGCATTGTTCGAAGGTCCACTATAATTACTGAAATGCACATGCAATGATATGAGATCGGGTATTCGCTTCAACATGACGTGAGTATAGGCTGCGGTTGCTGAGTGTGTGGAAGACGCATGCTAATTGTCGATGCCAGGTACTGGATAGATTAGGTTATTGAACACTGCAATTTTGCCTATGTTTGTATACTAGCAAGTTCAAAAAGAAAAGCAAACAAGGGCAGACTCTCTGTGCTGCATTCCTGATACGTGGCCTAAGAAGAGGGTGGAGAACTTTGAGTCTGGATTTAGCTCTGCAAAATCAAGCTTGCCTGGGTCTTGCCCCACCAGGAGCTTTACTGAGACTCACTGAAGATGAATCAGAGGCAGAAAGGCCATTTTGAGGGCAAAAAAGAAAGAAATGGAGAGAAGTTACCAGTGCAGTAGCAGTCTATGAAAGAAAGGCATTTTCACAGATTGAGAAATTCACACAGTCTTAGAACATAGGGCTATCACAATGTTCGCAAAACTTCTACCAAAGGAATTTAGGCAAAATAATTAGAGGCCTGTGCAGAAACACAAGGATCAAAAAAAGGTGTGAAAATGCAAGAGGGTGTTAATGAGACATGAGTAGGAAACTGACTCTGAACGTGCCAGGACTTGGATCCTTGGCTCCGCACTGCTCCCGACCTGTGGACTGAGACAGGATTCAGGGCACAGGGCAGGGCTGCCCACCTCCCTGCTTGGCTACCTTGGCTGGCAAGGCCAGTTCTTCACAAAACAGACTCGAGATCTGGGATTGCCTAAGGTTCTCAGCAAAGTGCTACCACGCTGCCAGAGGCGAAGGTCGTTGGGAGAGTGAACGGGAGCGGGAAGGTGGCCCGGAGATTGGGATGGGGGGAAGGGTGCACCTTAGCCAAGTGGTCAGAGTGGGAGAGTCAGTGTGTCAGGCGAGGAGGGCCAGGCAGACCCTGCTTCCCCTTTCTTGCTACCTCTGGCCCTCTTCTCTGGTCCTTAGACTTCCCAGACCTCAGGGCAGGAGGAGGTAAGACTGGCCGGGCGTGGAGCTGGGAGAAGGCCACTTCTCATCAGCTCCTCCAGGCGACAGCTCTGGAGGAGGGCTAATGAGGATACCATCCTGGGGCCAGGGGCTGGTGTCAGGCACTTAAGGCCCAGAGCTGCATCCCAGCTTGCTTCTTATTGGCTGCCACCCTTACGCAGATCATTTATTGGCTTCGTCTATGAAATGGGAGGAGGAATACCTCTGGCAAGGCTTTATTTCTGTGTCTGAAAATTAAATGAGGTGCTCCGTATACAACGTGCAGCAGGTCGTGGTTACTGTCATACTAGAGAAGCTTGCTTAAAGGAAGTTTAGAGACTCTGTGTATTTCCATTTTTCCTGGAACCTTCTCTGCGTTGCTGCGGTCATCGGGATGATTGCTGTTTCTGGGCGGGGTTGTGGGAGGTGGGAAGAGCAGGGGGCTGGGTGGTGTACGGGAGAGAACAGCGGCTCCAGGCAGAGAAGGATAAACCCCTGTTCCTCCTCTCACCCATCTCCAGCTCTGGAAGAAATTTCTGGAACTTCCTCTTGCTCGAAAATAGTTCTTATTTTCCTCTGTACTTTCTTAACAAATAACAACAAAAAAGTTTCTTCTGTAATCAAGCCCTTCATCTCCATCCATGTTTTAAAAAAGGACACGATTAGCCTCTTGGGAGCATGGAGGTAAAGTTTGAGAAGATAATAGAGGTACAAGCTCTTGGAAAACACTCAGGCTATTGCACATTTTTTTCAAAGAAAGCAAGTTGAGGGAAGCAAATAAATTAAACGGGCTCTGTTCCCTACTCTGAAGTATCAGTATCAATCATAGCAAATTAAGGGGCGCCTGGGTGGCTCAGTGGGTTAAAGCCTCTGCCTTCGGCTCGGGTCATGATCTCAGGGTCCTGGGATGGAGCCCCTCATCGGGCTCTCTGCTCAGCAGGGAGCCTGCTTTCTCCTTTCTCTCTGCCTGCCTCTCTGCCTACTTGTAATCTCTGTCTGTCAAGTAAATTTAAAAAATTAAAAAAATATATCATAGCAAATTAAGGTTTTTGAAGATGGTAGGTGAATGTTACATGAAACCACAGAGAACAATCTTCACAGAGAAAAGTTGTCTCCCCGTCTCTTTCCGCCTTCAGGGAGAGGATATTGGCTCTTCTGCCATTGAAAGGGCTAATTAATACCCACCTTGTGCTTCTTTCTGGTGATCACTTCCACGTTAGAGATTCGCCCTCTGTCTGTGGCTTTACTTACGTGGTCCCACCAATGGGAGCCGGAGCCCCAGAGGAAGAGCTGCGGGCAGCAGCTGGAGGACGGAGCAGGGGGCCAGAGGTCCCTCCCTGATCCCCTGCCACAACTTTACCAGAAAGCTCATGGGCTCCCAGGGGATCTAGATGTGAAGCCTTAAAAGAAAGTTACTCTGTTATAACCATGTAATTCCATTCAGCAGAAGGAAGGAAGGCCACCGTTGGGGACAGGAGCCCTCAGTGTCACGTGGGAGTTGAAGACTCACCAAGAGCCTTCTCTAGGGATTCGGGGCCCATGGCACACCCTCAGTCCTAGACAGGTGATCCAATTGGCCCTCTGTCCTTTGCAGGGTGACAGCCGTGTCCCCACAAAAGAGTTGTGGGTAGCCTTGCCTATGGGCAGACTGGCTTAGAGCTCGAGGCACAGCTCTGGTGGCTGGATGGCAAATTCAGGCTGGAAACAGGTGGCCGGGGCCAAGCACAGGCAAGCTAGCACACTGCAGGGCCCAGGGGACCCCAGGTCTCGGAAATGGGCCACCCTCGTCCTGATCCCCGACCTCATCACCCCACATTCTCTCCTCTGCCACCTCCTAGAGTTAGCGCCCCATCAGCTGTGTACTGGAAAGCTCTTGCTGAGTAATTTAAGTCAAGTTATTCCTAACCGAGAGCACGGAATTTATCCTCAGAGGTGCGTGAATTAAAAAACAGTTTTCATGTGTGTTTGTGTGTGTGTGTGTGTGTGTGTGTGTGTGCAACTCTATGGCGTAATGTGACATTTTCTCAAAGCAAATTGCTCCTCCAGCTGTTTTTATATCGTTTTGGGATTTTCCAGCCTTTGTCCATGTGCATGAACAAGGTTCAGTTAATCAAGCAGAGCACGTGCTATGTGCCAGGCATGAGTGCTGGGCACAGGGCAGCAAGCAGCAGAGATGGCCCTGCCCCTGCGGAGGGCGTGTTCAGGGCGAGAGGGACAAGACACAGGTCAGGGCTAATGCAAAGGACTGCCAGAACCTGTGGGAAGTGCCACAGAAGATCACTGGGCCCCATGGTGAGGACGACAAGGGGGACCTGCCGGAGCATGAAGCTCCAAGCCCCCTGCTCCAAGGAGATGCTGTTCCATCCACGGCCTCGTCTTCTCTGTACCACCTATTGTTTTACGACTCACGCGTTTGTCATTCAATTTCCTATATGCTCACCTGGTAATTGCTCATTTCGTGTAAATTGACCCATCATGTCTTTTTCCCAATTAGGGGATGGTTCCCTTTAATTAGGAGATAGTCCTCAGAGACGGACTGAGGGGAGCCCAACATTTGTTAAGCACCTGCTACGTACGAGTGCTGAAAGGGCTTTTCTTTCCTTCTTTCCTTCTTTGTTCCCTTCCTCTCTCTTTCTTCCCCTTCCTTCCTTCCTTCCTCTTTCCTTCTTTCTTCCTCTTTCTTTCCTTCTTTCTTTCTACCTTCCTTCCTTCCTTTCCTCCCTCCTTGCCTGCCTCGCCTTTCTTTTGCAAGATCCTTGACAGGAAGCACGATGAAATCCACTTATTGATGTGGAAAGGAAGACCCAAGAGTCCAAGCATTTGCTAAGTATCAGAGCAGGCTTTGTGGATCTCAATGGATCTAAAATAATCTCAGGCTCTTTCTACTCTAGAAGTATATTTCGCAGAAGACCAGTCTTGCAAAGTGCTGCATGAAGAACTGTTCTGTGACCAAGTACATTTGGGTAATGCTGAATTCTGCCTACATTTCCCCATTGCCCTAGAATAATAATGCACTTCATGCCAATAAGAGCTCTGAGAAGTTCTGCAATAAAGATAAACCACCTCTTTAACTTGAGCCCATTAACTTTTTCTCTTGATACAAATTCTGGTGGACTTACACAGGGGAGTAGTTTACAGCTATGTGGTCCAGTGCAGAGCCACCAGACCCTAGACGTATATTTCAAGAGCCATGTCAGGAAACTGAATTTTACTGATTTCTTTTTTTTTTTCATGTGGATGCTAGAAAATCTAAATTATATCGTGGCATTAAAACAAACTCTAACTACATTAACAAGGATAAATTGCAAGACATAATATTTCATAGAAGATCAAGTCATAAAATGATAAATGAAATATGAGATTATTTATTTAATGTTTAAAACCATGCAGTATAATAGTATCAATGAGTGTATACATGTGAAATATACATTTGTAGGATCAAAATCATGCATAGGATTAATACCAGAACTTTGGGTAATTCATCATTTTTGTAGACTGACATTGGGCCCTTTTTACCTCTTACCCTTTCAACACATCACAGAGCTCATGTTCTTCGAGAACACAGCTGGGGAAATGTGCACTCAAAGACTTCATCTCTGTCAGTGGAATTTAAGGGATAGCCCAATAGGCCTGAGAAGAAGATATTTTTAAAAATGGGTGATCTCTCTGGCTCGACACTTCTACTTTATGTGTAAACCAGGAGGAGATGAAAGTGAAGAGAATTTTCCTGCATACACATGAGAGACCCAGCGAGCCTGGCAAGTGTCTCAGCTTCCCCTTCAGAGGGAGAACTGGACCACAAGGTAGGGTCATGGCACGGTTCACGGTGGGGGTAGGGGGTGCCCCCCAGGAAGGCCCCACCCCCAGGCACAGTGTGGTGGACTGTGTCACCAAGATACCTCGGCTAAGGTCTGCTCAGCCTTTTGGGCACATTACTTACCCCTTGGGCCTTAATTTTCTCATCCATAAAATGGGGATGATAATGGTCACAGCTGAATGGGCTGGGGTAAGGATTAAATAAAGTGATTATCAGTGCCGTGCTTAGACTAGTCCCCACTTTGTTAAGTGCTTGTTCAAGAAAATAAACTGAAATAGAATTCTGCCCTATCGACTTTTATCTTAAGGAGCCGCTCAGACTAGCCCCTGAGCCTCCACTGCCACGATCCCGATCCTGTCCTTAGATGCCCACGGAATTCCCACAGGTATCTGTGGCCCCTGCGGAGAACGTTCAGGACAGACTTGGCCTTCATGCCAACAGAAAGAGGGTTTTCAGTCCCCGACATGGTGTCGTCTTACACTCTGGCTGAGCTGGCCGATGGAACTGGGTCAGCTCCGTGAATGCCCTTCAGTCTTCTGCGGGACCTGTGAAAGTTGGGGCCGCGCTGCTGGGAACGAGGCATCTCGCACTTTCCCTCTGCTCTTCGCAAGCATTCCCGACAGCTCTCTTCTCTGTCAGGCGGGTTATCACAGAAATAAGGACGCAGTCATCACACAAGCAAAACAGCCTGAGATAATTTGAGAGTGGCCTCAGGGCTCTGTTTTCTCCCCCAGGTTATCTAGAGTTACTGAACAAGGCACACAACTCAGAGCCACCGAGAAAATCTTAGCATTTTTCTTCTTTTTCTTCCACAAAACAGGAGGATTGTAGGCAGGAGTCACTGCCTGCTCCTCTCAAGTGGGCTTGCACTTTTACTCAGGAGTTAACGATAGTCAGATCTCATTTATTTAAATAATATGAAATGTAATTCATACAGGACTCCGATCAATGTCTGAGACTTGGCAAACAGTATTATGTTGGTGAAAACCACAGAAAGGGGGCTCCTGGATGGCTCAGTCCATTAAGCATATGCCTTCGGCTCAGGTCATGATACTTGGGTCCTTGGATCCAGCCCCGCATGGGGTTCCCTGCCCAGCAAGGAGTCTGGTTCTCTCTCTCCCTCTGCCTGCTGCTCCCCCTTGTGCTCTCTCTTGCTCTCTCTCTGTCAAATAAGTTAAAAAAAAAAAAAATTAAAAAAGAAATCCATGGAAAGGTGAAGAGTCCTAAATTCAGGATCCAAAGTGGGTGGGCTCAGCTCTTAAACCTAGAAGTTACCCATGAGGCCACCAGTTTTCCTAATGTAGGTATTCTCGTCTATAAAGTGGAAATCATAGAAGTGTATACATTGCAAAGGTGTAAGGATGCAACAAGACAATGAAAGTAAACAAACTTTGTAAACTGTAACATTAGGCAAATAAAAATAACATCGTTTTTATGCAGTATATCAGGAGTGTAAACAGAAAAATAAAATATCCAACATGACACTGCGAAGCATTCCATCTTCTTGCTATTGCCAACCCTTCTTTTTAATCTACCATGACCAGCTTCCTAATGACCACTCTTTGGAATCGCTTCTTTACCAGCACAAAATTGTCTTTTTAACATAGTCACATCTTTTATAAAAAGTCTCCTATGCTGATGGGGTGCCTGAGTGGCTCAGTGGGTTAAGCCTCTGCCTTTGGCTCAGTTCATGATCCCAGGGTCCTGGGATCGAGCCCCGTGTTGGGCTCTCTGCTCAGCGGGAACCTGCTTCCTCCTCTCTCTCTCTGCCTGCCTCTCTGCCTGCTTGTGATCTTTATCAAATAAATAAACAAAATCTTTTAAAAAAAAAAGTCTCCTACATTGAAATGTGTCCTTTCCAACCATTAGGACAATTAGGGAAGTCAGTACATGCTTCCATTTATAAATGGAGAGATCAGGACGGGTTACATAGTTTATAGATGGAAATATAAAATGAAGACGTAGGTCCCTTGCCCACACAACATGAAGAGTTCCAAGTGGTGAACACAGCGCATCAAACCAAGAACAGGGCCCTTCTGAGCACAGGGCCCTGGGTGATGGCAGTGTTGCAGGAAGGTCAGGGGCCGACAGCAGGGAGGCCAGAGGGCCACCCCTGCTTTGATTGTGTCTCAGCAGCTAGTAGGAATTTGCTTGCTTCTAATGCCCAGCTCAGAGTCCTACGATATTGAAGAAATTAGAAATAGTTCTATCGATATGGTAAACATGTATCAGGCATCTCTGCACACAGTACTAAAACCGGGTCCTGACGGAGTGGGAAAAGAAAGGCAAGCAGTCAGAAAAAGGAAAGGGTAATAAAAAGATAAAAAATAGGTCTCCAGCAATCCTTCCAAGGGAGCAATGAATTCTAATGTGGAGAACAGGGAAGGGAGGCTTCTGAGAAGAGGGGGACTTTGAGTTCACCCCAGCACCTGGTAAGACTTGAACAAAGTCCTAAGCATCTCCACTCGAGAGTAAGGCAGACCCTTGGGAATTACTGCTTATTTGGATCCTTGTAACTCTGGGTGGGCCCCCAGGAACCCTGCCAGGAATCCCACATATGGAAGATGGTGTGATAGGGCCAGCCAGCACCAAGAGTGATAACTTCTGGAGAGATCAGGTTATTTCTTATGGCTTTATTAAGTGTTTATATGGAAAAGAAGTTAGTTGGTGAAATCCCCATCTATCACTCACTGTGACTGCAAAAATTCAATTATTTCTAAAAACTATGTATTTTCAGTGAAGTGTGCAGAGATAAAAGAATAGCCAACCGGCTTCACAGAGGGGTCCTGCAAAATGCAAGGACTGAAGCCTCCCTCTTCAGATTGCTATGAAAGGAAAGCTTGGCTTGGTTGAATCTTTAGACACACGGGAGCAACCTCTACCCTTGGAAGAGAGCCCAGGGGGCACCGGCGTGTTCGTTTGTTCTTTCTTTCTTATCTTTCTTTCTTTTTTTCTTTCTTTCTTTTTAGATTTTATTCATTTATTTGTCAGAAAAAGAGAGCACAAGCAGTGGGAGCTGGCAAGCAGACTCCCCACTGGGCAGGGAGCCAGATGAAGAGCTGGATCCCAGGACCTCGGCATCATGACTTAAGCTGAAGGCAGACACTTTACCGACTGAGCCACCTAGGCGTCCCATGTCTTTGCTTTCTTATGCTGTTGGTACTTTTCACCTCCAGTAGATTTGTTCCTTACCTTCCCTGCCCCATTCTTCCCTTTTCCTCTTTCTTTTCCATGAGGATTTGGGTCTACTTAGCTACACATTATCCAAATCCTACTTCAGATAATTAAGAAAAGGGATTTAGGAGTTAGAGTGGAAAAGTCCTTGAAACTTTCAACGGGGCATGAAAACAAAAGGGAAGTGGGTAGGAAACCAAAGGGGGGGGAATGCAGAGATATTTCTAAGGAGTGAATGTTGAGTAATATTTGCAAACAAATCATACAACTATATCGATCCCTGGAAGCATATCTGTGCGTAGCTAAGAAGATATTCCTCCCTTAAGGCATAAAGGAGGACAGTTCCAAAAGTCTTAAAATTGTACACTTTTCACAGAAGGTTGACATTTGGGAAGATAAATTTTGGAGAGTATAGGCAGTGAGGAGTAGAGACAGCAAGTTGCAATAGCAAACAGGTTGGTCAACAGGAACCTCAGACGTGTTTAAATGTCCTGATGCTCCTATAGGACTAAAGACCCATGATGCTCAACTCCCAACTTCCCAGCTAGCAGTACGGGTTCCCTCCCATCCACCTGCCTGGGCCCTGCAAGGCTCTGCTCAGACTTCTGCCCGTCCTGAGGTCTCCGGTCTGTGAGGGAGGAGGAGACGCTTTGCCTCCAGGGGAGGTGCAGGAGACCATGGAAAGACACTCTGAATCACGTTTCTATAAAGAAAGCCATGTAACCCTATCACAAAGCTCACGAGGCAAGAAGGAAGTTGAGCCCCGTTCTATTTCCCATTTTTCAGCTCAGGGGCATTCACTTGACTGGGGTCCCCCAGAGAATTCCTTTTTATTTTTATTTTCAAAAGAGTTTATGTATTTATTTGAGACACAGAGAGAGAGTGCTAGTGCCAGAGCTAGGGGAGAAGCAGGCTCCCCGCTGAGCTGGGAGCCCGATGTGGGGCTCGATCCCAGGACCCTGGGATCATGACCTGAGCCAAAAGCACTCAGCCTCCCTCCACCACCCCACCCCCGCCCAGAGGATTGTTAGAGTGTTGGCAGAGGGCAAGAGCAGCAGAAATTCAAGGTGATCCTAACGGCTCTGATCCATTCCTAGGGTCTTTTTACCCCATCTCTTCAGAGGCTGCAGGCAAAGGCCCATTTCTGAATGCCTGTTTGAACTGGTATCATTTCTCCCTTCAGCCTGTTGTGCCCTCTGGAGGGTCTTCTAGCCTGGAAGCAAAAGACGGCCGCCATCCAGCCCCACCTGCACTGGCCCCATTGCTGCTCCATAAACATGGCCTTGTTCTGTCGAAGTTCCTCCTGGTGCAACTGTCAAGGCTTTCCTGGGCTGGAGGGAACAGTGGCGGGGGATCGGGGGCAGGTCCTCCAGACTACGCTAACACTGTCCAGGTGCAGCTCAGAGCAATCAGCCCGGAGTCAGATCCCTTCCAAGGGTCCTCATGTGGAAGCTTTGTATTCACAGTGCAGGGCTCCTTACCTCCAGATAAGATGGTGTGGATACCCAGCATGTCTCCGACCAGGGGCCACCCCCAGGGAGGCAGAAGTCATATGGTAAATAGGCATGAGGCCAAAAAAGGCAAGGGAAGTACTCGCTTTCATCAATGCGCTGACCATTTGGGCTTAGCCATGAGCTCTGATTGTGCATCAAGATGAGTCCTGTGGGGGCCAGTGCTCCCCAAGGTGTAGTTGGGGGAGACGGGATGGATGGAGAGGACTGAGGGGCTTGTGAGGGGCACAAGCACTGTCCCAGCTCACACCTACCTTCGGCCTGCCCTTCTCCCATGTAGGCTTTCATCAGCATGCAGAGACTGTAACTCACCACACTTACCGTAACTGTAGCCTCAACCCTGGCTGGGGACTGTGCTGCCATTCCCAGCCGCCCGACAGCCAGAGCTAACTTGGAGTCTCTGATCTGAGAATGTCCCTGGTTCCTCAGTCACAATTTGTCACTGTTGAATCAAGCCTGTGCCCACCCAAGTCCAAAAGTGAATTCCTTCTTCCAAGGAGAAGGGGATGGCTTGAAGGAATTCGTCCCATAAAATGTTGTTTGAGATCGAGAAAAGAAGGAATGTTTCTCTAGTGGTCTTGGAGTTCAAATATGTATCTTCTATTCAGATTTATGTACGTCCTATCTAGGTCAAATTGATCAGGCATATTAACTTCTCTAGATCTCAGTACACCCATCTGTAAAATGGGGGCAGCGACTCTCCCCCACAGTCGGTACCAGGATTAAATAAGGTAATGGGGGCGCCTGGGTGGGTCAGTTGGTTGAGTGGCTGCCTTTGCCTTTGATTTCAGGGTCCTGGGATTGAGCCCCGCGTCCGGCTCCCTGCTCATCCCTGCTTAGCAGAGAGCCTACTTCTCTCTCTCCCTCTGCCTGCTGCTCTGCTTACTTGTGCTCTCTATCTCTCTGTCAAATAAAGAAATAAAATCTTTTTAATAAATAAATAAATAAATAAATAAATAAATAAGGTAATGAACATGGAGAAACTTTGTGCTTTTCATATTAGGTATTACAGTCTGAACAATCTAAAACAGACCGCTCCTGGGCTGGCATCGAAAGCCACTCTCTCTCTGACCCAACCACAGTCCGGCCACCCTAGTCACCCCATACCGATTCTCCCAGCCCCTGAAGAACCTTTGGCCACGCTCACTTCACAACCCTTGTGTCTTCTTGACATGCGTGTATTCACCCCCATGACACCATTTGTCCCTTGAGGGACAAGCTTCCTTGTTATCTTTTCTAAGCACCTCACTGGTCAGATTCCTGCCCCTCTGAGGCACTGCTGGTCGTTGCAGGTCCCGATGTCCTGCCCTCCTCCTGCCAGCCCAGCCCCTCCCTGCGTACCGGCTGACACACGTGCCTGGTGCCAGCCAGGCAGGGAGCATGTCTTCTGTCACACAGGAGGGCTCCCAGGCCACATGGCACCCATCTCATCTCGTGCTCTGGGAGCCTCCGGCCAGCACTCCTCAGCACGGGCCTCTTGTCCCAAGGGGAGAGGAACACATGCCTGGCTGAGCCATTTTCAAAGGTTAGGAACAAGGCAAGGGGAATCAGAGACCCTGTCAGAACCCAAAGGAGCTCCCTCAAGATGGCACCTGCTGGGTTTGCAGGGACTGGTTTCTTCCCTGAGCATGGATGTCCCGGGGGCCTGCTGTCAGGTGGGACGAGGACTCCAAGAGGCCAGTGCCAGAGGACCACACACTGGTGAGTGAATAAACACAGTGCATCAGAGGGCCACGGCCAGGAGTGAAGGAGGAGACGGGCAGTGTGCAGAGCCCTGGGACACGGCCCTCGGGAGACGCGGCCTGAGGAGGACAAGCTCCCCCAGAACGGATGTGGGGAGATGCCCGGGGAAAGGGGGCCTCCACACAGTCCAGTCTGTTCCCTGAATCTGGATCTCTGGCTCCTGGAGGTGGGGGTGGGGTGACCTCCGCTCCTTCTTAGAGGTCCTGCAAATATTCAATTTGTGTTTTTCTTTTTCATAAAATATTTTAAAAATATATTTCAACCAGACAGGAAAGTGCAAAGAATAATACAGCTAATGTTCATGTACCCATCAAACAGATTTTATAAGTATTGATTTAGGAAAACTTTAGATGTATGGCTCCAGAGAGATAGACACACTGGTGTACGTGTACACACAGACACACATACACACACACATAATATGTATTTCAATTATGAAGGAATGAAAAGTAACACCCAGGCAGGCACTGTGCAAATGTATACATACTGGTCAGACTAACTCAGTCTCAGTGACAACTTCACAGTAAAGCTCTCTCCTCCTCCATGCCTTTTTTTTTTTTTTAAATTTTAATTACTTATTTGACAGAGATCACAAGTAGGCAGAGAGGCAGGCAGAGAGAGAGGGAAGCTGGTTCCCTGCTGAGCAGAGAGCTCGATGTGGGGCTCAATCCCAGGACCCTGAGATCATGACCTGAAGGCAGAGGCTTAACCCACTGAGCCACCCGGGCACCCCTGTCCTCTGTGTGTCAGTCTACGTGAGCCAACAGTAAGGAAGTCTGTAGCTCCATCTGGGCCAACATCAAGGTAGCTGAGGCACAGGACAGGAGTGACAGTGAGTCACAGGAGTCCTGGACGCCAAGTCCAAGGTCACTAAGTGGGCCCCTGTGTTTCCATCCCCTTTCCACACAACCTTTCTTCCCCTTTCCTGTCTCAGTGTCTTCCCCTGTGAAAAAGGCACGAATCATGCTTACCAGGGGGTGTAGTCATGGGGGCTGAATGAGTTAGCTCATGCAGACTCAGAGTCATGCTGACCCGTGCTAAGGGTCCGTAAGTGTTGGCTGTGATTGCTACAAACTATTGTCATCGCAGTATGTGTCTACTTGGCACATGGTCCTGTCAAGGCATGACCATGGTTTTTGAGGACATTGTTAGTTCTCCATGCTTTTTGTTTTACTTCTTCATTTATAAGTGAGGGGTTGGGTGCAAAGTAGAAAACCTGCAACTGGGCTACATGTTAAAAATGAAAAATTGGGGGTGCCCTGGTGGCTCAGTTGAAGTGAGCGTCTGACTGTTGGCTTTGGCTTGGGTCATGATCTCATGGGACTGAGTCCCCGCATGGGGCTCCACATACAGCAGGGAGTCTCTCCCCCTACTGTCTCTCTCTTTCTCTCTCTCAAATAAATAAATAAATAAGGAAAAAATGGAAAAAAAGAACTTTACGGTATAGGCAAAGAGATTGGCTAGGCCTATGCAAAATGACCTCACAGCAATTTCCCAACTGATGTTTTGCCCAGTGCCACCCACCCTGACAGCCCTGGAGGACAGGAAGGCAGAGGAGTGGAATTCGGGTCCAGAGGGCAATGTCCTAATGACCTGTTGGCAGGCCCCATCACTTGTTGGGACAAAGATCTCATGCTCTTGGTATGCTTATGCTGTTCCTGCCAGATTAAGCTATCTTTTGAAAATAAAAGAAGAAGGAACATGAAAATATGGTTTTCATCTTATTTCAGTGTAAATTGAATGTTCCTGAAAAAAGAATAAAAACAAATGAAATGAGAAGATAAAACACACGTAATAGGGATGTTATGTGTAGAAGTTGCCTCTGTTATACATAAGAGATTGAAGTTATAAAATGTGAGAAGAAAACTTGCCTTATTTGGGGACGCTTGACATAAAGTGTATGAAATGAGTAGGCTTTGGGAAATGCGATTTGGGAAGTGCCACCGTCTGGTAGCAGAGCCCAGACATGGATCTAGGAAGCTTTGCTCTGACTCGATGGCTTAGTCCAATGTGAAAGATCAGGGGCGTTGTGCCGTCAGCTGGGTGAGTGGCCATGTCCTGGGTTTCTGCATTTTACTTATTTTTGCTAAATATGTTGACACGGGTAAGCAAGGTTTTTCTTATGTAAAACCTGACACATTCACAACAGCCACAAAGAAAACATCCCATTCCGGGGGATGGGGGTGTTTAATACAACATCAAGTAAATGAGAACATGCAGCAACGTCTGTAACCACAGTTTGGCAGTCCAGGAAGAGGGTCCCAGGAGGAACCACATGGCCACCTTGTGTTTTCCCAGTTCCAGGGGCATGTCATCCCCACATTCGAAGACCTGTGACGTGTTCTCGCACTTTACCATCCCCATGGGCCAGCTTGCTGTGAGGTGTGGTGGTTATTGCTCCCCCTTGCTGATCTCAGCGTGGCCTCTTCAGGACCGGAGAGGAGTATCCTTTTAGGACCCAAGTCATCCCCAGCCAGGCAGCTCCGAAGAGGTCCTCTCTTCTTACGAAAGAATATTACGTGATTTTTAAAAATATGAGTAAGTTAAAAAGAATACATCTAACAATGATAAAATGACACAAGAGGAGGTAAGAAAGCATCGTGTCTTTGGCAATGCTTTTCCTTAGTGGTGCTCAAGATAACAGTGTTAGCTTACATATCATGCACCTCTGATTTGGTGAAATGAAATTGCATAGAAAAGCATTCTGCTGGGTTCTTTCTGTTATTGAGTGACGGTACAGAAATTGTCAGTTTTACTAACCGTTACTTTTACTGGTATATAAGAATTTGTCTTTTCTTAATGAAGTCTGAAGTCTATCTCTAGAGAAGATCTAATATTGAATATTTAAATGAGACACAAAATCACATACATATTATGAGTGTAGACGTGTGTGTATGCATATACATATAAAAGTGTATTTTGTGTATGTACATATACATATATACATTAAATTTGCATTTTTTTAACTGATGGAGAAACTCTAAAGCTAAATATTGTCAGATATAACATGGTTGCTCTAGTTTCCATGTTTTGCTAATGTTTTTAATGAACGGAACAAATTAAATTCAGGCCTTTGAGAGTTATAACATTAAGATGATTGTAACGGCAGAGAAATTGTTGGCAATGAGAAAACAAAGAAAAGTCTGGACTTGATGTGCAAAATTAAATAAATGTGGACTGTTTTAAAACTTTGCTGAAATATTTCCCAGAGATGGGTATTGGGTTATCTAAGATTTTGTTTTCTAAATGGCATGGCTTAACATTCAAAATGTTTCAAGGACCTATTAGAAAAATATTTTTGTAAGACATGGAAAAACATTCTTTGACTTCCTTCAAATACCGTATTTACTAATCAATGATGTGAAACAACCAGAACTTTTTTTGGTTGATGATTCAGCTTTGGAACAAAAATGTTCTACTGTTGTTCTCTTGAGTGCCGATATCAGAGATTAGCAAATAACAGGCAAATTTCAACTTACCACCTATTTTGTGTGGCCCATCAGCTAAGAGGGGTTTTTCCTTTTTTAGATGATTGAAAAAAAATCAAAAGAAGAATACTATTGTGATATGTGAAAACTGTATGAATGACATTTTCCTTGTATATAAATGAAGTTTCATTGGAACACAGCAAGATTTATTTATTTACACTTGGCCTACAGCTGCTTTTGATACAGAACAGAGTCAAGTAGTTGTAACAGAGACCATATGGCCTACAAATCCTGAAATGTTTTCTACTCAGCTTTTACAAAAAATTCTGCCAGCCTCCAATCTAAGTGAATTTGGTGAAAGAACATCCTGGAACTACAAAGTAAATTATTTGAGAATTAACATGCTCAACTACTTATCTGAGCAAGCTACGCCTTTCTCAACATCCTGAAACTAAAAACAAGGGATGGAAATAAATCAGTTGGTAGGTCTGTCATCAGTATTTCTGAACTTTTTTCTTTCTTGGTATTTCTGAACTTTTAGCTAAGTAAATATTTCTAATAATCATTGATTGAATCTATAATTAGTAAGTGTTACAAATTTTTAAAGAAGATTTTATTTATTTGTTTGACAGAGAGATAGAAAGAGCACAAGTAGGCAGAGCAGCAGGCAAAGGGAGAGAGAAGCAGACTCTCTGTCTAGCCCGGAGCCTGATGTGAGGCTGGATCCCAGGACCCTGGGATCATGACCTGAGCCGAAGGCAGCCACTTAATGACTGAGCCACCCAGGTGCCCCAATAAGTGTTACAAATTTGAAGTAGCATACATTGATGCTTTGTGGCTTTGGCATATGAGTCTGTCCAAAAATGGAATCCATCCCTGTAAATAATTTAAAATTTATTGAAATATAAGAAGAGTTTAAAGAAGTAGGGACTTCTGGGCCTTAATGTACCATTCTTTGAGGTCTCTTTCGAACACCCCCTTTCAGGTAGATGCTGACCACTTTGGTTCTAATTTCCTCTTCTCGTCTGGGTATGTCGTGGAGACCTGCTGTCTCCACGTAGGCACTTCCCTTAGAAATGTTTCCTCTGTTTGAGTCTAATCTCTTTATTGAGGTTTTAAGTTCCTGAAGACAGGTGAAACGTCTACTGTTCATTTCTTAACTGAGTGGTGACTTCGGGGAAATTTATAATTTATTTGCATTTTTACACTTTCCCCAACTTTTGAGTTAGACCAGAGAGATAGCATTAAGAGCTAATGATAGTCTTCTTTTTTTTTTAAGATTTATTTATTTGACACATAGAGAGACAGCGAGAGCAGAAACACTAGCAAAGGGAATGAGAGTGGGAGAAGCAGGCTTCCTGCTGAGTGGGGAGCTGGATGTGGGGCTCGATCTCAGGACCCTGGGATCACGACCTGAGCTGAAGGCAGAGGCCTAACGACTGAGCCATCCAGGCGCCCTGCTAAAATCTTATGACATTACTCTTGACCATGGTTTTACAGTTAAGTATTTTTGCATGTATGATCTCAGTTGAGTTAGGAAGAGCTGGTCATGATTCTGTAATGGGAATAACAATACACCCCTGGCAGGCTTGTGTGAGGATAAAATGAGGTAATGTGTGCAGACACACAGTGTGTCTCATGTATGTTAGGCACACAGAAGCATGGAATTCTTGTGAGTCTCTCTCTGTATGTCTGTGTTTCTATCTGTCTGTCTATCTCTCTCTCTCTCAAATACACACACACACACACACACACACACACACTCAGAATAATCCAATTAATTCCCTTGGTATATGCGCCATGCTTGGGGAGCCATTTTGAAAGTCAACAATAGTGCCAATGGCCAGTGTCGAGGATCGGTGGCAAGGCTCTTAGATTCCCCATCCTAAGATCGAAGGGACTGTAAAAGCTGAAACAGGAAGAGAACATGAAAAACACCCCTCTGTGTCTTAAGAACTCACTCACACCGTATCTTGATTCCCTGGACAAAAGGGGCTGAATCACGCAGAAACCCATGTCTGGACAAGAGCTTCCTGCACGTGTCCCTCGTGTCCACTTCCCGGCCCTGTCCGCACCACACGTATCAGACCTCTGTTCCAACCCGGGCTGAGGGACGAAGACCGCTTCCCCAGGGTGCTTGGGTGAGAGCACAGAACAGCCCAGAGTAGCCAGCCAACTACTCACATAGTATTTTCTTTTGTCTTGAAAGCATATTACTTGTGGACCCAGGAGGCGGGATGGCAGAGGTGAGGGGAAGGCTACCGTTCTCCCCTAGGCCTGACTTATCTCTGATATACGCAATTATCTCAGGGCTGAGCAATCCTTTCTACCCCCCTCCTTTTTAAAAAAAAATTTTAAAATATGTTATTTATTTATTTGAGAATGAGAGTGAGAGCACAAGAAGTGGAGGGTCAGAGAGAGAAACAAACTCCCTGCTGAGCGGGGAGCCAGATGTGGGACTCGAGCCCGGGACTCCAGGATCATGACCTGAGCTGAAATCAGTCACTAACCAACTGAGCCACCCAAGCACCCTCCTTTCTACCCTTAATGCAACACTGAAGTCCACACCTTAGGAAGAAAAAATACATAGATAAGTGACTATGAGAGCACCAGAGCTTTCTTTGCAAGCTTATATGATATTATTATAGGGCCTGCAAAACACTGACTGGGAAAAACATCCCTCCTGCGGATGCCTGAGGTTTCAGGAGAAGTTCTGGCCATCGTCCCACCAGCACGGTGTTCAATGTTGTTCACAAGCACAGGGTCCCAGAGAGGGTGTATCAGCTGAAACGTCTGCTGGCTCAAAGGCTGCTTTGGAGGTTGAGAGAGCGTCCACCGGCTGACAAGCACGGACTCATCTTGCCCATAACTACCATGAACCTGGGTCTGCACCAGGCCCAAGACACACGTTAAAAGTAACCCATTCGTTCAGGTTTCTGCCCCAGCCCAGCTGAAGTCCTAGGAAGGCCCAAGAAAGGAGTCACCAGCTGAAGTGCTGTTGCCTCGTAGCCCTTGCTGGAGGGGAGGAGGGACCCCCCACCCCAGGGCCTCCCCTATCCTGGTGTTTGTCAAGATTCACAATGGGCGCAGCCAGAGTGTCTCCGGAGTACGGTCCAGGGCCCTGTGGTCACAGGAGGTCAACAAATGTTTGTTGACTGACAGATGCCACTTCTTATTTATTACAGAAACCCTTCAAGGCCTGTCCCCACCGGTGAGCCCCCAGGGTCCCCACCTCCCCCCACCCAACCCCCGCCCCCGCCAGAAAACAGGAGACAATCTATGGAGATGGATGGTCTGTGTGGGGAGTGAACCCACCTTCCATTTGGCCGGCCCCTCCCCAGCTGGGCCTTCCCTGAAGGAGCTGATGGAGTCCCAGAGTCCCGGGCAACAGGGACAGGGCCGCTTTCCTCCTTCCCTCACCCCTCCCCTGACCCAAGGTTGAGGCTGGACAAAGGGAAACACCATGTGGGTGTCAGATTACTGGCCTCCAGTTTGACACCAGGCCTGGCAGGGGGCCCAGGCTAAAGTTTCACAGAGTCAACAGATGTGCTTCTAATTATTTATTAGAACGTCTCTCAGTGGGAATCGGTTCCTCTGAGGAGACTCCGCAAGTGGCCGAAGGCTCGCCTGTAGGTTGATCACACAAGCAGCGTGAGGAAAAGCAGGAACTACAACTCGGACATCCCCATACATTTTTACGTATAAAATGGGGAAAGTCGGGGCACCTGGGTGGCTCAGTGGGTTAAGCCTCTGCCTTAGGCTCAGGTCATGATCTCGGGGTCCTGGGATCGAGCCCTGCGTCGGGCTCTCTCCTCCGCTGGGAGCCTGCTTCCCCCTTTCTCTCTGCTTGCCTCTCTGCCTACTTGTGATCTCTCCCTGTGTGTCAGATAAATAAAATCTTAAAAAAAAAAGAAGTGGAAAGTCACAGATAGAGACACAAAGCCAGGTGTGTGCTGGCTGCAGAATGACCTGAATGTTGACTGCTATGGGCTGAGTTGTGTCCCCCAGCCCCTGAATTCCTAGGTCAAAGTCTTAACCTCCAGTACCTCAAATGGGACCGTATTGGAAGCTGGGGCCTTGACAAAGGTGATTAAAGTTAAGCAGGATCATTCGGGGTCAGGGGCTGATCTGACTTGGTCCTTATAGACAGAAAAATAGGACAAAGACACACACAGAGGGAAGACCATGGGAGGACACAGGGAGGAGGTGGCCACCTGCACGGCAAAGAGAGGCCTCAGAAGGAACGAATGCTGCCGACCCCTTCACCGTGGACTTCCACTGTGAGGAAAGAAAATACTGCTGTTCACGCTGTTGGGTCCATGGTCAAAGGAGTGAGACTGATACAAAGCGAAGGTCAAGCAAAGCTTTATTTCACGCCAAGCATCATCAAAATGACTGGCCAGGGCCATCTCTTGCAAAGAGGCAACCCCTCTCTTCTCTGCAGACTAGCTTTAAGGGCAAAGACCATGTGGTTGGGCCTGGCCACGCACAGGTGGCCAGTGAGACTGTAACACAGAGAAAGATGCACAGTCCTGCTAGGTCACACATAAGTGACCAATTGAATTACAATTTACCCTATAGTAGACATTTGAACCAGCTTATCACCTTGGTCAGAATTGGCGCCCAAAGGACACCCAAAGGGCAGAGCCCATACTCCTCCTTGGTAGCTAGGGAGACAGTATGTGCCCCCACCGATTGGATACCTCCACTTGGCCTGACCCACCCTTGTATTTGGGCTTTGTTACCTGGGACTGGTTTCCAGGATTTGTTTTTAAGTAAGTTCCCTGAAGGGGGAGCGGGGGGGCAGGGTCAGGATGAAGCTTCTCTGGCTAAATAGGCCCTTACAACGCCATCCAGTCTATGGTACTTGGTGACGACAGCCCCAGCAGACGGACACAGTGACCACGGGAGGCCCGGGGAAGGCTGCCCTTTGTACTGGTGACGTGTCACAATTCACAGCCTGCACTGCTGGCTGGGGGCTTCTGTGACCCTCACAAGAGGCGTGAAGGGTAGAGCAGGAAGGGTCCATGGCACGTAGTCCCTCAACCAAGCTACTGGGGACGGATGTGTTTGGACTTCAGAATTCCTCGTTTTAGAAAGAATCCGCGGGCATAAACCACTTCTCTAACATACTTAGAGGTCTGAGACAGCACCCAAATCGAACACAGTAAAGTTTCTGAAATGAAACAGAACAGCAGATGTGGATAGCTATCTCGATATGGATATATATTTGCATTAAGGGGAATATACACACATCTCACCTCAAGTTTGTTCAGGTCTTATTTTGCCTCCACTAAATGGAAAAAAAAATATTTGCATGGTTTTGGATATTTCAGAACTATGCATAAGGAATTACAGACTTAGCTAGTACCACTGCCCCTGCCTCCTGACTTGAACTTGAAACCAAGATTCAGAGGGTTAGCTGCTCCTTGGGGATCATCTGGCTCAAAGAGGACCAGCTGAGCTCTTCTAATTCGGGGTCAGTCTTTTTCAATGAGCCCAGAGGGCCACCCTGTATGGCCTGCTCCCCTTCGGCTCCGTGCTGGACACCCGCTTCTCATCCACACGTTGTTCTAGCCTTCACCCGCAGCCCAGGCAGACATCACCTCCTGGGCTCACCTCCCTCACCTGCCCGACTCTTGCAATGTCAGAATTGGAAATGATCTTAAAGACACAAGCCAAGCTATTTTGGGTGAAGCTTGAGCTCTCTTCCTCCCCCAACTAACCGGAGGGAACCAAGGGACCTCCTCCACAGAACTGTGGGGATCCCCAAGCACAATCTGAACCCCCAGGGTGGTATGACCCCATCAATCAGAGCAGCAGCTAATGCCTATGACAGGCCAACCAACTATTCCTAATCTATTGCATAGAGTTGGACAGTGAGGCCTGAAAGAGGATAGGGCAAAAACCCAAGGGCTTGCAGGCTGCTGTTCACATAGGAGCCTGTGGGCTGGGCAGTGCAGCAGCTGGCAGGCCAGGCAGATACTTGTTCCGTTCTGTGTCACTCTCCTGTATGTTAAATGAAAGAGCAAAACATACAGTTTGAAGGGACACCCAGTTGCTTTCTTAGGACGATGAGGCTTTTGTTCAGGAATTCTTAGTAGGGACGCTGTGCATAACACGAGCCACAAACTCTCACGCCCATCCTTGTGCCTCAAGCATTCATAAGAATGCAGTGACTCCTGAGTTAACCAAAGAAATCCCAACATATGTTATGTAAGAGAGATTTTTATTTCTCTGCTCTAGAAGCTGCTGAATGGAGCTTGTTCAAACTTTCCATCTAAAAAACAAAAACAAGGGGCACCTGGGTGGCTCAGTGGGTTAAAGCTGCTGCCTTCGGCTCAGGTCATGATCCCAGGGTCCTGGCATCGAGCCCCACATTGGGCTCTCTGCTCTGCGGGGAGCCTGATTCCTCCTCTCTCTCTGCCTGCCTCCCTGCCTACTTGTGATTTCTCTCTCTGTGTCAAATGAATAAAATCTTAAAAAAATAAAATAAAAATAAATAAAAAACAAAAACAAAGCAAAACAAAACAAAAAACCCCTCAGGGCTCAAATCCAAAATGTAAGAATCCAGTCCAAAAGGGATAAAATTTTAAAAGATTGTGATCCCGTGAATATGCTGGATTTCAATGAGAAATAAAATTGTCATGGTAGGAAAAAAATATATTTGAAAGTATTCTGTATTTTGGAGACGTTTCACCAAAAAACCTTGACTTTGTCTCTGAGTTTTCTCTAAAATCCACCCCCATCTTTTTCTCTGCTTTCTTGATATTCCGTTGTGAAAGTCTCCTCTGGATGTTTGAAAACAGCTCCAAGGATCTCAAAGTTTGGGGCATCGTGCTGGCCAGCTCTTGTCTGAATGGAGCGAGGTAAGGACTGCCATTGACCTTCCACAGCCATGTCCTTCTCTTGATAACAGAGTCCTCTGAGGGGTGGGGCTCAGAGCTCCCCGTAGAGAGAAGATGTTTCTCAGCTTTCCTTGCAAGAACCTACCACCCTTTGATAGCATTCAGGCTGAAAGGATGAGGGCAGAAGTGATGGAGAACCACTTCTGAGTTATGTCCTTGAAAGGACAGGCTTGCACTTCTCCCTGCTCCATGAGATCGAGGACAATACCCTAGGGTTTTGTAGAAGGGAACCAGTTCCCTGGATAAGCCAGCATTACCCAGGCTCCGGGCCATGTGATTCTGGACCCCTTTGTTATAGCCGCTGAGCTTTGGAGGCTAACGGGTGTAAGAGGTCACGCGTGTGAGGGTCAACGTCTCCTGCTCCCTCCCCGTGCATTTGCTTTACTTCCTGACCCGTCTTCTACTTGTCCTGGCAAAGTCCTCTCTGGGGAGAATGGCCCTGTCCTCCTTGTCAAAGCGCCATGGAAAAATCTGTGGAGGAATGACTCTGAGGAGTGCACTGAGCTAGAACCAGGGCAAGAAGTTCTGGCCTTAAGCAGAAGCCAGAACATTAAGTCAGCTTCGTGTTCACTCATAAGCTGTTGGAAAATCAGCCATTGCAACCAAGGACCCAGGAAGGCCCCGGTGTTCCTGCAAACATCTGCTTGGTGTTGTGCTCGCTGATAAGGGCCATCTCGGCCAATGAGAGCTGTCCCGCCGCAGAGCGTGGGGGTGGCTTTTAGGCCCAAAGTTCTCGCATCTGGTTCTGATAATGCTATCTGATGCAGTCATCACCACACTCCCTTCTCCCAAAGGGCTTTTCTCTGTGGAGCAATACGCAGATGTGAACTTTCTAAACCGTGGTGGGGGCCGGTTCCAGTCGGAATTGTCGATCACTTACTCAGTTGTTCATCAACAGCTGTGTCAGGTGCTATGCTTGGAAAAACAGTCAAGGCCGCTGCTCTCACGGCCCCTGCATTGTAATGACGGAAGACAGAGAACAGACAAGTAAGTAAACATTTAACAGTAACATTTCAAAAAATAATTAGCACTATCAATATGTTAAAATTGGATAACATAAATAATGAGTTGAAGACTGCTTTAGGAAGAGTGGTCAGAGAAGGCCTCTCCCGGGAGCTGGTATATGAACAGAGACCAGAACCATGAACCACATCAGGGAGCAGCAAGTGCACATGTCCCGGGACCATGAAGATCTTGGAGGAGCCCAGAGAGAAGGCCATGTGACTAGAGTGCAGGGAGTTCGTGGTGGAAGGAGATGAGCCAAGGTCAGAGCCGTAGGAACGGGGCACATGGGGCACCCTGATGTGAAATTCAGGTTTTATTTTAAGTGCTATGTAAAGCCATCAGAGGATTGGAAACGGGAGAGGCACATGGCCTAATTTGCATATTAAAAAGATTGCCCAGCTGCTGTGTGAAGAATATCTTTTAAGTGCAAAAATAGAAATAGGAAGACCAGAGAGGAGGGTATTGCAGTAATCCCGGCAGGAGGTAATAACTATTATTATCCCCATTTCACAGAGGCCTAGAGAAGATGTAATTGATGCAAATGCATACCAAAGATAATAAGAATGCCTTACTTTTATTTGCACAGTGATTTCAGTTTGAAAAGCCTCTTTACCTATATCACTTTATTTGAACTTCAGAACTGGGATAAATTGTGATCTTCATTCTTCAGACAAGGAAACCAGGCTCTGGGAAGTTGTTGCCTGATGAGAGTGCAGAAATGTTCAGTGCAAGAAACCTGACTTAATTCCAGGTCTCCTGATGGCCAACCCTGTGCTTTTCCCACTCCCCTTTAGTTCTTTGGTAGAACTCAAATTAAAAACAGTGGGCATTGTTGTACCATGACAGATGGTAGCCACACTTGTGGTGGGCATAGCATTACATACGACACTGTTGAATCACTACGTTGTACACCTGAAATTAATGAGACATTGTGTGTCAACTATACTCAGAAAGAAAGAGAGAGAGAGAGCAAGAGAGTGAGCACAGGCAGACAGAGTGGCAGGCAGAGGCAGAGGGAGAAGCAGGCTCCTTGCTGACGTGGGACTCGATCCCAGGACGCCAGGATCATGACCTGAGCCGAAGGCAGCCGCTTAACCAACTGAGCCAGCCAGGCGTCCAGGAAGTCGTGCTTCTTATGTGCCGCTCAGAGCTCTGAGAGTCAGGGTCCCAGAGGACAAGGTAGGAGCCAGTTGGTTTTTTAGGATCTGGCCTTGGAAGTCCCACAGCGTCAGTTAGGCAAAGCATCACAAGCCCATCCACCCTTAAAGAGGGGACCATAGACCCCCTGCCTTTCAAGGAAGAACATAAAAATTTTTATGGCCATATTTTAGAAGTACTACAATCTCTTTTTGTGCCTCAATCAAATAAATGACCACATATAAAGGATTAATAAGATTGTAAAATAAGACTTGTGCCATTTTTTGGGATATTTTTTTCTTCACAGTAAATAGCTATGGAAAACAAAGATATCTTCTTATATCAAGTGATTTGGAGCACAGCATTTTGTATTATAATCAATACAATGCCACCATTACAGACCTTTGGCTATAACTCTGTAACAATTTCTAACTATTAATGTGTGTGTGTGTGTGTGTGTGTGTGTAGGATTTGAAACCTGTCAGTAAATATAAATTAATACAAAATAAGGTAGGTATGTGAACATGACTGGTGTGAAGCATAAATAAATGGCTACATGTAAGATCCCCTACTTAGGAGGGTATTAATTTAGACATTTTTGGGGGAATGATCATTGCAGTCAGGTTTTAAAAGACACAAGAAAATATTTATTTCAGGTGAATGCTGCTAATTATAAATGAATCAACTCTTTCCATTAAAGTAAGCCCAGCAGGATTTATACTTGGAAGTACTTGGTGTGAAATGTTAGAGTTATTATGTACTTGAGATAAAAAGAGAGCGAGCTCTGTATTGTGAGAGGAGAAAAAAAGTAAAGTGCCAATGAAGGAACCATGAGGGGAAAAGTGCGATTTTTGTCTGCTGATACCCCTGGTGGGCTCCGGGACCACCGTCTAATCAAGTCTCTGGTAACAAGTGCAGTGTGATTTCAGAGTGTGGGACAAAAGACAGAAGAGGTTTTCTTCCCCCACAGTAGGAAGGAAAGGAAGTAGGAAGGAAAATGTGGCAGACGGAATATGCAGGCTAGTTTGACCTCTTCCAATTGCTTTTTTAAAAAACCCTTTCTGGGGCGCCTGGGTGGCTCAGTGGATTAAGCCGCTGCCTTCGGCTCAGGTCATGATCTCAGGGTCTTGGGATTGAGTCCCGCATCGGGCTCTCTGCTCAGCAGGGAGCCTGCTTCCCTCTCTCTCTCTCTCTCTCTGGGGGCCTCTCTGTCTACTTGTGATTTCTCTCTGTCAAATAAATGAATCTTTAAAAAACAAACAAACAAACAAAAAACCCTTTCTGAGATATAATTCAGGTACCATAAAATCTACCCATTTAAAGTATACAATTCAGTGGCTGTTTGTTCTTCTCTAACGTTGTGCAATCCTCAACACAATCTAATTCCCAACATTTCCATCACCTTGAAAAGAAACCCCATACCCATTAGTAGTCACTCCCTAATCCCAACCCTAGGTAAGCAGTAATCTCCTTCTGTCTCTCCAGATTTGCCTGTATTAGACTTTTCACATAAATAGACCCCAAAAGGTTCTTCATATATGGCTTCTTTCACTTAGCATTGTTTTTAAGGTCCATATATCAGTATTTCATTCCTTTTAATTCAAAAACAATATTCCATTGTGTGGATATACCACATTTAGTTTATCTGTTTATCAGCTGATGGATATTTGAGTTGTTTTCATTTTTGGCTATTATGAATAATACCGCTATGAATTTGTGTGTCCAAGTTCTGTGCAGGCATACGTTTTCATTTCTTTGTATAGACACCTGGGAGTCGAAGGCAGGGTCACATGGTGACTTGGTTTGACATTTTGAGTATCTGCCAAAGTGTTTTCCAAAGTGGCTGCACATGTTATGTTCCCATCAGCACCGCGTGAGGTTTCCAGTTTCTCCATGTCCTTGCCAATATTTGTTATTGTCTGGTTTTGACTATGGTCTCCTTTGATGTTCTCCCGGCTCTCTCTTGTTGGGATTTTGACTTGCATTTCCCTGATGACCAGTAATGTTGAACTTCTTTTCATGTGCTTATTGGTCATTTGTACTTCTTCTTTGGAGAAATAACCACTCAAATCCTTTCAACCATTTTTAATTGGGTGACTTGTCATTATTATTGAAGTTGTGTATGTTTTTTTATATATTCTGGATACAATTCCCTTACCAGCCATGCAATTTGCTAATATACCCGCCCCCCATTCTGTGGGTTAATTTCCCCTTTCTTGCTAATATCACTTGTAGCACAGAAGGTCTTAATTTCACCAAAGTCCGGTTTATCCAATTTTTCTTTTGTTAATTGTGCTTTTGGCATCATATCTAAGAAACCACTGCCTAACGCTAAGTCATCAAGATTCACTCATAGGTTTTCTTCTAAGGATTTTATGATTTTAGCTCTTACCTTTATGTCCATGACCATTTTGAGTTAATTTTGGGGTATGGTGTGTGGTAGAGGGTCCAATTTTATATTTTTTATTTGTGGATATTCAATTGTCTAGTACCGTTTGTTGAAACATCTGTTGTTTCTCTCATTCAATTATCTTGGTAACTTTGCGGAATTCAGTTGACTGTAAATTAAAGATTTATTTCTGGACATTCAGTTCATCAATCTATTTTCCTCATCCCAGTAATAATGCGATCTTGATTACTACAGCTTTGTAGTAAGTTTTGAAATCAGGAAAAGTGAGACCATCAACTTTGTTCTTTTTCAAAACTGTTTTGGCTATCTGGGGTCCTTAGCATCTCCATATGAACTTTAAGGACCAGCTTGTCAATTTCAGTGAAACAGCTAGTTGAGATTTTGGTAAGGATTAAATTGAATCTGTAGGTCAATTTGGGGAGGATTGTCACCTTAACAGTAGTAAGTCTTCTTACCCATGAACTTGGGGAGTCTATTTATTTATATATTTAATTTCAGTATTTTATAGTATTCAGTGTATGAGTCTTTCTTGTTGTTGTTAAGTATATTCCTAAGAGCTTTATTTTTTTATACTATTGTACATTTAGGTTTTCATTTTTAGAATTTTCATTTTTTTATTGTTCATTGCTAGTATATGGAAATATAAGTGATATCTGTATACTGGTTTTTATACCCTGCAATATCACTGATACTTAGCTGTAGTAGTTTATTAACCGTAATAGTTTTTTGGTGGATTCATTAGGATTTTTTATGTATAAGATCATGCAATCTGCAAATAAAGGCAATTTTACTTCTCATCCAATCTGGATATCCTTTGATTCTTTTTCTTGTCTTATTGCCTTGGATAGAACCTCCAGAACTTTGCTGAAAGGAAGTGCAAGAGTGGGCATGTCTTGTTCCTGATAACAGGGGGAAAGCATTCAGTCTTTCATCTTTAAATATGCTATTAGCTGTCGGCTTTGCATAGATGCCCTTTTAATATGTTGGAGAAGTTCCTTTCTAATTTTTGTTGTTATCATAAAAAGGTTTTGGATTTTGTCAAATACTTTTCTACATCCATTGAGGTGATCATGGATCAAAGTCTTCATTGTTTATTCTGGTAATATGGTATATTACATTAATTGATTTTCAGATATTACACCAAAACTTTCATCCCTGACATAAGTCCCATTTCATCATGGTGTATATGTTGGATTTAGCTTATTAGCATTTTGCTAAGGATTTTTGCATCTATATTCATGAAAGGTATGAGCCTGTTATTTCTCGTGATTTATTTGTATGGTTGTGTGATTATAGAACAAGTTGGCATATACTCTTCTATTTTTTTAGAGGTTTGTGAAGCATTGGTATTAATTCTTTAAATGCTTGGTAGAAATGGGCATGGACTTTTCTTTGTGGGGAATTTTTAAATTATTAATTAAGGGGTGTCTGAATGGTTCAGTCTTTAAGTGTCTGCCTTCGGCTCAGGTCATGATCCCAGGGTCCTGGGATTGAGCCCCACATGGGGGCTCCCTGCTCGATGGGGAGCCTGCCTTTCCCTATCCCTCTCCCACTCCTTCTACTTGTGTTCCCTTTCTTACTGTGTCTCTACCAAATAAATAAGTAAAATCTTTTTAAAAAAAAGATTTATTTTAAATTATTAATTAAGTCTTTTTTCTTGTTTCACAGATCTATTTATATTTGCTATTTCTTCTTGAGTAAGTATTTTAAGGAATTTGTCTATTTTACCTAAGTTAGCTCATATATTGGCAAACACTTTGCATTTAGTATTTAACATACTTCTTTTATTTATGTAAGATCAACACTTATACTCTCTCTTTCATTCTTCTTTTTGCTTTTTTTCTTGATCAGTCTAGCTAATGGTTTGACAATTTTGCTGTTCTTATCAAACTGTTGGTTTTGTTGATAACCTCTTTTGTTTGTTTTTGAGAGAGAGAGAGAGAGAGCACTCACAAGCAGGGGGAGGGGCAGAGGTAGAGGAAGAGAGAGAATCTAAAGCAGGTTCATGCCCAGGATGAAGCCCAATGGTGGGCTTCATCTCACGGCTCTGAGCTGAAATCAAGAGTCAGATGCTTAACAGACTGAGCCAGGCAGGTGCCCCCCCTTTATTTTTTTTCTGTTCTTTATTTCATTTATTTTTACTATAACTTTTATTATTTCCTTCTGCTCTCTTTGGTTTGAGTGGGTCTTCTTTTACTAGGTTCTTAAATCATAAGTTTGTTATGATTTGAAATCTATCTTCTTTTTTGCTATAGGTGTTCACAGCTGCAAATTTTACTTCCACCACTGTAATAGCCATATCTTCTAAGTGTTGATATGTTTCAGTTTTATTTTCAATAATCTCAAAATATTTTCTAATTTCTCTTGTGATTTCTATGTGACTTCTTTTCTCAATGGATTTCTTTGATCCATTGGTTTATTGCACTCATTTGTGAGTTTCTCAAGTGTTCTGTTACTGATTTCTACTTTATTTCTATTTGTGGTTGGAGAAAATACTTGGTAAAACTTCAGTCCTTTTAAATTTATTTAGGCTTGTTGTATGGCCTAGTTATGGCCTATTCTGGAGAGTGTTCCACATGTAATTAAGAATAATTTGTATTTTGCTATTGTTAGGTGGAATATAGAATACTATTGTTTTTGTCATCTATTTTCTTATTGATCTTCTGCCTAGTAATTCTATTCATCTTTGAAAGTGGAGTATTGAAGTCTCTACTCATTTTTTAATTAACTGTGTCTTCTTTCAATACTGCCAGTTTTTGCTTCATGTATTTTGGGCTTCTGTTGTTAGGCACATACATATATACATATAATCATTGTATCTTTCTGATAAGTAGGCCCTTTTATCATTATATCTTTTGTCTGTAGTAATCTTTAACTTAAACTCATTTTGTCTGATATTAGCATATACTATACTATATTATAATATGATATATTTTGTCTGATATTTATACCTTTTAATATAAAGTATATCTCTTATAGAGAACACATAGTTGGGTTATTTTTTGGTATCTATCCTGTCAGTCTCAGACTGATTAAAATTTTTTATTCCATTTACAGTTATTATAATTGCTGATTAGGCAGGATTTACATCTGCTATCTTGAGATTTGTTTTCTATGTTTTATGTCCTTGCTTCCGTATTCTTTCATCACTGACTTCTTTTGTGTTTAATGTCTTCTAGGTATCACTTTAATTCTCTTGTATAGTCTTATACTATATGATTTCTGGTTATTTTCTTAATGGTAGCTCTGGAGATTACAATTGTCAGCTTAATTTAATACAACCTAATTTGGATTGACACTAGCTTACTTTCATTAATACATAGTTTCCTCCCTCCTCTCTTCTTTATTGCCTGTTATTGTCATAGGAATTTTATCTTTGTATATTATAAATCCATCAGCACAGTTTTATAATTATTTCTTTAGGCAGTTTTCTTTTAAATCAGCTAGGAGAAGAAAAGAAGTAAAAAATGCATTTATAAGTACCTTAACCAATGTTAACTTAACCAATATTAAGGTTACCTTAACCAATGTTCTTTATTTCTTCATATGGATTTGAGCCTAGAATTGGAGAAGATCTGATATATTCCTGGGGATTGGTAAGGCTATGCCCATGTACCAGGGTGTTCATATGCTCAGGAAAGAACTGAGAGGTCCTGATCTGTTTATTTGGGCTGACCCCGAAGCTCAGTACAAGCAGAAAGTAAATATTAAAGCAGAGTTATAAACTGCTTAAACAGTGGAGGCATACCTCAACAGACACAGAGCCCCTTGGCAATGGATAGAAGACTTATTGGTTCAAGGCATTTAAGGAAATCTCTGGCCAATCATTAGCTGACCACTAAGCTAACAGAGCAGAACTTCAGTGCCTACACAATATAGGGAATGCAGACTTTATAGAATTTGTCCAGGAAAGTCACTGAACAAACTAACCAGAAACTAAAACCAACCAACCAACCAACCAACAAACAAAAAATCAGCAAAAACAAGTCTGCCTTTCGGCTCTGGTCAAGATCCCAGGGTCCTGGGATGGAGACCCACATCGGACTCCCTGCTCAGCAGGGAGTCTGCTTCTCTTTCTCTCTCTGCCTGTGTCTCTGCCTACTTGTGATCTCTCCCTCTCTCTCTCTGTCAAATAAATAAATAAAATCTTTTAACAAAAATAAAAATGGAACTACCCTATTATCCAGCAATTGCACTCCTAGGTATTTATCCAAAGGATATAAAAATACAGTTTCAAAGGGATACATGTGCTCTGATGTTTATAGCAGCATTATCAACAATAGCCAAACTATGGAGAGAGACCACATGTCCCTCAACTAATGAAAGATAAAGAAGATGTGATGTATATATCCCATGGACTATTACTCATCCATCAAAAAGAATGAAATCTTGCCATTTGCAAGGATGTGGACAGAGCTAGTGTATATTATGCTAAGTGAAATAAGTCAGAGAAAGACAAATACCATATGATTTCACTCATATATGGAATTTAAGAAACAAAACAGATGTACATATGGGAAGGGGGAGAAAAAAAGAGAGATGGAAACAAACCGTGAGAGACTCTTGACAATAGAGGACAAACTGAGGGTTGATGGAGGCAGTCGGGTGGGGGAGGGACTGGATGGGTGATGGGTATTAAGGAGGGCACTCGGTGTGATGAGCACTGGGGGTTGCCTGTAAGTCACAAATCACTGACTTTTACACCAGAAACAAATATGTTACAAAACAAGTATGTTAATGAAGTAAAAATTAAATTAAATTTTTTTTAATTTAAAAAATAATGGATTCTTAGAAACCACTCCAAGACTAAGGCAGAAGATCTGCAGAATGCAGTCTCCTAATCACACAGGCACACTTGGACACCCCCCCCACACACACACACGTGCATGCACACGTTTTTAAACGTGCACATGTGCACAGAACTCCGTGGTGGGTGCGCTGAAGCCTGATGGAGGAGGCCAGAGTCCCCAAGCGGGTTGCCTGCTCCTGTGAGCTGCCTTACCCTTTTATCACAGGTGGTTGTGCAAACCAGTAATCTTTACTCTGAGTGCCACAGCCCGGGGAGGTCTGTGAAGTCCTGCCCGGGAGGCATGGGAGTTTTCGCAGGAGGAGAGAAACAGGGCTCTGTGTCCTTGTCCTGGTCCTGAGGAGTCAGGAAATTGGTTCTAGTCCTGCCTTTGTCACTCTTCTGAGAAAGTTGCCTCACTTTCCTGGGTCTTCTTCCTAACCAGATGAAGACATTGCACGTGATTTTTATAATTCTTTCCAGCACTGGAGTTCTTTGAATTTATGATCTGTAACTTCCTTGAGCAGGGAGCCCCAGTGTCTGCACAGCCATGGTCCCGTAAGGGGCCCTCCCCCCCGACCCATCCCGGCCCCTTGTCAAGCTTGTTCAGGCCACGCCTCTGGAAAAACAGCCTCTTTTCTGGTTTCTGTCAGCACAGCAATTGTGAACTTCCTGCCATGTGGCCCATAAACCCAGAGTAGGAGCCAAATGTGGAGAAAGGGTAAGCCTGCCCGTAAGAAAGGAGCTGGTGGACCCGCAGGCCCAACTCCAGCTTCCTGCTCATCTGCAGCCCAAGGGCTGGGAGCCCCTGGCCCAGTGCCCCCACCCACGTTCCGCGTCCGGGGCACCTGACAAACAAGGCACCCTGCGTTACCATGACCACAGCCTTGGCCTCTAGTGTGTATGGGCAGCTCGGGCCCTCAGGACTGGGCGGGGGGAGGGGAGAAGGGGTCCCGTGCAGATGACATCGGCCAGCCCACCCCCAGCCTCCTCTTTCATCAAAGCAGTGGACCCTGGAGTGGGCCTCTGAGGATGTCCCAGGAGCAGACTCGGGTCACAGCTGAGAAGAACTGCTTATGCAGAGGCTCGTCCTCATTTTACAACTCGAACTGGATGCTTTTGTAACGGCGGCCAGTTGATTAAAAATACACACACACAGAAGACAGAGAGCTCTAGAAACTTTGCTTATTTTGCAAACGCAGTGCAGTAAGACTGCAGTGTCGCCACTAATGCCTGATCTGCTAAGAGTGCCCCTGGCATCTTTCCAAAAAGGCGGCTGAGCCTGTGAGGGTCATGTGGGAACCCAAATGCTCAGTAGAGAGCCCCTAAACCTGCCCACCTCGTGTTTATCCGTGGGTGTGTCAGGTCCTGCCTGGCCTGAATTGGGAGGGTTGAAGGTCGTGAAGACCAAGTTTGATTCTCTTGACCTGAGAATCTGGGGCCAGCAGGTGGCCTGGTCAGGCTGTACCTTGGTGGGAGGAGGGGAAGGCTCAGGTCATCCCAGGCCATCACTGCAGGGCAAGATGCAAATGGGGCCGTCCTGGGACTGGCACACTGATGGTGTCCAGTTGAGACTGGTTAAAAAGTCCTCTCCTCGGGGCACCTGCCTTTGGCTCAGGTCATGATCTCGAGGTTCTGGGATGGTGCCCCACATCTGGCTCTCCGCTCAGTGGGAAGTCTGCTTCTCCCTCTCCCTCTGCCCTGCTCCTCCCCCTCCACCTCTCAAATAAATAAATAAATTCTGTTTAAATAAATAAATAAAAGTGCTCTTGCCAGAGCTCCTGACTCCACTGAAGTGGAGTAGTCTACCCCAAGGCTGCTGACGGCCCCTGGGCTGGTCCCAACCCAGAAGCCATGTTGGCTTCTGCCCCAGCCTGGCCAAGCTCACCCTCCTCTTTCCAGCTTGGCCGAGAGTGCGTTTCTGAAGCTCATCCTCCCTCAGCCTGCTCAGGCCTGGCCTGGCGGGGCTGTGGCTCCCCTCCCCTGCAGGGGTCAGGGCCAGGAGTCCTCGCTCTCAGCATGCAGCCGCCCCTCCTTGTGTCTCCTCTCCTCACTTATAGCCGGCTCTCCAAACACAGCAGGAACCAGGTTTCAAAAACGTAAGTCAGATTGTATAACTGGCTTCCCATAGCTCCTGATTAAAAACCTAAGGCCTCACCACAGTGAGGCAACAGATGACTCCATCTGTTATCTTTCTGGATCAGTCTATTTGCTCCAGCCCGAGGGGCTTCTTCCTGTCCCTTTTTGAGCCCCAAATCCCTGCCCTTCCCCAGGACATTCACGTTGACTCTTTGTTCTGCTGGAACACTCTGTTCCAGCGTCCCTGGGACCAGCGTGCTCTTATCACCTCCTCACGGACAGTTTTCCTGACCACCCAAGGGACCAAGAGCCTCTCCATGTCCAAGCTTCTGCCAGAAACTTTGCAGTTTATTATTTGCAGGCATCACTACCCAAAATTTAAATGACTATTTTTAGAGTGCTTATTAGCTTATATAAATTAACCTTCCTTTTGTTCTCACAAAAGCTCCCTGGGACTTTCTCGTTGACCACAGTGGCGCACCGTAGAAGCCCAAGAAGCACTTGTTGACTCTGTGAGGTGGGGTAAATGGAGGAGACCAGGTTCTACTCTCAGATGTCAGCTTGCCTCAGGAGGAATTTCCATCATTTGGAGAACAGCTCACCCCACAAGGATCCCGAGGTCATCAGGGCAGGCTCAGGCCCTCCTGTGGGAGGCAGGTGACACTGGATTTCAGCCAAGACCTAGGAGCCCTCCCGTGTAGAGACACACGTCAGCCTGTGGGTGAGGATCAGTCTGCACTTAGGGGTCAGCAGTTCGTGAGTGATCAGCTGAGGTCACCATGCTCTCCCTCCCTCTCTACCTGGTTGAACAACCCTCCTTGTGGTTGGCCGTGGGAGAGCGAGGGACATTTGTGAGTGAAGGAAGACACAGGGTGAAGAGGAGCCCAGTAATTCCATCTTTTTCTTACCTCTATTTTGTAATCATTTTATAATGACCATGTATTTCTTTCATAATTTTCTAAAAGAGAAAAATGGTTATTAATAATGATATCATAAAAAATATTCCAATAGATGAATACCATCAGAAAAAGAGAGAAGGCTGGTAACAGTAATTTACCTTTAAAGTTTCCTGACAATAGATGCAACCATGTACAAATTTTTATGAATAAAGTTTTATTGGCACACAGTCCCACTCCTATGGACAACCTCATGCTACAACACTGGAGTTGAGACAAAGATGGTGTGGCCCCCACTGCCAAAAACATTTACTATCTGTCCCTTTCCAGGAAGAGCTTGCTGACTCCTGCCCTGGATAGAAAATTCTCTGCCTTCTTTGTTTCCTGGGACTGTCTCCACAATGCTGGGCAGTCACCTGTTGCTATTTCTGAGACCTCTGTCTCTGTATGGTGTGTCCATCTGTCTCTCTACTATCAGTAACACTTGTCTTTTTTTTCCTAATTTTTAAAAATTTATTTCAGAGAGAGAAGGGAGAGAAAATAAGAGTACATAAGCAGGGAGAGGGGCAGAAGGAGAAGCAGACTCCCCACTGAGCAGAGAGCCCAGTGTGGGGCTCGATCCCAGGACCCTGAGATCATGACCTGAGCCAAAGGCAGACGCTTAATTGACTGAGCCACCCAGGCGCCCCAGTCATAGTCACCTTTATATGACTACAAGGCCTGCCACATTTTTGGCCTTTGAATTAGTTTATATTATATAATTACAATTGGCCCTTGGTCACGCAGGGATTAGGGGTGCCAACCCCCACCCAGCGGAAAATCTACGTATAACTCTTGACTCCTCACTTAATTATCCTTGACCAGAAGAATGACCAGTAATATAAACAGTCGATTGTAGGTTATACGTATTGTATATTGTATTCTTACAATAAAGTAAGCTGGAGAAGGAATGTTATTAAGAAAATCATAAGGAAGAGAAAATACATTACAGTACTGTAATGTATTTATTGGGAAAAGAAATTTACCTATTAGGGGACCAGCGCAGTTCAAGCCTGTGTTGTTCAAGAGTCAACTGTATTTCCATCTTGCCTGCTTGAGGAAGGCTCAGCTAATGTCCTGCTCTTCTGTGAAGGCGGGTGTGGCTGCAGAAAGAGGTTCTGCCCTCAGCTGAGCCCCGTGCAGGAAGCCCACCCCCTTCTTGGCTGGACCACAGGGGGACGCTGCATCCTCAAGCACTTAGCTATGCTGGCCCACTCGAGACGGCTCCTCCATGGCATCCCCAGCCTGAGACTGCCAGGAGAAGTTGTCCAGGAGTGGGGGCAGTACTCCCACCGGTCAGGACAAGCTGGGGAGGGGATGATCACCTGCGTTAGTCAAGTTTGCCATGCACTTCTTTTTTTCTTTCTTTCTTTCTTTCTTTCTTTCTTTCTTTTTTTTTTTTTTTTAGAAACTCCATTTTGTTCTGTTCAAAGGAAAGAAACCGGATTCATGTTTAGAAAACATTTCTCAGGACGCACAACGGGGGGCATGGATAGAAGAGTGTAGATCGACTTGTGAGTTGTAGCAAACACCAGTGGTATGAAACAGGGAGCCTGGTCTAATAAATTTAATTTGCCCCAATTTTGTGCGGACTACGAATTAGATTTTTAACACTCTCTTCACAAGGAACGTAGAGGCAACTAGCAGCCGGACAGAGCTCGCGGCCAGACCAAACGATCACAAATCCAGGCCAGCAGAATTCAGTCGGGGAGACGGCCAACGGAGCAACAGGTCCCATCCTTCATGTACTAAAAGACAATGTCTATGGCGTGGGCCTCCAGAAGCTGTGTGTATGTGAGCACATGTGCCGGTGTGTGTCTGTGGGCTGGTGGGTGTGAGGGTGGTTTCTGGAAACAAGAAGAACTGGTTCGGTGGTGTAAGAAGTTCTCTTACTTGCCGTCTTTCTGCTTGCTACTCTACCAATGGCCATTTGACTCAAGAACAGCTGTCCTCCGACTCAGGCGGAGCTGAGCATCAAAAGTTGAAGGCACAGACCCTCCTTATCTTGGCCCCAGATTCCCATTAAGGCCATTTCCCAGAGACCTACCGCCCTCTCGGGTTAACGGCCCAGGGCAAATGAGCTCCTCTGGGGCCTCTCTGTGGGAGCACCTTGAGGGCTTAGCACTCCAGCTTAATTAAAGGACTGCAGGCAGTCAGGCCGGCCAAGGGATGTGCAGACCTTGACTAATTGCAATATTGTGCTCATTATGTTTCTGTAAGGAGCCAAAAGCTCAGTCTCTCATAAGACCTTCGTTCCCAAAGTAAGGAGGCCACTGTTTTGCGTTTCCTCCAGAATTCTGATTCCCAGGGAGCTGCCAGTGCCAGGCAAAGACTCAGTTTTGTTGCCACGGAGCACTCTGTGGCTTGGCCACAGAGCTAATGGGGGACATTCTGACTGTCTGCCAGGCAGGACCCACAGGTTGCCCCCCAACCAAACCCCAAGTGTTGTCGGAGCAGGTGGGCACTATGAGACAGAATATCCCTTTGGAGGGGGAATGTCCCTTTGCTGGGCTTGGGTAAGGACCACTGATGGCTGAGCAGCATTCTCTTTGTCTCCTTCATGGGTTCCTCCTCCTCTTTTTACCCCTGTTATCTGCAGGTCTCCAGGCTGACCGGGAGCTTCTGAGAAACCAGTTTAAAATGAGGATTCCTATTCCAAATCTGAGGCTGAGGTGGGGCCTGGGAGTCTGAAGCCGGTGAGCCACAGACCACACCCCAGCAGTACTGTCTCACCTGCCCATGGTCCCCGGATCCTCCTCCTGTTCTGACCACACACCCCTGTGCTGTCTGTCCTGGGCAGAGACACCCCTTTCCAGGTGTAAACTATGACCTCAGCTCTGGCCCTTGGTAACTTTTCTCCTGAGCCCATCACCCATGGCCCCCAGTGATAGTGGAGACTGTAGACCTTGGTTAGTCCTCTCTTTGTCTGAATTCCAAACTCATGGAGGCTCTCTTGCAGGCCCCAGGGGGTTCCAGCACTAGCACACTCTAACCTGAGTGCTGAGTCCCCAGGAACCTAAGTCCCCCAGCTTCTCTGCTTTTCCAGGCTTACTCACAGAAGCCGCTCTCATCCCTTGGTAGGACCCAAGGCAGCCTCCTTCTCCTCTTCAGTCACTCAGCTCCCCTCTCCACCCTCTGTGAAGAGTGTGGTTCACCCCAGACCTGTGGAAGCTTCTAGCCTCTCCTTGCCTTGATCCCCCCTGGCCCTCAGGTCTCCTGCCCCTTCTCAGTGCTGCTAGATGCTGGAGGCCAGGAGTGTTGTAATGGAGGCTGGGCTCACCTGCCCTCGGGACCTTGACCGTTCAGGGACAGCCTCGGCAGCCGCACCTCCCCCCTGCTTCATGAGAGAGGCCCATGGCTAAAGCAGATTATTTAAGAGAGCAGAGGAGGAAAAGAGGGTGGCTTTTATTTGGATTGAAAATATATTACATCGAATGTATTATTTTTGTCGCACCAGCAGTATGTGGCTGTTTGGACGATTTTCTGAGAATGTGAACCTTCAAATCAGTTCTCTCTGTAGAATATACACTAATTAGTGCATGCTTGTGGGCCCACAGGGGTGCAACTTGCCCTTGGTGTGGGTGCGGACAGCTGGTAGCCCGTGAGGCTGGCTTCCAGAGCTGGCCCTTCCTCACCAGTCACCTGGGGACAGTAACATCGACACTGCTGGCCTCTTTTAAGGAGATTTCGTGGCAGCTGTTCAGGGGTCAGCTCCCACTGCTGGCTGCGGGTATGGATCGTAGGACTTTCTTCTCAACTTACTTTTAAAAGCCAGAGCCAAGCACCAATTCTTCAGCATTCTCTTTACTGTCTGTCCCAGAACAGCTCCTTCCTTCTTTTTTAAATAACAGAGTGAGAAAGGGAGAAAAGCAATGGCATGTTTGGGAGTGAAACAGAAAGAGCTTTCGGAGGTTGAAAAGGACGTGTGTGGCCCGTGTTAGACGTTGTCCTGAGGGGAGAAGACATCTGTCTCTGGGTGGCTTCCCCGGGATCACCCCCTTCCCCCATTAGGTCAGCCACATCTACGGGGTCCAACTCCAGGTCGGCTCCTTGCCGCACCTTCCCGGCAACACGAACCCTCGTGCCGTGCCCTCGGCATTTTCTTCTTGTCTGGAAGAGCCGTGTTTGTGTTTGCAGTTGGTGGTATGTTTTGCCTTGTACCCACCGCTAGGAAACACCACCAGGCCTTGTGCATAGATATGGACTTAATTTACAAAGTGAGAGAAGAGCATGTGAGGAGCCATCTTTTGTAGGGTCACGTGTCTGAATCCAGAAAGAGGTAAAAATCGCTGCTTTGTCCTAAGGCAGCTCACCAGATCATCATATCATGTTATCACATATCACTGATATAAGAGTATCAGTCTTCAATGTGCTTATCCCACAGCATACCGTATAATAATACACCATATCATACAACACGATACCCTCCGCAATGTCCAGTGTGGACCATCTCTGCAATATAGCTCAATATGTAGAATATGATTATATGTGTGTGTGTGTGTGTGTGTGTGAGTGTGTGTGTGTATAAAATGATATTTGTGATACCAGCTCACTTTGTCTAAATGGAGCCCAAATCACAAACCTTCCATGGGAGACCCAATGCTGAAACTTCGGGGACCAGAGAAGCACACAGCATTCCATAAACTCAGTAGAAAAGACATGCAGGCACCTCTTCACTCCATCTTCCCCATTGGTATACAAACGGGGTCCTCATGTGGCATCTCCAATCCGCTTTCTGGATTCAGCCCCGCCTCCTTTGTTGTGGGTCTTCAGATGCCCTGGGTCACCCGTTTGCCTCCTCTGAGCCCTGTCCTGGGGCCTGACTCCAGACACCTCTGCTGGAGACTTTGCAATCGTGAATGTTCATTTGCTTGGTTCTCCCATTAAACTGTGGGCTCTAGCACTCTTCAAACTTCTCCTCCTGGCCTGTTAGTCCATCATGAAATCCATGGAGTGGGCTGTAAAAGAAGAGAACAGAACAGAGCATACCAGCTTGTATCATGCATGGTATGGGTTCACTCAGTTCGTGGAACTTTGATCTCTCCTGTGTGTGTGTGTGTGTGTGTGTGTACACACAATGTACAATACATATTTTTACATTTTACTGTAGATTATGATTTAAATGACGTTTGAAAGCGCTGAGCTAGAGGACTGGCATTTTCGTACCCATTTTTGTTTCCCTCAGTGTCTACAAAGTGTCTGACCCCAGTCAACACTTACTGAATTAGTCCATGAGTTCATATACCAACAGAGTTAAACTGATAGAGAGGTAGAGCGGCGGCCTATCTTCTCAACTTCCTCAGCTCCAAGACTTCTAATTTCTCTCCCTCCCTCCTCAGAGCTGCGGAAAAGGGCCTTCTCCCGCAATGGCATGTACACAGTTGACTCTGCATTTGTGAGGGACCTGGGTGTTTGCAAGGCTGAAGGCTGCCTCCATGTGCCCTGTACAGTGGGGGGTGGGGCGCTACTGGGGCCTGGTACCTGGTACCTACATGGAGCACCACCCAGCTCCCCGTCTGCACAGCCGAGGGGAAAGGCATTCTAGAACGATCACCGTGTAATCACCGACAGACACACCTGCGTCCTGCTGCCCTTTGCCAGTTGTCTGATCTCGCTGGGCCCTGTGAAGGCCACGCTTTGCCGGGAGGGGGTCCAGAACCTGACAAGCTGTTTTTTCAAGGCAGTGACTCTAGAAGAATGCTACAGTTATCCAGCTAAAAATGCTTCTCTGGGTGGAAACCCAGATGTCGTGCTGAATTGCACTGTTCCTGCCCCTTCCTGAGTCTCCACAAACTTCCCTAGGGAGAAAAACGTTTCCATGATGATTGGTCCCATTTATCACATGATTTTCACTCCAAGAGCCTTTGGGAACTGAACCAGTGCCAAACATTTGACCTGAGATTAGGCCCAGGGCCAGACCCACGCCTGATGTGCAGCGTCAGCAAAACTGAGCAGAGCAAAGTGACCGAGGCCCGGAAGAAATTGGCCCCCGGCCGGGTTCCTTCCCCAGGGTTTCTGTCAGAGCTTCCCTCCCTCAGCAGAGAAGGAGTGGAAGGGATAGAGACTTGACAACTATTCAGACAGAGAGGAAAGGAAAAGTTGGGAACACATATTGGTCTCAGAAAGCAAACAGCCGGGCTAGCCAATGGGCTCTCCTCTGGACCACAAAGACGTTTTGTAGTTTCTGGAAGGTATAGATGATGTCTCCCATTTGCTGTCTCTTAATTACACTTAGCCTACGGGCTGTGGACAGTCTACTGCACCTTGGGCATTCAGGTGCCATGTCATAAATGATTATTGGTCAAAGGAATGACCCTTTAAAGGATCTTTAGGAAGCAGAACTTCTAAGTAGTCTGTTGATTCCAGAAAAGCAGAATGAATGTGTCTCCTGAAGTAAAACAATTAAGATATAAATTAAAAACAAACAAATGAACACCACGAATGTTCCAAGAAGCTACAGTGGTCTAATTAATTGGAAGCAAAATGAGTCTAGGGATTCTGGCTTTCATTTCTAAATCCCCAGTGCTTATGCAATGCTTGGCGTGTACGTGCACATTGAACGTTTAATGAATGAGGACGGTTTAGTTTCTAGGGCTGAAGAAAACATTCTCCTTACTTCCGTCTTCTAGTCCAACCCTGTCCCATCTACGCATATACATCACACACACACACACATACTATACACACACATACACCACACACACACACACATACACCATACACACACACACACGTACACCACACATACACATATACCACACACACACCACACACACATATCACACACACACACCACACACACACAAACACACATACACCACACAGACGCACACACCACACACATTCACACACCACACACACACATACACCACACACACATACACCATACACACACACACACACAAAGACGCATACACCACACACGCGCACACTCACACATACACCACACATACACATATACCACACACACACACATACACACGTAACCTCTCATTATGTGAGATGGCCTGAAATTCCATAATCAGAGATACTTTCTTTTAAATGGAGGCCTTGACCCTTTTAAAAACATGTTTGAGGAGTTGCACACACAGCCTTATCTGCTATAACCCAGAGAGAAAAGGAATGTTTGCCAACCCCTTCCTGGGAGCTTGTTTACAGGAGAGCTGAGAAGACAGCGGATGCCAGTGAGGGAACCGGCAGAGCAACCGGCAAGCGTCCCGGGATGGGGGGCAGGAAGGTTCCTTCCTCACCGGCCTCTGTGCTGTTCACCTACCCAGAACCCCTCCTGCCCTGGAGAGCCCTGCAGACCAGAAGCTTAGGTGACAGGAATCCAGGCCTGGATCTCGAAAATCTGCCATGAAGTTACCCCAAATGGTGAGGAGCAGATCCTGTCATCCCAACTTTAAAGAGAATTGGACTTCAAAGAAAAGGGGCAGAATTTTAAATAGAAAATCTGCCACCACCCTTCAGAAAATGACAGAAATAAAGCACCAGATTTCAATTTCAAGTTTGTGAGTGGGTTTTCAGGTGGCAGTTAGATATCAAGGGGACAAACAGCTGGGGACCCCACAGGCTCACGGTAGAGTGTCCTGGAGGGCCTGCCTGCCGGGAGGGAGGGGGACGGGACCCAGGCATCACGGAGCCAGCAGCAATAAAACTCAGAAGCAGGCTCAGCTTCTTCCCCACAAAGCTCAGCCTGTGCTTCTGGCTGGACAGAAGGATCAGGACAGAAGAGACGGATGGGGGTGCTGAGGCCAAGGCAAGAGATGACTCTCCTGGGGCCACACTAGCCATTTTCTAGAACCGAGCCTAAACCCCTTACCCTGTTCTCAGGCTCTGCACAGGTGGCCCCAGCCAGCCCTTGCTGGCGGGCCCTTGGGGGACAGCCAGAACAGCTCAGGCTGACGCACACAAAGACCCAGACTTTATTTGGGAAGATGGCGCCGGCAACTGTTTGTCGGGTTTTGAGAAACCAATTATGTATGGTTGTCCACTGACAGGACACCCAAGTCACGTTCTATTAATAGAACTCAGCCCTGGTGTGGCGACGGGGCACCAACACTCCCAGTTTGGGCAGTGCCTTTATGAGAGCACTGCCTACAGCTTTCAGCTCTTGGAGGCTCTCCCTGATAGGGACAACGCAGAGGACACGGACAGAGACACTGGAGGGGTCAGCAAGCCCAGCAGTGCCTTCCGTGTGGAAAGAGCCAAACTGCTAGAGAAGCTACGTCCAGGCCCTGGCACACCCTGCCTAGTGCCTGCAGGACCTGTAGAAACATTATCCCTCAGAGTGTGTCACTGCAGCCCAGGCAGCTGAAATACACTTCCCCAGGCGACACGTCCGAGGCTGCTGTTTTTCAGGCTGAAAACTCACCTCCAAGCTCTGTGTCTTAAATGCCACATGTCTCTTCAGCAGGGCAGCTGGGAGCCGAGCTTCCCAACGTGTCCTGGGCTGGAGGACCCCGAGGAGGGCTTGGCACGGAGGGGGCTCTTGGGAGGGAATGGATGAACAATGAATGAAGTAAATCCTTATTTAATCTCCTGAGATAAATACTGATTCATTAACTTATGAAAACAATTACTGAACACACCACATACAACCAGAACGTTGATGTGTAGCTCTCCTTTCCTCCCAGGGTTGAGACAGAACTAATGAAGCCCAGAAGCAGAATTCATGTGTGAACAATACAGATAGCACGGGAATTTCTGCAGACACAAGAATTGTGTTTGGGGGTGCTGGGTGTGAAGCAGACCAAGGAGAGGGAAGGGGAGGCAGAAAAGAAGGAAAAGGCAGGAGGCCAGAGGTGGGAGGCAGGGAGAACAGGTTTCCCCACCAGAACCCACAGTGCAGACTGTCCCTGACAGGGTAACCTCGTGCAGACAGCTGAGAGTGGGCCGCCCGGGAGCAGTCTGGATCTGGTTACTGGAACTGATCCGTAATAGGGCATCAGGAAGGAAGTAAAAGCAGGAAACTCAGGGCAGAGCAAGGATGTGACCTGAGAAGCGGGAAAAGTCTTGGCTGCTGCAGAAATTAAAGACTATTCTAGAAGAACTAATGGTCCTGGGGCCCTCAGGAAAACAGAGGCTCAGATGAGAATGACTCAGCCCCTTGTTGGAGCTCCATGCCTCTTAGACTTTACTGGAAGCTGCAAGGAGGGGGAAGGAAGGAGAGACTTGGCCTAAGGAAGGACAGGAAATCAGAAGAACTAACTACTGGGCCAGGGCAAGGTACCCATGTGTCCTTTGTTAGGGAGAAGACTCCTGACTTCAACTTTTGGGTTTTCTTTTTTTTTTTTTTTAATAATTTATTTATTTAGGGGCACCTAGGTGGCTCAGTGGGTTAAAGCCTCTGCCTTTGGCTCAGGTCATGATCTCAGGGTCCGGGGATCGAGCCCCATATCAGGCTCTCTCTGCCTGCTTATGATCTCTGTCTATAAATAAATAAATAAAATCTTTGGGAAAAAAAAAAGAATTTACTTTTTATTTATTTAAGAGAGACAAAGACAGAGAAAGAGAGTGGGGGAGGAGCAGAGGAAGAAGGACAGACTTCATGCTGAGAGCAGAGCCTGATGTAAGGCTCAAACCCATGACCCTGAGATCATGACCTGAGCTGAAATCCAGAGTTCATCACTTAACCAACTGAGCCACCCAGGTGCCCCAACTTTTATGTTTTCTAAAATGCCTCCTCACTGACACCTTTCATCCTCTGCTGGATCCTTTCTCCACCTTCTCTTTCCTTCTTTGAGACTTTCTCTGTTCAGGAAGAATCATATATTAGTTTATCAGGGCTACTGGGATATATATGGTGTCCTTCTTTCCAAGGGAAGAAGGCTAATGCTTCTGGAGGGTTTACATTATCCCGTTTAATTCTTTTCTTTTAAGATTTATTTATTTATTTGGGCAGAGGCAGAGGGAGATTGAGAGAGAGAGACTCTTAGGCAGACTCCCCGCTGGGTGCAGAGCCCAAGGTGGGGCTCAGTCTCATGACCCTGAGATCATGATCTGAGCCTAAACCAAGAGCTGGACACTTGACCAACTGAGATACCCAGTGCCCTGAAGTACAGGAATTTCTAACGGGGCAGTGAAGAGTCCTAGGGAAGCTGACCATCAAGCACTTATGTCACAGGTCGTGAGGACTCAGGTCACGTGTCGTTGAGCACACATGTCACAGGTCCAACACACATGCACATCACAGGTCAAGAATGTGGGCAACCATTACCACCTACCGGATAAATCTTTTCTTCCTGTTTCCTCTACTATCTTTACAAGAGCACTGATGATATTTCATGGCCATTATTTATTAAGTGATGTCACCTGAGGTAGCATCAGGTTTTAGTTCTGAAAGACCTTAACCCTGGATTTAACCTTTTTCTGTCATATTCCACCAAAGGAATTTAGTCAACTTTCTGTTGTTGCTCATCAGATGGTAGCCAGTAACTAGACACATTTGAAACCAATATGGCGCTGCCATTTTCACCTCAGCCAGTGTTGGATCTGTGTCACAGAATCCCATTAATCTATGGCTCCTCCATGTAGCCCCATAGCTGTGTGGGCCCTACAGCGCCTGGCATAGGTGGGCACTCACTGTGCATTTTTTGAATGAATGGATGAAGAAGCTTTAAGTCAACCCTCTTACATGCACAAGTAGCATAGAGTGGGCATTTTAAACTTGTCACGCCACAGCTTCTGAAAGAGTTTACGGTGTTAAAATTGTAATTAACAGTCACTGAGTATTTATTATGTACCAAGTATTTTCATTCAATATTTAAAATAACCCTGTGTGTCATTATCATCCATTTAAAACAAAAGATGATTGAAGCTTAACAGGGCCCTGTAACTTGCCCAAGGATAGAGCTGGTGAATGGCAAGGTCAGAACGTGAATGCCTACCTGAAATTGGAGCTTTCTATCTATGAAACCTGATAGGACGACTGCCCCAAGAGTGTGGCATAAAGGATAGGTACCTGAAATAAGATTATTTGAAGAGCTAAGGGCAAGGCAGGAAGGAGCCAAGGATATCAGTTCTGCCCTTGGGCCAGAAGTTTAGAAATTCTCTGACCCTTACAGTATTTGTGAAATGAGGTAATGGCCCCAGCCCAGTTAGAAGATACCCCAGGGTTTAACATCACAAAAAAGGTTCAATTCAAGCTACCCATCCATGTGGACATTCTCCAGGAAGCCAAGGGCTGACTCCCACTCACTGACCGAATTGTCTACTCTTGGAGCTGGAGGGGAGGGAGCAAGGTCAGATGGGGGGCAGAATAGCAGAGACAAGACTGAGTGCTTCTTAAATGGTGCTCTCATAGCCCTGGGCCTCCACCCAGGCTTCCCTGGGCTAGAATGAAATAATACAGGAATTTTTCCCCCCAACTAAACTAAAATTCAATTAGCAGGGAGAACATTCTCTATTTTCAAATTCCTCCCATTCCTTGAAACTTGAATGCCTCCTACGACTTGTCTGCTAAGAGGTGGCAGAGAACAAAACAAATGGAAACAGGACAAAATTAATACATGGACAAAGTCATAAATGCTAATTAAACTCATTTTAATCATTTACTTTTTATGTGTTCATCTGCTCATCATTTTATAACAGATACTTGGAATACAGGGATGCAGTCTGTTAGTTCTGTTATCCCTCCTTCACATACTGCAATTGAACGTATCAGAATGGGGGAGGGCGGCAGACCAAGAGGAAGGATTGTGGGCTTCAGAGGTGGTGGATCATGGTCAGAGACCCAGCCTTACCACAGACTACCAGCTGCGTGGCCCCACGAACATCACTCTGCCTCTCAAGGCTTCAGTCTGTGAACTGCAAAGTGGGGACTAATGGGGTCCACCTTGCCAAGTCGTTCTGAAGGCCAAGACAATGGAGAAGGTACCCAGAACACGAGCAAGTGTTCAAAGGTAGCTTTCATTCTTACTGTCTCATGGAGTTACTGAAGAAGGAATTGTTCTGCAATTTTAAGTGGTTTGCTACTTGAACAATTTTTAAAAAGACTGCCTCAGGTTTTGTTGTCATCTTTATTTAGGCAGATTTTTATGCCACTTCAGGGGCAAGATCGTTGGGGCTGGCCAACTGAAAAGGGGTGCTTGAGTGATGTGATAGTGAGATCCTCAGCTTCGTTTGCTTTTTTTCCTCATCTCTGTCACCATCAGGAGCAGCAGCCTCACTGTCATCAGCCATGCATGGTTACAGACAAGATCAAGCTTTCAGTAACTTATGAGACAAAAAGTCTATCTTTAATCATTTTATGACACCGAGGTGGGTGGGCAGGGCTTCTGTTTTGCAAACAGAGGAGGCACTCTGTGCACTGGCTTTTGGACCTTCTCCTTTGAAGAATTACATGTTTTCTACCCACATTTCATAAGCTAAAGCCAGTAACATGGCACCATTTCATTTAAGAAAGGATGGGGGTGCACCGTCCTGCCCTGGACCAGGCAGTAGCCCGAAGTGCTTGATGGACAGCTCCAACACAAACCATGGTTGTCATCACACAAAGCATCTACGACCACTGAGCTTCTGCCTGTGCCAGCTATCAGGCCTACAAAAGGGTCAAAGGGCTGACTTCTCTGAAGATCACCCAGATGGTTGGGGTCAACACACAGATAAATCAATGAATGACACAAACTTGCTGTTTTACCATCTGAAAGGTAAAAAAGCATTGTGGACACCCTTGGGACGGAGAGAGTCCCAGTGTATGGAAGTCAAGACAACTTCATAGGTGAGGGGACTGGAATCAACCACAGAGGAAAGGCAGACCAGGGCAACCACAAGCACAAGGAGAAGTGTTCTAGGCAGGAGAGCCAAGGGGAAAGGCTCAGAGACAGAAACACATCTAATGCGCTCTGAAAACTGTGAGTAACTGAACTGGCATGGAGGGTTGGCTTAGGGGAAATATGGAAAGGGGGATGGGGGAGTGGCAGCCCTGGGGCATGGGAGGATCATCCATTCAAAGTTTTTGAGGTTGGGGCTTGGAAAGAAGGCTTTATCCTGCAGGCTTCCGGAAATCATGGCAGGCTTGTAAGTGGGAGGTGACATGTGCAAGGCCATGCTTTATACAGAACAGTCCATCAGTGATGTAGAGAATGGGGCAGGGACACAGCCTAACAGCAGGCAGGCCCCACTGGTCTGGGTGGGAAGGGCTGAGGTCTAGAGGAAGTGGGGGTCTGGGATTAAAAGGAAATGAGGGTAATGACCGACCATTGTTTGGGCAATTTTTCCATTGAGAAGAATTGGAAGAGCTGGACAAAATAGAAAGACATAAAAACAAACCATGTCTGAGCCACCAACACAGTGAAAGTGAGGAAGACTCGAGAGAGGTGAGACCGCCCTGTGAGGCCACAGCCAGTCCCAGAAGGAAACAGGCTGAGAAGCTCAGTAGATCTTGGGGTATCTCCACAAGACAGGGGACAGAAATTGAAAGAGGACATACCAAGGTGCAGGGTGCCTGCAAGACATTCTTGGTGTAAGTGGAGTCCCAGGATGGCAGCAGGGCGAGAAAGACTGAACTGGAAATTAGTGACCTTCATAAGCTGGGCAGCCATCTTTGAACCAGCTGTATCCCTGTTAGAACAGGGTCCTCCCTGTTCTAACAGTGAGAAGGAAAACTACCCATCATTCTCTCATGAAAGAAGAGTCAAAAACCCTACACAAAATCTTAGCAAACTGAACCCAGCCATATACATAAAAAATAATCTATCAAGATCAAGTTTCAAGGTTAGTCTGACATTTGAAAATCAATTAAGATAATTAACCACATTAACCAGTTCAATGTATTAGTTAATAACTAATGAAGGAAAAACTCATATAATCATCTCCATAGAACAAGAAATAAATTTTATAAAATTTTATAAAATTCAAAGCTTATTCATGATTTAAAAAAAAAAGACTTTAGCAATAGAATGAAATTTTCTTTATCTGATTAAAATATAGTAAACATGACATTAAAATTAAGTTTTACCCTCTGAGATCAAGAATGAGACACATTTGCTGACCATCTGAATTTCTGTTAAATGAGATGCTGGAGATCTCAGCCAGTGAGATAAAGCATACAAGGAACACACAGGAATAAAATGTATAAAAGTGAGAATGAAAGAAATAAAACTGTCATTATTCCCAAATGACATGACATTATACAAAGAAAATCCAAAAGGATTTATATATCAATTATTAGAATTAATAGAATTAATAAATCTAGCAAGTTTTCCGGATACAAGGTTAATACACAAAAGTCAATTATATTTCTTCATAATATCAGTTATTAAATGAAGTAAAAAATTTTTCATTTAGTGGGGAGGAGTCAAGATGGTGGAGAAGTAGCAGGCTGAGACTACATCAGGTAGCAGGAGATCAGCTAGAAGCTTATCTAAACATTGCAAACACCTACAAATCCAACGGGAGATTGAAGAGAAGAAGAACAGCAATTCTAGAAACAGAAAATTGGCCACTATCTGAAAGGTAGGACCAGCGGAGAAGTGAATCCAAAGTGATGGGAAGATAGACCGCGGGGGGGAGGGGCCGGCTCCTGGCAATGGCGGAGCAACGGAGCACAAAATCAGGACTTTTAAAAGTCTGTTCCGGGCGCCTGGGTGGCTCAGTGGGTTAAAGCCGCTGCCTCTGGCTCAGGTCATGGTCTCAGGGTCCTGGGATTGAGTCCCACATCGGGCTCTCTGCTCAGCAGGGAGTCTGCTATCCTCTACCTCTCTCTCTCTCTTAAAAAAAAAAAAAAAAAAAGTCTGTTCCGCTGAGGGACATTGCTCCAGAAGCTAAACCAGGGTGAAGCCAATGCGGGGTCAGCGTGGCCTCGGGTCCTGCAGGGTCACAGAAGGATCGGGGGAATCTGATTGTCGCAGAGCTCGCAGGTATCAGAACGGGGAAGCCGGCTAGAGACAGAGCCGAGGAGTGAGCTCCCAGCTCAGGGTTACCTTGAACAGGTCGCAGGCTGGGTGAGCTCGCAGAGTGGCCAGAGGCCAGGGAGACGGGAGTGATTGGGCGCTGTTCTCTGAGGGCGCACTGAGGAGTGGGGCCCCGGGCTCTCGGCTCCTCTGGGCCGGAGACCAGGAGGCCGCCATTTTCATTCCCGTCCTCCGGAACTCTACGGAAAGCGCTCAGGGAACAACAAAAGGTCCCAAAAGCAAACCCGAGTGGATTACTCAGCCTGGGGCAATTCCGCCTGGGGCAAAGACACTTGAGAATCACTACACCAGGCCCCTCCCCCAGAAGATCAACAAGAAATCCAGCCAGGACCAAGTTCACCTACCAAGGAGTTCAGGTTCAATAACAAGGAGAGCAGCACAATTCCAGAGGAGGAGAAAGCAAAGCACGAAACTCATGGCTTTCTCCCCATGATACTTTAGTCTTGCAGTTAACTTAATTTTTTTTCTTCTTTTGCTAAATTTTTTTTTAATTTTTGCCCTTTTTCTTTTTTAACGTTTTTTAACTAGTTTATCTAATATATATTTTTTCTTTTTTATATTTTTTCTTTATTTGTTTTCTTTTTTTAATTGTTTCTTTTTTTTTTTCCTGAATCTCTTTTTATCCCCTTTCTCCCCCCCCACATGATTTGGGGTCTCTTCTGATTTGGTTAAGCCATATTTTCCTGGGGTCTTTCCACCCTTTTAGTATTTTACTTGCTCCTTCGTATACTCTTATCTGGACAAAAAGACAAGGTGGAAAAATTCACCACAAAGAAAAGAACAAGAGGCAGTACCAAAGGCTAGGGACCTAATCAATTCAGACATTGGGAATATGTCAGATCTAGAGTTCAGAATGATGATTCTCAAGGTTCTAGCCGGGCTCAAAAAAGGCATGGAAGATATTAGAGAAACCCTCTCGGGAGATAGAAAAGCCCTTTCTGGAGAAATAAAAGAACTAAAATCTAACCAAGTTGAAATTTAAAAAGCTATTAACGAGGTGCAATCAAAAATGGAGGCTCTGACTGCTAGGATAAATGAGGCAGAAGAAAGAATTAGTGATATAGAAGACCAAATAACAGAGAATAAAGAAACTGAGCAAAAGAGGGATAAACAGCTACTGAACCACGTGGGGAGAAAAATAAGTGACACCAGAAGACGACACTACATTAGAATAATTGGGATTCCAGAAGAAGAAGAAAGAGAGAGGGGAGCAGAGGGTATACTGGAGAGAATTATTGGAGAGAATTTCCCTAATATGGCAAAGGGAACAAGCATCAAAATCCAGGAGGTGCAGAGAACCCCCCTCAAAATCAACAAGAATAGGTCCACACCCTATCTTTTAATAATAAAATTTACAAATCTTAGTGACAAAGAGAAAATCCTGAAA